>NW_028126451.1:1200000-1714021 GCF_965194825.1 Balaenoptera physalus | reverse complement strand
TGGAGATTTGGGACCCATGCGATGGGTAGCACGCAGTATTACTTTAAAGGGTCTGCGTTTGCTCACCCAACCTCACCAAACCTCTCAGCCCCAAGAGTGTCCACCCTTATGTCTCATCCAGCTGTGGGTCTAGATATGGTCAATCCAGGTTGCATCACAGCCCCTGAACGAATTGTGTAAGAATTTCTCTCTCTTTCCCTGTCTTTGTTTCATGGGTTTTTAAAAGTAATTTATTTTTATAATGGGGTTTAGCTGCTTTTCACGGCTGTGTTTAGGCCGCTTTACACCCACTTGACCCACTAACAGAGAGATATCAATACATAGGTTTTAAGATTATTACTAGTCAGATATATTCTTGTGCGGTGAATCGGGCGTGTTGAGTCCAGTTCTCTGAGCAAGGAGTAGGTCTTGTCTGTTACATATTGGGTTTATGGAACGGTATCTGAGCTAATTTGAAACTCTTGTTTTATGTATCACCCCACCTCACCTTTCCCGTTAAGCAGCCATAGTGTGTTTTCTGCATGTGTGACTCTGTTCTGTTTTGTAATTCAGTTCAAGTGTAACGGTTTTTACATTCCCTCTATAAGTGACACCTTATGAGAAGTGTCCTTTTCTGTGTGACTTATTTCACTTAGAATCGTCTTACCTAAATCCACTCATCATGCTGCTACTAGCCTTATGACATTGATTTCATGGCTGAGTGATATTCCATTGTACATAAGGACCACAACTTTTTTATCCATTTTTCGCTTTCCTGGGATATGTAAGGTGGAAGGAAGTGGAGGTCCTTGTCAACAGAGCAGCCCTAAACTTTGGGGTGCTTGTGTCTTGCTGATTTTCAATTTTCCCACTTTATCCCCCCATGCGTGGAAGTGCCCTATGCTCTCTAAGCTGTGTTTTTTAGATGTTTCAGGACACACCGTACACTTCTCCAGAGTGGCTGTTGGCAATTTACATCCCGCCCATCAGTGTAGCAAGGCTCCCATTTCTCCATGGCCTGTCCTGCATTTCTGGTTTTGACACTTTTTTCAGCATGGCCCTTTTGACCGATGGGAAGCGAGACTTCTTTGTAGCGCTGATTTGCCTTTCCAGGTTGCTTGGTTGGCCAAAAAGGGCGTATGCGTTTTTTCCTGAATATATTCAGGAAAAAACGCATACGCCCTTTTTGGCCAAGGGCATCATTGTCAACGTTTTGCCGCTTTTCATGTGCTTTAAAGGCGATTCGAATCTACCTCCTGAAATCTGTTTCCTGCAATTCTGCCTTGATTTCAAATCCTCTTCTTTGCCTTCCCTCAATATATTTGTGGACGAGAGTTATCATTTATAACTCTGCAGGTTTGTGAATTGCAGTGCCCTGAAGCTCCATTTTACAAGTCGCTTTTTTGGGAGCCGGCCGCAAAAGCGCAGGATGGCTTCAGGCCCTGTTCTGGTTCAGGGGGGCAGGCTGAGCCTGTGGTTAATTCTTCTTCCTGATGGGAAAATAGAGTGACCTGTGCCTGTCCCAACACCAAGAGCTAGTCTCTCATTGGTTCCCCGTCTTCCCGTTCATCCTCAGGACAAATTGCAACCTGTACGGAACAGGAGGTTAAAGGTGCTGATGCTCCAAGTAGGGAGATTGCTAGTAAAGTGGCTGGAATGGCGAACCCGAGCACAAGGAGATGAGAAATGAGGTGCGTTTTAGAAACCTTTCCCCATCACACGGTGTACCATCTTCTGGGTTTCTCATGCATGTTTTCGATGTAGGAAGATGCCCTTGAACCTGGAGATTTGGGACCCATGCGATGGGTAGCACGCAGTATTACTTTAAAGGGTCTGCGTTTGCTCACCCAACCTCACCAAACCTCTCAGCCCCAAGAGTGTCCACCCTTATGTCTCATCCAGCTGTGGGTCTAGATATCGTCAATCCAGGTTGCATCACAGCCCCTGAACGAATTGTGTAAGAATTTCTCTCTCTTTCCCTGTCTTTGTTTCATGGGTTTTTAAAAGTAATTTATTTTTATAATGGGGTTTAGCTGCTTTTCACGGCTGTGTTTAGGCCGCTTTACACCCACTTGACCCACTAACAGAGAGATATCAATACATAGGTTTTAAGATTATTACTAGTCAGATATATTCTTGTGCGGTGAATCGGGCGTGTTGAGTCCAGTTCTCTGAGCAAGGAGTAGGTCTTGTCTGTTACATATTGGGTTTATGGAACGGTATCTGAGCTAATTTGAAACTCTTGTTTTATGTATCACCCCACCTCACCTTTCCCGTTAAGCAGCCATAGTGTGTTTTCTGCATGTGTGACTCTGTTCTGTTTTGTAATTCAGTTCAAGTGTAACGGTTTTTACATTCCCTCTATAAGTGACACCTTATGAGAAGTGTCCTTTTCTGTGTGACTTATTTCACTTAGAATCGTCTTACCTAAATCCACTCATCATGCTGCTACTAGCCTTATGACATTGATTTCATGGCTGAGTGATATTCCATTGTACATAAGGACCACAACTTTTTTATCCATTTTTCGCTTTCCTGGGATATTTAAGGTGGAAGGAAGTGGAGGTCCTTGTCAACAGAGCAGCCCTAAACTTTGGGGTGCTTGTGTCTTGCTGATTTTCAATTTTCCCACTTTATCCCCCCATGCGTGGAAGTGCCCTATGCTCTCTAAGCTGTGTTTTTTAGATGTTTCAGGACACACCGTACACTTCTCCAGAGTGGCTGTTGGCAATTTACATCCCGCCCATCAGTGTAGCAAGGCTCCCATTTCTCCATGGCCTGTCCTGCATTTCTGGTTTTGACACTTTTTTCAGCATGGCCCTTTTGACCGATGGGAAGCGAGACTTCTTTGTAGCGCTGATTTGCCTTTCCAGGTTGCTTGGTTGGCCAAAAAGGGCGTATGCGTTTTTTCCTGAATATATTCAGGAAAAAACGCATACGCCCTTTTTGGCCAAGGGCATCATTGTCAACGTTTTGCCGCTTTTCATGTGCTTTAAAGGCGATTCGAATCTACCTCCTGAAATCTGTTTCCTGCAATTCTGCCTTGATTTCAAATCCTCTTCTTTGCCTTCCCTCAATATATTTGTGGACGAGAGTTATCATTTATAACTCTGCAGGTTTGTGAATTGCAGTGCCCTGAAGCTCCATTTTACAAGTCGCTTTTTTGGGAGCCGGCCGCAAAAGCGCAGGATGGCTTCAGGCCCTGTTCTGGTTCAGGGGGGCAGGCTGAGCCTGTGGTTAATTCTTCTTCCTGATGGGAAAATAGAGTGACCTGTGCCTCTTCCAACACCAAGAGCTAGTCTCTCATTGGTTCCCCGTCTTCCCGTTCATCCTCAGGACAAATTGCAACCTGTACGGAACAGGAGGTTAAAGGTGCTGATGCTCCAAGTAGGGAGATTGCTAGTAAAGTGGCTGGAATGGCGAACCCGAGCACAAGGAGATGAGAAATGAGGTGCGTTTTAGAAACCTTTCCCCATCACACGGTGTACCATCTTCTGGGTTTCTCATGCATGTTTTCGATGTAGGAAGATGCCCTTGAACCTGGAGATTTGGGACCCATGCGATGGGTAGCACGCAGTATTATTTTAAAGGGTCTGCGTTTGCTCACCCAACCTCACCAAACCTCTCAGCCCCAAGAGTGTCCACCCTTATGTCTCATCCAGCTGTGGGTCTAGATATGGTCAATCCAGGTTGCATCACAGCCCCTGAACGAATTGTGTAAGAATTTCTCTCTCTTTCCCTGTCTTTGTTTCATGGGTTTTTAAAAGTAATTTATTTTTATAATGGGGTTTAGCTGCTTTTCACGGCTGTGTTTAGGCCGCTTTACACCCACTTGACCCACTAACAGAGAGATATCAATACATAGGTTTTAAGATTATTACTAGTCAGATATATTCTTGTGCGGTGAATCGGGCGTGTTGAGTCCAGTTCTCTGAGCAAGGAGTAGGTCTTGTCTATTACATATTGGGTTTATGGAACGGTATCTGAGCTAATTTGAAACTCTTGTTTTATGTATCACCCCACCTCACCTTTCCCGTTAAGCAGCCATAGTGTGTTTTCTGCATGTGTGACTCTGTTCTGTTTTGTAATTCAGTTCAAGTGTAACGGTTTTTACATTCCCTCTATAAGTGACACCTTATGAGAAGTGTCCTTTTCTGTGTGACTTATTTCACTTAGAATCGTCTTACCTAAATCCACTCATCATGCTGCTACTAGCCTTATGACATTGATTTCATGGCTGAGTGATATTCCATTGTACATAAGGACCACAACTTTT
This sequence comes from Balaenoptera physalus, assembly GCF_965194825.1. Taxonomy (NCBI): domain Eukaryota; kingdom Metazoa; phylum Chordata; class Mammalia; order Artiodactyla; family Balaenopteridae; genus Balaenoptera; species Balaenoptera physalus. The sequence goes on along the minus strand of NW_028126451.1, from coordinate 1,709,766 downwards.
TTATCCATTTTTCGCTTTCCTGGGATATTTAAGGTGGAATGAAGTGGAGGTCCTTGTCAACAGAGCAGCCCTAAACTTTGGGGTGCTTGTGTCTTGCTGATTTTCAATTTTCCCACTTTATCCCCCCATGCGTGGAAGTGCCCTATGCTCTCTAAGCTGTGTTTTTTAGATGTTTCAGGACACACCGTACACTTCTCCAGAGTGGCTGTTGGCAATTTACATCCCGCCCATCAGTGTAGCAAGGCTCCCATTTCTCCATGGCCTGTCCTGCATTTCTGGTTTTGACACTTTTTTCAGCATGGCCCTTTTGACCGATGGGAAGCGAGACTTCTTTGTAGCGCTGATTTGCCTTTCCAGGTTGCTTGGTTGGCCAAAAAGGGCGTATGCGTTTTTTCCTGAATATATTCAGGAAAAAACGCATACGCCCTTTTTGGCCAAGGGCATCATTGTCAACGTTTTGCCGCTTTTCATGTGCTTTAAAGGCGATTCGAATCTACCTCCTGAAATCTGTTTCCTGCAATTCTGCCTTGATTTCAAATCCTCTTCTTTGCCTTCCCTCAATATATTTGTGGACGAGAGTTATCATTTATAACTCTGCAGGTTTGTGAATTGCAGTGCCCTGAAGCTCCATTTTACAAGTCGCTTTTTTGGGAGCCGGCCGCAAAAGCGCAGGATGGCTTCAGGCCCTGTTCTGGTTCAGGGGGGCAGGCTGAGCCTGTGGTTAATTCTTCTTCCTGATGGGAAAATAGAGTGACCTGTGCCTCTTCCAACACCAAGAGCTAGTCTCTCATTGGTTCCCCGTCTTCCCGTTCATCCTCAGGACAAATTGCAACCTGTACGGAACAGGAGGTTAAAGGTGCTGATGCTCCAAGTAGGGAGATTGCTAGTAAAGTGGCTGGAATGGCGAACCCGAGCACAAGGAGATGAGAAATGAGGTGCGTTTTAGAAACCTTTCCCCATCACACGGTGTACCATCTTCTGGGTTTCTCATGCATGTTTTCGATGTAGGAAGATGCCCTTGAACCTGGAGATTTGGGACCCATGCGATGGGTAGCACGCAGTATTATTTTAAAGGGTCTGCGTTTGCTCACCCAACCTCACCAAACCTCTCAGCCCCAAGAGTGTCCACCCTTATGTCTCATCCAGCTGTGGGTCTAGATATGGTCAATCCAGGTTGCATCACAGCCCCTGAACGAATTGTGTAAGAATTTCTCTCTCTTTCCCTGTCTTTGTTTCATGGGTTTTTAAAAGTAATTTATTTTTATAATGGGGTTTAGCTGCTTTTCACGGCTGTGTTTAGGCCGCTTTACACCCACTTGACCCACTAACAGAGAGATATCAATACATAGGTTTTAAGATTATTACTAGTCAGATATATTCTTGTGCGGTGAATCGGGCGTGTTGAGTCCAGTTCTCTGAGCAAGGAGTAGGTCTTGTCTATTACATATTGGGTTTATGGAACGGTATCTGAGCTAATTTGAAACTCTTGTTTTATGTATCACCCCACCTCACCTTTCCCGTTAAGCAGCCATAGTGTGTTTTCTGCATGTGTGACTCTGTTCTGTTTTGTAATTCAGTTCAAGTGTAACGGTTTTTACATTCCCTCTATAAGTGACACCTTATGAGAAGTGTCCTTTTCTGTGTGACTTATTTCACTTAGAATCGTCTTACCTAAATCCACTCATCATGCTGCTACTAGCCTTATGACATTGATTTCATGGCTGAGTGATATTCCATTGTACATAAGGACCACAACTTTTTTATCCATTTTTCGCTTTCCTGGGATATTTAAGGTGGAATGAAGTGGAGGTCCTTGTCAACAGAGCAGCCCTAAACTTTGGGGTGCTTGTGTCTTGCTGATTTTCAATTTTCCCACTTTATCCCCCCATGCGTGGAAGTGCCCTATGCTCTCTAAGCTGTGTTTTTTAGATGTTTCAGGACACACCGTACACTTCTCCAGAGTGGCTGTTGGCAATTTACATCCCGCCCATCAGTGTAGCAAGGCTCCCATTTCTCCATGGCCTGTCCTGCATTTCTGGTTTTGACACTTTTTTCAGCATGGCCCTTTTGACCGATGGGAAGCGAGACTTCTTTGTAGCGCTGATTTGCCTTTCCAGGTTGCTTGGTTGGCCAAAAAGGGCGTATGCGTTTTTTCCTGAATATATTCAGGAAAAAACGCATACGCCCTTTTTGGCCAAGGGCATCATTGTCAACGTTTTGCCGCTTTTCATGTGCTTTAAAGGCGATTCGAATCTACCTCCTGAAATCTGTTTCCTGCAATTCTGCCTTGATTTCAAATCCTCTTCTTTGCCTTCCCTCAATATATTTGTGGACGAGAGTTATCATTTATAACTCTGCAGGTTTGTGAATTGCAGTGCCCTGAAGCTCCATTTTACAAGTCGGTTTTTTGGGAGCCGGCCGCAAAAGCGCAGGATGGCTTCAGGCCTTGTTCTGGTTCAGGGGGGCAGGCTGAGCCTGTGGTTAATTCTTCTTCCTGATGGGAAAATAGAGTGACCTGTGCCTCTCCCAACACCAAGAGCTAGTCTCTCATTGGTTCCCCGTCTTCCCGTTCATCCTCAGGACAAATTGCAACCTGTACGGAACAGGAGGTTAAAGGTGCTGATGCTCCAAGTAGGGAGATTGCTAGTAAAGTGGCTGGAATGGCGAACCCGAGCACAAGGAGATGAGAAATGAGGTGCGTTTTAGAAACCTTTCCCCATCACACGGTGTACCATCTTCTGGGTTTCTCATGCATGTTTTCGATGTAGGAAGATGCCCTTGAACCTGGAGATTTGGGACCCATGCGATGGGTAGCACGCAGTATTACTTTAAAGGGTCTGCGTTTGCTCACCCAACCTCACCAAACCTCTCAGCCCCAAGAGTGTCCACCCTTATGTCTCATCCAGCTGTGGGTCTAGACATGGTCAATCCAGGTTGCATCACAGCCCCTGAACGAATTGTGTAAGAATTTCTCTCTCTTTCCCTGTCTTTGTTTCATGGTTTTTTAAAAGTAATTTATTTTTATAATGGGGTTTAGCTGCTTTTCACGGCTGTGTTTAGGCCGCTTTACACCCACTTGACCCACTAACAGAGAGATATCAATACATAGGTTTTAAGATTATTACTGGTCAGATATATTCTTGTGCGGTGAATCGGGCGTGTTGAGTCCAGTTCTCTGAGCAAGGAGTAGGTCTTGTCTGTTACATATTGGGTTTATGGAACGGTATCTGAGCTAATTTGAAACTCTTGTTTTATGTATCACCCCACCTCACCTTTCCCGTTAAGCAGCCATAGTGTGTTTTCTGCATGTGTGACTCTGTTCTGTTTTGTAATTCAGTTCAAGTGTAACGGTTTTTACATTCCCTCTATAAGTGACACCTTATGAGAAGTGTCCTTTTCTGTGTGACTTATTTCACTTAGAATCGTCTTACCTAAATCCACTCATCATGCTGCTACTAGCCTTATGACATTGATTTCATGGCTGAGTGATATTCCATTGTACATAAGGACCACAACTTTTTTATCCATTTTTCGCTTTCCTGGGATATTTAAGGTGGAAGGAAGTGGAGGTCCTTGTCAACAGAGCAGCCCTAAACTTTGGGGTGCTTGTGTCTTGCTGATTTTCAATTTTCCCACTTTATCCCCCCATGCGTGGAAGTGCCCTATGCTCTCTAAGCTGTGTTTTTTAGATGTTTCAGGACACACCGTACACTTCTCCAGAGTGGCTGTTGGCAATTTACATCCCGCCCATCAGTGTAGCAAGGCTCCCATTTCTCCATGGCCTGTCCTGCATTTCTGGTTTTGACACTTTTTTCAGCATGGCCCTTTTGACCGATGGGAAGCGAGACTTCTTTGTAGCGCTGATTTGCCTTTCCAGGTTGCTTGGTTGGCCAAAAAGGGCGTATGCGTTTTTTCCTGAATATATTCAGGAAAAAACGCATACGCCCTTTTTGGCCAAGGGCATCATTGTCAACGTTTTGCCGCTTTTCATGTGCTTTAAAGGCGATTCGAATCTACCTCCTGAAATCTGTTTCGTGCAATTCTGCCTTGATTTCAAATCCTCTTCTTTGCCTTCCCTCAATATATTTGTGGACGAGAGTTATCATTTATAACTCTGCAGGTTTGTGAATTGCAGTGCCCTGAAGCTCCATTTTACAAGTCTGTTTTTTGGGAGCCGGCCGCAAAAGCGCAGGATGGCTTCAGGCCCTGTTCTGGTTCAGGGGGGCAGGCTGAGCCTGTGGTTAATTCTTCTTCCTGATGGGAAAATAGAGTGACCTGTGCCTCTCCCAACACCAAGAGCTAGTCTCTCATTGGTTCCCCGTCTTCCCGTTCATCCTCAGGACAAATTGCAACCTGTACGGAACAGGAGGTTAAAGGTGCTGATGCTCCAAGTAGGGAGATTGCTAGTAAAGTGGCTGGAATGGCGAACCCGAGCACAAGGAGATGAGAAATGAGGTGCGTTTTAGAAACCTTTCCCCATCACACGGTGTACCATCTTCTGGGTTTCTCATGCATGTTTTCGATGTAGGAAGATGCCCTTGAACCTGGAGATTTGGGACCCATGCGATGGGTAGCACGCAGTATTACTTTAAAGGGTCTGCGTTTGCTCACCCAACCTCACCAAACCTCTCAGCCCCAAGAGTGTCCACCCTTATGTCTCATCCAGCTGTGGGTCTAGATATGGTCAATCCAGGTTGCATCACAGCCCCTGAACGAATTGTGTAAGAATTTCTCTCTCTTTCCCTGTCTTTGTTTCATGGGTTTTTAAAAGTAATTTATTTTTATAATGGGGTTTAGCTGCTTTTCACGGCTGTGTTTAGGCCGCTTTACACCCACTTGACCCACTAACAGAGAGATATCAATACATAGGTTTTAAGATTATTACTAGTCAGATATATTCTTGTGCGGTGAATCGGGCGTGTTGAGTCCAGTTCTCTGAGCAAGGAGTAGGTCTTGTCTATTACATATTGGGTTTATGGAACGGTATCTGAGCTAATTTGAAACTCTTGTTTTATGTATCACCCCACCTCACCTTTCCCGTTAAGCAGCCATAGTGTGTTTTCTGCATGTGTGACTCTGTTCTGTTTTGTAATTCAGTTCAAGTGTTACGGTTTTTACATTCCCTCTATAAGTGACACCTTATGAGAAGTGTCCTTTTCTGTGTGACTTATTTCACTTAGAATCGTCTTACCTAAATCCACTCATCATGCTGCTACTAGCCTTATGACATTGATTTCATGGCTGAGTGATATTCCATTGTACATAAGGACCACAACTTTTTTATCCATTTTTCGCTTTCCTGGGATATTTAAGGTGGAATGAAGTGGAGGTCCTTGTCAACAGAGCAGCCCTAAACTTTGGGGTGCTTGTGTCTTGCTGATTTTCAATTTTCCCACTTTATCCCCCCATGCGTGGAAGTGCCCTATGCTCTCTAAGCTGTGTTTTTTAGATGTTTCAGGACACACCGTACACTTCTCCAGAGTGGCTGTTGGCAATTTACATCCCGCCCATCAGTGTAGCAAGGCTCCCATTTCTCCATGGCCTGTCCTGCATTTCTGGTTTTGACACTTTTTTCAGCATGGCCCTTTTGACCGATGGGAAGCGAGACTTCTTTGTAGCGCTGATTTGCCTTTCCAGGTTGCTTGGTTGGCCAAAAAGGGCGTATGCGTTTTTTCCTGAATGTATTCAGGAAAAAACGCATACGCCCTTTTTGGCCAAGGGCATCATTGTCAACGTTTTGCCGCTTTTCATGTGCTTTAAAGGCGATTCGAATCTACCTCCTGAAATCTGTTTCCTGCAATTCTGCCTTGATTTCAAATCCTCTTCTTTGCCTTCCCTCAATATATTTGTGGACGAGAGTTATCATTTATAACTCTGCAGGTTTGTGAATTGCAGTGCCCTGAAGCTCCATTTTACAAGTCGGTTTTTTGGGAGCCGGCCGCAAAAGCGCAGGATGGCTTCAGGCCCTGTTCTGGTTCAGGGGGGCAGGCTGAGCCTGTGGTTAATTCTTCTTCCTGATGGGAAAATAGAGTGACCTGTGCCTCTCCCAACACCAAGAGCTAGTCTCTCATTGGTTCCCCGTCTTCCCATTCATCCTCAGGACAAATTGCAACCTGTACGGAACAGGAGGTTAAAGGTGCTGATGCTCCAAGTAGGGAGATTGCTAGTAAAGTGGCTGGAATGGCGAACCCGAGCACAAGGAGATGAGAAATGAGGTGCGTTTTAGAAACCTTTCCCCATCACACGGTGTACCATCTTCTGGGTTTCTCATGCATGTTTTCGATGTAGGAAGATGCCCTTGAACCTGGAGATTTGGGACCCATGCGATGGGTAGCACGCAGTATTACTTTAAAGGGTCTGCGTTTGCTCACCCAACCTCACCAAACCTCTCAGCCCCAAGAGTGTCCACCCTTATGTCTCATCCAGCTGTGGGTCTAGACATGGTCAATCCAGGTTGCATCACAGCCCCTGAACGAATTGTGTAAGAATTTCTCTCTCTTTCCCTGTCTTTGTTTCATGGTTTTTTAAAAGTAATTTATTTTTATAATGGGGTTTAGCTGCTTTTCACGGCTGTGTTTAGGCCGCTTTACACCCACTTGACCCACTAACAGAGAGATATCAATACATAGGTTTTAAGATTATTACTGGTCAGATATATTCTTGTGCGGTGAATCGGGCGTGTTGAGTCCAGTTCTCTGAGCAAGGAGTAGGTCTTGTCTGTTACATATTGGGTTTATGGAACGGTATCTGAGCTAATTTGAAACTCTTGTTTTATGTATCACCCCACCTCACCTTTCCCGTTAAGCAGCCATAGTGTGTTTTCTGCATGTGTGACTCTGTTCTGTTTTGTAATTCAGTTCAAGTGTAACGGTTTTTACATTCCCTCTATAAGTGACACCTTATGAGAAGTGTCCTTTTCTGTGTGACTTATTTCACTTAGAATCGTCTTACCTAAATCCACTCATCATGCTGCTACTAGCCTTATGACATTGATTTCATGGCTGAGTGATATTCCATTGTACATAAGGACCACAACTTTTTTATCCATTTTTCGCTTTCCTGGGATATTTAAGGTGGAAGGAAGTGGAGGTCCTTGTCAACAGAGCAGCCCTAAACTTTGGGGTGCTTGTGTCTTGCTGATTTTCAATTTTCCCACTTTATCCCCCCATGCGTGGAAGTGCCCTATGCTCTCTAAGCTGTGTTTTTTAGATGTTTCAGGACACACCGTACACTTCTCCAGAGTGGCTGTTGGCAATTTACATCCCGCCCATCAGTGTAGCAAGGCTCCCATTTCTCCATGGCCTGTCCTGCATTTCTGGTTTTGACACTTTTTTCAGCATGGCCCTTTTGACCGATGGGAAGCGAGACTTCTTTGTAGCGCTGATTTGCCTTTCCAGGTTGCTTGGTTGGCCAAAAAGGGCGTATGCGTTTTTTCCTGAATATATTCAGGAAAAAACGCATACGCCCTTTTTGGCCAAGGGCATCATTGTCAACGTTTTGCCGCTTTTCATGTGCTTTAAAGGCGATTCGAATCTACCTCCTGAAATCTGTTTCGTGCAATTCTGCCTTGATTTCAAATCCTCTTCTTTGCCTTCCCTCAATATATTTGTGGACGAGAGTTATCATTTATAACTCTGCAGGTTTGTGAATTGCAGTGCCCTGAAGCTCCATTTTACAAGTCTGTTTTTTGGGAGCCGGCCGCAAAAGTGCAGGATGGCTTCAGGCCCTGTTCTGGTTCAGGGGGGCAGGCTGAGCCTGTGGTTAATTCTTCTTCCTGATGGGAAAATAGAGTGACCTGTGCCTCTCCCAACACCAAGAGCTAGTCTCTCATTGGTTCCCCGTCTTCCCGTTCATCCTCAGGACAAATTGCAACCTGTACGGAACAGGAGGTTAAAGGTGCTGATGCTCCAAGTAGGGAGATTGCTAGTAAAGTGGCTGGAATGGCGAACCCGAGCACAAGGAGATGAGAAATGAGGTGCGTTTTAGAAACCTTTCCCCATCACACGGTGTACCATCTTCTGGGTTTCTCATGCATGTTTTCGATGTAGGAAGATGCCCTTGAACCTGGAGATTTGGGACCCATGCGATGGGTAGCACGCAGTATTACTTTAAAGGGTCTGCGTTTGCTCACTCAACCTCACCAAACCTCTCAGCCCCAAGAGTGTCCACCCTTATGTCTCATCCAGCTGTGGGTCTAGATATGGTCAATCCAGGTTGCATCACAGCCCCTGAACGAATTGTGTAAGAATTTCTCTCTCTTTCCCTGTCTTTGTTTCATGGGTTTTTAAAAGTAATTTATTTTTATAATGGGGTTTAGCTGCTTTTCACGGCTGTGTTTAGGCCGCTTTACACCCACTTGACCCACTAACAGAGAGATATCAATACATAGGTTTTAAGATTATTACTAGTCAGATATATTCTTGTGCGGTGAATCGGGCGTGTTGAGTCCAGTTCTCTGAGCAAGGAGTAGGTCTTGTCTGTTACATATTGGGTTTATGGAACGGTATCTGAGCTAATTTGAAACTCTTGTTTTATGTATCACCCCACCTCACCTTTCCCGTTAAGCAGCCATAGTGTGTTTTCTGCATGTGTGACTCTGTTCTGTTTTGTAATTCAGTTCAAGTGTAACGGTTTTTACATTCCCTCTATAAGTGACACCTTATGAGAAGTGTCCTTTTCTGTGTGACTTATTTCACTTAGAATCGTCTTACCTAAATCCACTCATCATGCTGCTACTAGCCTTATGACATTGATTTCATGGCTGAGTGATATTCCATTGTACATAAGGACCACAACTTTTTTATCCATTTTTCGCTTTCCTGGGATATGTAAGGTGGAAGGAAGTGGAGGTCCTTGTCAACAGAGCAGCCCTAAACTTTGGGGTGCTTGTGTCTTGCTGATTTTCAATTTTCCCACTTTATCCCCCCATGCGTGGAAGTGCCCTATGCTCTCTAAGCTGTGTTTTTTAGATGTTTCAGGACACACCGTACACTTCTCCAGAGTGGCTGTTGGCAATTTACATCCCGCCCATCAGTGTAGCAAGGCTCCCATTTCTCCATGGCCTGTCCTGCATTTCTGGTTTTGACACTTTTTTCAGCATGGCCCTTTTGACCGATGGGAAGCGAGACTTCTTTGTAGCGCTGATTTGCCTTTCCAGGTTGCTTGGTTGGCCAAAAAGGGCGTATGCGTTTTTTCCTGAATATATTCAGGAAAAAACGCATACGCCCTTTTTGGCCAAGGGCATCATTGTCAACGTTTTGCCGCTTTTCATGTGCTTTAAAGGCGATTCGAATCTACCTCCTGAAATCTGTTTCCTGCAATTCTGCCTTGATTTCAAATCCTCTTCTTTGCCTTCCCTCAATATATTTGTGGACGAGAGTTATCATTTATAACTCTGCAGGTTTGTGAATTGCAGTGCCCTGAAGCTCCATTTTACAAGTCGCTTTTTTGGGAGCCGGCCGCAAAAGCGCAGGATGGCTTCAGGCCCTGTTCTGGTTCAGGGGGGCAGGCTGAGCCTGTGGTTAATTCTTCTTCCTGATGGGAAAATAGAGTGACCTGTGCCTGTCCCAACACCAAGAGCTAGTCTCTCATTGGTTCCCCGTCTTCCCGTTCATCCTCAGGACAAATTGCAACCTGTACGGAACAGGAGGTTAAAGGTGCTGATGCTCCAAGTAGGGAGATTGCTAGTAAAGTGGCTGGAATGGCGAACCCGAGCACAAGGAGATGAGAAATGAGGTGCGTTTTAGAAACCTTTCCCCATCACACGGTGTACCATCTTCTGGGTTTCTCATGCATGTTTTCGATGTAGGAAGATGCCCTTGAACCTGGAGATTTGGGACCCATGCGATGGGTAGCACGCAGTATTACTTTAAAGGGTCTGCGTTTGCTCACCCAACCTCACCAAACCTCTCAGCCCCAAGAGTGTCCACCCTTATGTCTCATCCAGCTGTGGGTCTAGATATCGTCAATCCAGGTTGCATCACAGCCCCTGAACGAATTGTGTAAGAATTTCTCTCTCTTTCCCTGTCTTTGTTTCATGGGTTTTTAAAAGTAATTTATTTTTATAATGGGGTTTAGCTGCTTTTCACGGCTGTGTTTAGGCCGCTTTACACCCACTTGACCCACTAACAGAGAGATATCAATACATAGGTTTTAAGATTATTACTAGTCAGATATATTCTTGTGCGGTGAATCGGGCGTGTTGAGTCCAGTTCTCTGAGCAAGGAGTAGGTCTTGTCTGTTACATATTGGGTTTATGGAACGGTATCTGAGCTAATTTGAAACTCTTGTTTTATGTATCACCCCACCTCACCTTTCCCGTTAAGCAGCCATAGTGTGTTTTCTGCATGTGTGACTCTGTTCTGTTTTGTAATTCAGTTCAAGTGTAACGGTTTTTACATTCCCTCTATAAGTGACACCTTATGAGAAGTGTCCTTTTCTGTGTGACTTATTTCACTTAGAATCGTCTTACCTAAATCCACTCATCATGCTGCTACTAGCCTTATGACATTGATTTCATGGCTGAGTGATATTCCATTGTACATAAGGACCACAACTTTTTTATCCATTTTTCGCTTTCCTGGGATATTTAAGGTGGAAGGAAGTGGAGGTCCTTGTCAACAGAGCAGCCCTAAACTTTGGGGTGCTTGTGTCTTGCTGATTTTCAATTTTCCCACTTTATCCCCCCATGCGTGGAAGTGCCCTATGCTCTCTAAGCTGTGTTTTTTAGATGTTTCAGGACACACCGTACACTTCTCCAGAGTGGCTGTTGGCAATTTACATCCCGCCCATCAGTGTAGCAAGGCTCCCATTTCTCCATGGCCTGTCCTGCATTTCTGGTTTTGACACTTTTTTCAGCATGGCCCTTTTGACCGATGGGAAGCGAGACTTCTTTGTAGCGCTGATTTGCCTTTCCAGGTTGCTTGGTTGGCCAAAAAGGGCGTATGCGTTTTTTCCTGAATATATTCAGGAAAAAACGCATACGCCCTTTTTGGCCAAGGGCATCATTGTCAACGTTTTGCCGCTTTTCATGTGCTTTAAAGGCGATTCGAATCTACCTCCTGAAATCTGTTTCCTGCAATTCTGCCTTGATTTCAAATCCTCTTCTTTGCCTTCCCTCAATATATTTGTGGACGAGAGTTATCATTTATAACTCTGCAGGTTTGTGAATTGCAGTGCCCTGAAGCTCCATTTTACAAGTCGCTTTTTTGGGAGCCGGCCGCAAAAGCGCAGGATGGCTTCAGGCCCTGTTCTGGTTCAGGGGGGCAGGCTGAGCCTGTGGTTAATTCTTCTTCCTGATGGGAAAATAGAGTGACCTGTGCCTCTTCCAACACCAAGAGCTAGTCTCTCATTGGTTCCCCGTCTTCCCGTTCATCCTCAGGACAAATTGCAACCTGTACGGAACAGGAGGTTAAAGGTGCTGATGCTCCAAGTAGGGAGATTGCTAGTAAAGTGGCTGGAATGGCGAACCCGAGCACAAGGAGATGAGAAATGAGGTGCGTTTTAGAAACCTTTCCCCATCACACGGTGTACCATCTTCTGGGTTTCTCATGCATGTTTTCGATGTAGGAAGATGCCCTTGAACCTGGAGATTTGGGACCCATGCGATGGGTAGCACGCAGTATTATTTTAAAGGGTCTGCGTTTGCTCACCCAACCTCACCAAACCTCTCAGCCCCAAGAGTGTCCACCCTTATGTCTCATCCAGCTGTGGGTCTAGATATGGTCAATCCAGGTTGCATCACAGCCCCTGAACGAATTGTGTAAGAATTTCTCTCTCTTTCCCTGTCTTTGTTTCATGGGTTTTTAAAAGTAATTTATTTTTATAATGGGGTTTAGCTGCTTTTCACGGCTGTGTTTAGGCCGCTTTACACCCACTTGACCCACTAACAGAGAGATATCAATACATAGGTTTTAAGATTATTACTAGTCAGATATATTCTTGTGCGGTGAATCGGGCGTGTTGAGTCCAGTTCTCTGAGCAAGGAGTAGGTCTTGTCTGTTACATATTGGGTTTATGGAACGGTATCTGAGCTAATTTGAAACTCTTGTTTTATGTATCACCCCACCTCACCTTTCCCGTTAAGCAGCCATAGTGTGTTTTCTGCATGTGTGACTCTGTTCTGTTTTGTAATTCAGTTCAAGTGTAACGGTTTTTACATTCCCTCTATAAGTGACACCTTATGAGAAGTGTCCTTTTCTGTGTGACTTATTTCACTTAGAATCGTCTTACCTAAATCCACTCATCATGCTGCTACTAGCCTTATGACATTGATTTCATGGCTGAGTGATATTCCATTGTACATAAGGACCACAACTTTTTTATCCATTTTTCGCTTTCCTGGGATATTTAAGGTGGAAGGAAGTGGAGGTCCTTGTCAACAGAGCAGCCCTAAACTTTGGGGTGCTTGTGTCTTGCTGATTTTCAATTTTCCCACTTTATCCCCCCATGCGTGGAAGTGCCCTATGCTCTCTAAGCTGTGTTTTTTAGATGTTTCAGGACACACCGTACACTTCTCCAGAGTGGCTGTTGGCAATTTACATCCCGCCCATCAGTGTAGCAAGGCTCCCATTTCTCCATGGCCTGTCCTGCATTTCTGGTTTTGACACTTTTTTCAGCATGGCCCTTTTGACCGATGGGAAGCGAGACTTCTTTGTAGCGCTGATTTGCCTTTCCAGGTTGCTTGGTTGGCCAAAAAGGGCGTATGCGTTTTTTCCTGAATATATTCAGGAAAAAACGCATACGCCCTTTTTGGCCAAGGGCATCATTGTCAACGTTTTGCCGCTTTTCATGTGCTTTAAAGGCGATTCGAATCTACCTCCTGAAATCTGTTTCCTGCAATTCTGCCTTGATTTCAAATCCTCTTCTTTGCCTTCCCTCAATATATTTGTGGACGAGAGTTATCATTTATAACTCTGCAGGTTTGTGAATTGCAGTGCCCTGAAGCTCCATTTTACAAGTCGCTTTTTTGGGAGCCGGCCGCAAAAGCGCAGGATGGCTTCAGGCCCTGTTCTGGTTCAGGGGGGCAGGCTGAGCCTGTGGTTAATTCTTCTTCCTGATGGGAAAATAGAGTGACCTGTGCCTCTTCCAACACCAAGAGCTAGTCTCTCATTGGTTCCCCGTCTTCCCGTTCATCCTCAGGACAAATTGCAACCTGTACGGAACAGGAGGTTAAAGGTGCTGATGCTCCAAGTAGGGAGATTGCTAGTAAAGTGGCTGGAATGGCGAACCCGAGCACAAGGAGATGAGAAATGAGGTGCGTTTTAGAAACCTTTCCCCATCACACGGTGTACCATCTTCTGGGTTTCTCATGCATGTTTTCGATGTAGGAAGATGCCCTTGAACCTGGAGATTTGGGACCCATGCGATGGGTAGCACGCAGTATTATTTTAAAGGGTCTGCGTTTGCTCACCCAACCTCACCAAACCTCTCAGCCCCAAGAGTGTCCACCCTTATGTCTCATCCAGCTGTGGGTCTAGATATGGTCAATCCAGGTTGCATCACAGCCCCTGAACGAATTGTGTAAGAATTTCTCTCTCTTTCCCTGTCTTTGTTTCATGGGTTTTTAAAAGTAATTTATTTTTATAATGGGGTTTAGCTGCTTTTCACGGCTGTGTTTAGGCCGCTTTACACCCACTTGACCCACTAACAGAGAGATATCAATACATAGGTTTTAAGATTATTACTAGTCAGATATATTCTTGTGCGGTGAATCGGGCGTGTTGAGTCCAGTTCTCTGAGCAAGGAGTAGGTCTTGTCTATTACATATTGGGTTTATGGAACGGTATCTGAGCTAATTTGAAACTCTTGTTTTATGTATCACCCCACCTCACCTTTCCCGTTAAGCAGCCATAGTGTGTTTTCTGCATGTGTGACTCTGTTCTGTTTTGTAATTCAGTTCAAGTGTAACGGTTTTTACATTCCCTCTATAAGTGACACCTTATGAGAAGTGTCCTTTTCTGTGTGACTTATTTCACTTAGAATCGTCTTACCTAAATCCACTCATCATGCTGCTACTAGCCTTATGACATTGATTTCATGGCTGAGTGATATTCCATTGTACATAAGGACCACAACTTTTTTATCCATTTTTCGCTTTCCTGGGATATTTAAGGTGGAATGAAGTGGAGGTCCTTGTCAACAGAGCAGCCCTAAACTTTGGGGTGCTTGTGTCTTGCTGATTTTCAATTTTCCCACTTTATCCCCCCATGCGTGGAAGTGCCCTATGCTCTCTAAGCTGTGTTTTTTAGATGTTTCAGGACACACCGTACACTTCTCCAGAGTGGCTGTTGGCAATTTACATCCCGCCCATCAGTGTAGCAAGGCTCCCATTTCTCCATGGCCTGTCCTGCATTTCTGGTTTTGACACTTTTTTCAGCATGGCCCTTTTGACCGATGGGAAGCGAGACTTCTTTGTAGCGCTGATTTGCCTTTCCAGGTTGCTTGGTTGGCCAAAAAGGGCGTATGCGTTTTTTCCTGAATATATTCAGGAAAAAACGCATACGCCCTTTTTGGCCAAGGGCATCATTGTCAACGTTTTGCCGCTTTTCATGTGCTTTAAAGGCGATTCGAATCTACCTCCTGAAATCTGTTTCCTGCAATTCTGCCTTGATTTCAAATCCTCTTCTTTGCCTTCCCTCAATATATTTGTGGACGAGAGTTATCATTTATAACTCTGCAGGTTTGTGAATTGCAGTGCCCTGAAGCTCCATTTTACAAGTCGCTTTTTTGGGAGCCGGCCGCAAAAGCGCAGGATGGCTTCAGGCCCTGTTTTGGTTCAGGGGGGCAGGCTGAGCCTGTGGTTAATTCTTCTTCCTGATGGGAAAATAGAGTGACCTGTGCCTCTCCCAACACCAAGAGCTAGTCTCTCATTGGTTCCCCGTCTTCCCGTTCATCCTCAGGACAAATTGCAACCTGTACGGAACAGGAGGTTAAAGGTGCTGATGCTCCAAGTAGGGAGATTGCTAGTAAAGTGGCTGGAATGGCGAACCCGAGCACAAGGAGATGAGAAATGAGGTGCGTTTTAGAAACCTTTCCCCATCACACGGTGTACCATCTTCTGGGTTTCTCATGCATGTTTTCGATGTAGGAAGATGCCCTTGAACCTGGAGATTTGGGACCCATGCGATGGGTAGCACGCAGTATTACTTTAAAGGGTCTGCGTTTGCTCACCCAACCTCACCAAACCTCTCAGCCCCAAGAGTGTCCACCCTTATGTCTCATCCAGCTGTGGGTCTAGACATGGTCAATCCAGGTTGCATCACAGCCCCTGAACGAATTGTGTAAGAATTTCTCTCTCTTTCCCTGTCTTTGTTTCATGGTTTTTTAAAAGTAATTTATTTTTATAATGGGGTTTAGCTGCTTTTCACGGCTGTGTTTAGGCCGCTTTACACCCACTTGACCCACTAACAGAGAGATATCAATACATAGGTTTTAAGATTATTACTAGTCAGATATATTCTTGTGCGGTGAATCGGGCGTGTTGAGTCCAGTTCTCTGAGCAAGGAGTAGGTCTTGTCTGTTACATATTGGGTTTATGGAACGGTATCTGAGCTAATTTGAAACTCTTGTTTTATGTATCACCCCACCTCACCTTTCCCGTTAAGCAGCCATAGTGTGTTTTCTGCATGTGTGACTCTGTTCTGTTTTGTAATTCAGTTCAAGTGTAACGGTTTTTACATTCCCTCTATAAGTGACACCTTATGAGAAGTGTCCTTTTCTGTGTGACTTATTTCACTTAGAATCGTCTTACCTAAATCCACTCATCATGCTGCTACTAGCCTTATGACATTGATTTCATGGCTGAGTGATATTCCATTGTACATAAGGACCACAACTTTTTTATCCATTTTTCGCTTTCCTGGGATATTTAAGGTGGAAGGAAGTGGAGGTCCTTGTCAACAGAGCAGCCCTAAACTTTGGGGTGCTTGTGTCTTGCTGATTTTCAATTTTCCCACTTTATCCCCCCATGCGTGGAAGTGCCCTATGCTCTCTAAGCTGTGTTTTTTAGATGTTTCAGGACACACCGTACACTTCTCCAGAGTGGCTGTTGGCAATTTACATCCCGCCCATCAGTGTAGCAAGGCTCCCATTTCTCCATGGCCTGTCCTGCATTTCTGGTTTTGACACTTTTTTCAGCATGGCCCTTTTGACCGATGGGAAGCGAGACTTCTTTGTAGCGCTGATTTGCCTTTCCAGGTTGCTTGGTTGGCCAAAAAGGGCGTATGCGTTTTTTCCTGAATATATTCAGGAAAAAACGCATACGCCCTTTTTGGCCAAGGGCATCATTGTCAACGTTTTGCCGCTTTTCATGTGCTTTAAAGGCGATTCGAATCTACCTCCTGAAATCTGTTTCCTGCAATTCTGCCTTGATTTCAAATCCTCTTCTTTGCCTTCCCTCAATATATTTGTGGACGAGAGTTATCATTTATAACTCTGCAGGTTTGTGAATTGCAGTGCCCTGAAGCTCCATTTTACAAGTCGCTTTTTTGGGAGCCGGCCGCAAAAGCGCAGGATGGCTTCAGGCCCTGTTCTGGTTCAGGGGGGCAGGCTGAGCCTGTGGTTAATTCTTCTTCCTGATGGGAAAATAGAGTGACCTGTGCCTCTTCCAACACCAAGAGCTAGTCTCTCATTGGTTCCCCGTCTTCCCGTTCATCCTGAGGACAAATTGCAACCTGTACGGAACAGGAGGTTAAAGGTGCTGATGCTCCAAGTAGGGAGATTGCTAGTAAAGTGGCTGGAATGGCGAACCCGAGCACAAGGAGATGAGAAATGAGGTGCGTTTTAGAAACCTTTCCCCATCACACGGTGTACCATCTTCTGGGTTTCTCATGCATGTTTTCGATGTAGGAAGATGCCCTTGAACCTGGAGATTTGGGACCCATGCGATGGGTAGCACGCAGTATTATTTTAAAGGGTCTGCGTTTGCTCACCCAACCTCACCAAACCTCTCAGCCCCAAGAGTGTCCACCCTTATGTCTCATCCAGCTGTGGGTCTAGATATGGTCAATCCAGGTTGCATCACAGCCCCTGAACGAATTGTGTAAGAATTTCTCTCTCTTTCCCTGTCTTTGTTTCATGGGTTTTTAAAAGTAATTTATTTTTATAATGGGGTTTAGCTGCTTTTCACGGCTGTGTTTAGGCCGCTTTACACCCACTTGACCCACTAACAGAGAGATATCAATACATAGGTTTTAAGATTATTACTAGTCAGATATATTCTTGTGCGGTGAATCGGGCGTGTTGAGTCCAGTTCTCTGAGCAAGGAGTAGGTCTTGTCTATTACATATTGGGTTTATGGAACGGTATCTGAGCTAATTTGAAACTCTTGTTTTATGTATCACCCCACCTCACCTTTCCCGTTAAGCAGCCATAGTGTGTTTTCTGCATGTGTGACTCTGTTCTGTTTTGTAATTCAGTTCAAGTGTAACGGTTTTTACATTCCCTCTATAAGTGACACCTTATGAGAAGTGTCCTTTTCTGTGTGACTTATTTCACTTAGAATCGTCTTACCTAAATCCACTCATCATGCTGCTACTAGCCTTATGACATTGATTTCATGGCTGAGTGATATTCCATTGTACATAAGGACCACAACTTTTTTATCCATTTTTCGCTTTCCTGGGATATTTAAGGTGGAATGAAGTGGAGGTCCTTGTCAACAGAGCAGCCCTAAACTTTGGGGTGCTTGTGTCTTGCTGATTTTCAATTTTCCCACTTTATCCCCCCATGCGTGCAAGTGCCCTATGCTCTCTAAGCTGTGTTTTTTAGATGTTTCAGGACACACCGTACACTTCTCCAGAGTGGCTGTTGGCAATTTACATCCCGCCCATCAGTGTAGCAAGGCTCCCATTTCTCCATGGCCTGTCCTGCATTTCTGGTTTTGACACTTTTTTCAGCATGGCCCTTTTGACCGATGGGAAGCGAGACTTCTTTGTAGCGCTGATTTGCCTTTCCAGGTTGCTTGGTTGGCCAAAAAGGGCGTATGCGTTTTTTCCTGAATATATTCAGGAAAAAACGCATACGCCCTTTTTGGCCAAGGGCATCATTTTCAACGTTTTGCCGCTTTTCATGTGCTTTAAAGGCGATTCGAATCTACCTCCTGAAATCTGTTTCCTGCAATTCTGCCTTGATTTCAAATCCTCTTCTTTGCCTTCCCTCAATATATTTGTGGACGAGAGTTATCATTTATAACTCTGCAGGTTTGTGAATTGCAGTGCCCTGAAGCTCCATTTTACAAGTCGCTTTTTTGGGAGCCGGCCGCAAAAGCGCAGGATGGCTTCAGGCCCTGTTTTGGTTCAGGGGGGCAGGCTGAGCCTGTGGTTAATTCTTCTTCCTGATGGGAAAATAGAGTGACCTGTGCCTCTCCCAACACCAAGAGCTAGTCTCTCATTGGTTCCCCGTCTTCCCGTTCATCCTCAGGACAAATTGCAACCTGTACGGAACAGGAGGTTAAAGGTGCTGATGCTCCAAGTAGGGAGATTGCTAGTAAAGTGGCTGGAATGGCGAACCCGAGCACAAGGAGATGAGAAATGAGGTGCGTTTTAGAAACCTTTCCCCATCACACGGTGTACCATCTTCTGGGTTTCTCATGCATGTTTTCGATGTAGGAAGATGCCCTTGAACCTGGAGATTTGGGACCCATGCGATGGGTAGCACGCAGTATTACTTTAAAGGGTCTGCGTTTGCTCACCCAACCTCACCAAACCTCTCAGCCCCAAGAGTGTCCACCCTTATGTCTCATCCAGCTGTGGGTCTAGATATGGTCAATCCAGGTTGCATCACAGCCCCTGAACGAATTGTGTAAGAATTTCTCTCTCTTTCCCTGTCTTTGTTTCATGGGTTTTTAAAAGTAATTTATTTTTATAATGGGGTTTAGCTGCTTTTCACGGCTGTGTTTAGGCCGCTTTACACCCACTTGACCCACTAACAGAGAGATATCAATACATAGGTTTTAAGATTATTACTAGTCAGATATATTCTTGTGCGGTGAATCGGGCGTGTTGAGTCCAGTTCTCTGAGCAAGGAGTAGGTCTTGTCTATTACATATTGGGTTTATGGAACGGTATCTGAGCTAATTTGAAACTCTTGTTTTATGTATCACCCCACCTCACCTTTCCCGTTAAGCAGCCATAGTGTGTTTTCTGCATGTGTGACTCTGTTCTGTTTTGTAATTCAGTTCAAGTGTAACGGTTTTTACATTCCCTCTATAAGTGACACCTTATGAGAAGTGTCCTTTTCTGTGTGACTTTTTTCACTTAGAATCGTCTTACCTAAATCCACTCATCATGCTGCTACTAGCCTTATGACATTGATTTCATGGCTGAGTGATATTCCATTGTACATAAGGACCACAACTTTTTTATCCATTTTTCGCTTTCCTGGGATATTTAAGGTGGAAGGAAGTGGAGGTCCTTGTCAACAGAGCAGCCCTAAACTTTGGGGTGCTTGTGTCTTGCTGATTTTCAATTTTCCCACGTTATCCCCCCATGCGTGGAAGTGCCCTATGCTCTCTAAGCTGTGTTTTTTAGATGTTTCAGGACACACCGTACACTTCTCCAGAGTGGCTGTTGGCAATTTACATCCCGCCCATCAGTGTAGCAAGGCTCCCATTTCTCCATGGCCTGTCCTGCATTTCTGGTTTTGACACTTTTTTCAGCATGGCCCTTTTGACCGATGGGAAGCGAGACTTCTTTGTAGCGCTGATTTGCCTTTCCAGGTTGCTTGGTTGGCCAAAAAGGGCGTATGCGTTTTTTCCTGAATGTATTCAGGAAAAAACGCATACGCCCTTTTTGGCCAAGGGCATCATTGTCAACGTTTTGCTGCTTTTCATGTGCTTTAAAGGCGATTCGAATCTACCTCCTGAAATCTGTTTCCTGCAATTCTGCCTTGATTTCAAATCCTCTTCTTTGCCTTCCCTCAATATATTTGTGGACGAGAGTTATCATTTATAACTCTGCAGGTTTGTGAATTGCAGTGCCCTGAAGCTCCATTTTACAAGTCGGTTTTTTGGGAGCTGGCCGCAAAAGCGCAGGATGGCTTCAGGCCCTGTTCTGGTTCAGGGGGGCAGGCTGAGCCTGTGGTTAATTCTTCTTCCTGATGGGAAAATAGAGTGACCTGTGCCTCTCCCAACACCAAGAGCTAGTCTCTCATTGGTTCCCCGTCTTCCCGTTCATCCTCAGGACAAATTGCAACCTGTACGGAACAGGAGGTTAAAGGTGCTGATGCTCCAAGTAGGGAGATTGCTAGTAAAGTGGCTGGAATGGCGAACCCGAGCACAAGGAGATGAGAAATGAGGTGCGTTTTAGAAACCTTTCCCCATCACACGGTGTACCATCTTCTGGGTTTCTCATGCATGTTTTCGATGTAGGAAGATGCCCTTGAACCTGGAGATTTGGGACCCATGCGATGGGTAGCACGCAGTATTACTTTAAAGGGTCTGCGTTTGCTCACCCAACCTCACCAAACCTCTCAGCCCCAAGAGTGTCCACCCTTATGTCTCATCCAGCTGTGGGTCTAGATATGGTCAATCCAGGTTGCATCACAGCCCCTGAACGAATTGTGTAAGAATTTCTCTCTCTTTCCCTGTCTTTGTTTCATGGGTTTTTAAAAGTAATTTATTTTTATAATGGGGTTTAGCTGCTTTTCACGGCTGTGTTTAGGCCGCTTTACACCCACTTGACCCACTAACAGAGAGATATCAATACATAGGTTTTAAGATTATTACTAGTCAGATATATTCTTGTGCGGTGAATCGGGCGTGTTGAGTCCAGTTCTCTGAGCAAGGAGTAGGTCTTGTCTATTACATATTGGGTTTATGGAACGGTATCTGAGCTAATTTGAAACTCTTGTTTTATGTATCACCCCACCTCACCTTTCCCGTTAAGCAGCCATAGTGTGTTTTCTGCATGTGTGACTCTGTTCTGTTTTGTAATTCAGTTCAAGTGTAACGGTTTTTACATTCCCTCTATAAGTGACACCTTATGAGAAGTGTCCTTTTCTGTGTGACTTATTTCACTTAGAATCGTCTTACCTAAATCCACTCATCATGCTGCTACTAGCCTTATGACATTGATTTCATGGCTGAGTGATATTCCATTGTACATAAGGACCACAACTTTTTTATCCATTTTTCGCTTTCCTGGGATATTTAAGGTGGAAGGAAGTGGAGGTCCTTGTCAACAGAGCAGCCCTAAACTTTGGGGTGCTTGTGTCTTGCTGATTTTCAATTTTCCCACTTTATCCCCCCATGCGTGGAAGTGCCCTATGCTCTCTAAGCTGTGTTTTTTAGATGTTTCAGGACACACCGTACACTTCTCCAGAGTGGCTGTTGGCAATTTACATCCCGCCCATCAGTGTAGCAAGGCTCCCATTTCTCCATGGCCTGTCCTGCATTTCTGGTTTTGACACTTTTTTCAGCATGGCCCTTTTGACCGATGGGAAGCGAGACTTCTTTGTAGCGCTGATTTGCCTTTCCAGGTTGCTTGGTTGGCCAAAAAGGGCGTATGCGTTTTTTCCTGAATGTATTCAGGAAAAAACGCATACGCCCTTTTTGGCCAAGGGCATCATTGTCAACGTTTTGCCGCTTTTCATGTGCTTTAAAGGCGATTCGAATCTACCTCCTGAAATCTGTTTCCTGCAATTCTGCCTTGATTTCAAATCCTCTTCTTTGCCTTCCCTCAATATATTTGTGGACGAGAGTTATCATTTATAACTCTGCAGGTTTGTGAATTGCAGTGCCCTGAAGCTCCATTTTACAAGTCGGTTTTTTGGGAGCCGGCCGCAAAAGCGCAGGATGGCTTCAGGCCCTGTTCTGGTTCAGGGGGGCAGGCTGAGCCTGTGGTTAATTCTTCTTCCTGATGGGAAAATAGAGTGACCTGTGCCTCTCCCAACACCAAGAGCTAGTCTCTCATTGGTTCCCCGTCTTCCCGTTCATCCTCAGGACAAATTGCAACCTGTACGGAACAGGAGGTTAAAGGTGCTGATGCTCCAAGTAGGGAGATTGCTAGTAAAGTGGCTGGAATGGCGAACCCGAGCACAAGGAGATGAGAAATGAGGTGCGTTTTAGAAACCTTTCCCCATCACACGGTGTACCATCTTCTGGGTTTCTCATGCATGTTTTCGATGTAGGAAGATGCCCTTGAACCTGGAGATTTGGGACCCATGCGATGGGTAGCACGCAGTATTACTTTAAAGGGTCTGCGTTTGCTCACCCAACCTCACCAAACCTCTCAGCCCCAAGAGTGTCCACCCTTATGTCTCATCCAGCTGTGGGTCTAGACATGGTCAATCCAGGTTGCATCACAGCCCCTGAACGAATTGTGTAAGAATTTCTCTCTCTTTCCCTGTCTTTGTTTCATGGTTTTTTAAAAGTAATTTATTTTTATAATGGGGTTTAGCTGCTTTTCACGGCTGTGTTTAGGCCGCTTTACACCCACTTGACCCACTAACAGAGAGATATCAATACATAGGTTTTAAGATTATTACTGGTCAGATATATTCTTGTGCGGTGAATCGGGCGTGTTGAGTCCAGTTCTCTGAGCAAGGAGTAGGTCTTGTCTGTTACATATTGGGTTTATGGAACGGTATCTGAGCTAATTTGAAACTCTTGTTTTATGTATCACCCCACCTCACCTTTCCCGTTAAGCAGCCATAGTGTGTTTTCTGCATGTGTGACTCTGTTCTGTTTTGTAATTCAGTTCAAGTGTAACGGTTTTTACATTCCCTCTATAAGTGACACCTTATGGGAAGTGTCCTTTTCTGTGTGACTTATTTCACTTAGAATCGTCTTACCTAAATCCACTCATCATGCTGCTACTAGCCTTATGACATTGATTTCATGGCTGAGTGATATTCCATTGTACATAAGGACCACAACTTTTTTATCCATTTTTCGCTTTCCTGGGATATTTAAGGTGGAAGGAAGTGGAGGTCCTTGTCAACAGAGCAGCCCTAAACTTTGGGGTGCTTGTGTCTTGCTGATTTTCAATTTTCCCACTTTATCCCCCCATGCGTGGAAGTGCCCTATGCTCTCTAAGCTGTGTTTTTTAGATGTTTCAGGACACACCGTACACTTCTCCAGAGTGGCTGTTGGCAATTTACATCCCGCCCATCAGTGTAGCAAGGCTCCCATTTCTCCATGGCCTGTCCTGCATTTCTGGTTTTGACACTTTTTTCAGCATGGCCCTTTTGACCGATGGGAAGCGAGACTTCTTTGTAGCGCTGATTTGCCTTTCCAGGTTGCTTGGTTGGCCAAAAAGGGCGTATGCGTTTTTTCCTGAATATATTCAGGAAAAAACGCATACGCCCTTTTTGGCCAAGGGCATCATTGTCAACGTTTTGCCGCTTTTCATGTGCTTTAAAGGCGATTCGAATCTACCTCCTGAAATCTGTTTCGTGCAATTCTGCCTTGATTTCAAATCCTCTTCTTTGCCTTCCCTCAATATATTTGTGGACGAGAGTTATCATTTATAACTCTGCAGGTTTGTGAATTGCAGTGCCCTGAAGCTCCATTTTACAAGTCTGTTTTTTGGGAGCCGGCCGCAAAAGCGCAGGATGGCTTCAGGCCCTGTTCTGGTTCAGGGGGGCAGGCTGAGCCTGTGGTTAATTCTTCTTCCTGATGGGAAAATAGAGTGACCTGTGCCTCTCCCAACACCAAGAGCTAGTCTCTCATTGGTTCCCCGTCTTCCCGTTCATCCTCAGGACAAATTGCAACCTGTACGGAACAGGAGGTTAAAGGTGCTGATGCTCCAAGTAGGGAGATTGCTAGTAAAGTGGCTGGAATGGCGAACCCGAGCACAAGGAGATGAGAAATGAGGTGCGTTTTAGAAACCTTTCCCCATCACACGGTGTACCATCTTCTGGGTTTCTCATGCATGTTTTCGATGTAGGAAGATGCCCTTGAACCTGGAGATTTGGGACCCATGCGATGGGTAGCACGCAGTATTACTTTAAAGGGTCTGCGTTTGCTCACCCAACCTCACCAAACCTCTCAGCCCCAAGAGTGTCCACCCTTATGTCTCATCCAGCTGTGGGTCTAGATATGGTCAATCCAGGTTGCATCACAGCCCCTGAACGAATTGTGTAAGAATTTCTCTCTCTTTCCCTGTCTTTGTTTCATGGGTTTTTAAAAGTAATTTATTTTTATAATGGGGTTTAGCTGCTTTTCACGGCTGTGTTTAGGCCGCTTTACACCCACTTGACCCACTAACAGAGAGATATCAATACATAGGTTTTAAGATTATTACTAGTCAGATATATTCTTGTGCGGTGAATCGGGCGTGTTGAGTCCAGTTCTCTGAGCAACGAGTAGGTCTTGTCTGTTACATATTGGGTTTATGGAACGGTATCTGAGCTAATTTGAAACTCTTGTTTTATGTATCACCCCACCTCACCTTTCCCGTTAAGCAGCCATAGTGTGTTTTCTGCATGTGTGACTCTGTTCTGTTTTGTAATTCAGTTCAAGTGTAACGGTTTTTACATTCCCTCTATAAGTGACACCTTATGAGAATTGTCCTTTTCTGTGTGACTTATTTCACTTAGAATCGTCTTACCTAAATCCACTCATCATGCTGCTACTAGCCTTATGACATTGATTTCATGGCTGAGTGATATTCCATTGTACATAAGGACCACAACTTTTTTATCCATTTTTCGCTTTCCTGGGATATGTAAGGTGGAAGGAAGTGGAGGTCCTTGTCAACAGAGCAGCCCTAAACTTTGGGGTGCTTGTGTCTTGCTGATTTTCAATTTTCCCACTTTATCCCCCCATGCGTGGAAGTGCCCTATGCTCTCTAAGCTGTGTTTTTTAGATGTTTCAGGACACACCGTACACTTCTCCAGAGTGGCTGTTGGCAATTTACATCCCGCCCATCAGTGTAGCAAGGCTCCCATTTCTCCATGGCCTGTCCTGCATTTCTGGTTTTGACACTTTTTTCAGCATGGCCCTTTTGACCGATGGGAAGCGAGACTTCTTTGTAGCGCTGATTTGCCTTTCCAGGTTGCTTGGTTGGCCAAAAAGGGCGTATGCGTTTTTTCCTGAATATATTCAGGAAAAAACGCATACGCCCTTTTTGGCCAAGGGCATCATTGTCAACGTTTTGCCGCTTTTCATGTGCTTTAAAGGCGATTCGAATCTACCTCCTGAAATCTGTTTCCTGCAATTCTGCCTTGATTTCAAATCCTCTTCTTTGCCTTCCCTCAATATATTTGTGGACGAGAGTTATCATTTATAACTCTGCAGGTTTGTGAATTGCAGTGCCCTGAAGCTCCATTTTATAAGTCGCTTTTTTGGGAGCCGGCCGCAAAAGCGCAGGATGGCTTCAGGCCCTGTTCTGGTTCCGGGGGGCAGGCTGATCCTGTGGTTAATTCTTCTTCCTGATGGGAAAATAGAGTGACCTGTGCCTGTCCCAACACCAAGAGCTAGTCTCTCATTGGTTCCCCGTCTTCCCGTTCATCCTCAGGACAAATTGCAACCTGTACGGAACAGGAGGTTAAAGGTGCTGATGCTCCAAGTAGGGAGATTGCTAGTAAAGTGGCTGGAATGGCGAACCCGAGCACAAGGAGATGAGAAATGAGGTGCGTTTTAGAAACCTTTCCCCATCACACGGTGTACCATCTTCTGGGTTTCTCATGCATGTTTTCGATGTAGGAAGATGCCCTTGAACCTGGAGATTTGGGACCCATGCGATGGGTAGCACGCAGTATTACTTTAAAGGGTCTGCGTTTGCTCACCCAACCTCACCAAACCTCTCAGCCCCAAGAGTGTCCACCCTTATGTCTCATCCAGCTGTGGGTCTAGATATGGTCAATCCAGGTTGCATCACAGCCCCTGAACGAATTGTGTAAGAATTTCTCTCTCTTTCCCTGTCTTTGTTTCATGGGTTTTTAAAAGTAATTTATTTTTATAATGGGGTTTAGCTGCTTTTCACGGCTGTGTTTAGGCCGCTTTACACCCACTTGACCCACTAACAGAGAGATATCAATACATAGGTTTTAAGATTATTACTAGTCAGATATATTCTTGTGCGGTGAATCGGGCGTGTTGAGTCCAGTTCTCTGAGCAAGGAGTAGGTCTTGTCTGTTACATATTGGGTTTATGGAACGGTATCTGAGCTAATTTGAAACTCTTGTTTTATGTATCACCCCACCTCACCTTTCCCGTTAAGCAGCCATAGTGTGTTTTCTGCATGTGTGACTCTGTTCTGTTTTGTAATTCAGTTCAAGTGTAACGGTTTTTACATTCCCTCTATAAGTGACACCTTATGAGAAGTGTCCTTTTCTGTGTGACTTATTTCACTTAGAATCGTCTTACCTAAATCCACTCATCATGCTGCTACTAGCCTTATGACATTGATTTCATGGCTGAGTGATATTCCATTGTACATAAGGACCACAACTTTTTTATCCATTTTTCGCTTTCCTGGGATATTTAAGGTGGAAGGAAGTGGAGGTCCTTGTCAACAGAGCAGCCCTAAACTTTGGGGTGCTTGTGTCTTGCTGATTTTCAATTTTCCCACTTTATCCCCCCATGCGTGGAAGTTCCCTATGCTCTCTAAGCTGTGTTTTTTAGATGTTTCAGGACACACCGTACACTTCTCCAGAGTGGCTGTTGGCAATTTACATCCCGCCCATCAGTGTAGCAAGGCTCCCATTTCTCCATGGCCTGTCCTGCATTTCTGGTTTTGACACTTTTTTCAGCATGGCCCTTTTGACCGATGGGAAGCGAGACTTCTTTGTAGCGCTGATTTGCCTTTCCAGGTTGCTTGGTTGGCCAAAAAGGGCGTATGCGTTTTTTCCTGAATATATTCAGGAAAAAACGCATACGCCCTTTTTGGCCAAGGGCATCATTGTCAACGTTTTGCCGCTTTTCATGTGCTTTAAAGGCGATTCGAATCTACCTCCTGAAATCTGTTTCCTGCAATTCTGCCTTGATTTCAAATCCTCTTCTTTGCCTTCCCTCAATATATTTGTGGACGAGAGTTATCATTTATAACTCTGCAGGTTTGTGAATTGCAGTGCCCTGAAGCTCCATTTTACAAGTCGCTTTTTTGGGAGCCGGCCGCAAAAGCGCAGGATGGCTTCAGGCCCTGTTCTGGTTCAGGGGGGCAGGCTGAGCCTGTGGTTAATTCTTCTTCCTGATGGGAAAATAGAGTGACCTGTGCCTCTTCCAACACCAAGAGCTAGTCTCTCATTGGTTCCCCGTCTTCCCGTTCATCCTCAGGACAAATTGCAACCTGTACGGAACAGGAGGTTAAAGGTGCTGATGCTCCAAGTAGGGAGATTGCTAGTAAAGTGGCTGGAATGGCGAACCCGAGCACAAGGAGATGAGAAATGAGGTGCGTTTTAGAAACCTTTCCCCATCACACGGTGTACCATCTTCTGGGTTTCTCATGCATGTTTTCGATGTAGGAAGATGCCCTTGAACCTGGAGATTTGGGACCCATGCGATGGGTAGCACGCAGTATTATTTTAAAGGGTCTGCGTTTTCTCACCCAACCTCACCAAACCTCTCAGCCCCAAGAGTGTCCACCCTTATGTCTCATCCAGCTGTGGGTCTAGATATGGTCAATCCAGGTTGCATCACAGCCCCTGAACGAATTGTGTAAGAATTTCTCTCTCTTTCCCTGTCTTTGTTTCATGGGTTTTTAAAAGTAATTTATTTTTATAATGGGGTTTAGCTGCTTTTCACGGCTGTGTTTAGGCCGCTTTACACCCACTTGACCCACTAACAGAGAGATATCAATACATAGGTTTTAAGATTATTACTAGTCAGATATATTCTTGTGCAGTGAATCGGGCGTGTTGAGTCCAGTTCTCTGAGCAAGGAGTAGGTCTTGTCTATTACATATTGGGTTTATGGAACGGTATCTGAGCTAATTTGAAACTCTTGTTTTATGTATCACCCCACCTCACCTTTCCCGTTAAGCAGCCATAGTGTGTTTTCTGCATGTGTGACTCTATTCTGTTTTGTAATTCAGTTCAAGTGTAACGGTTTTTACATTCCCTCTATAAGTGACACCTTATGAGAAGTGTCCTTTTCTGTGTGACTTATTTCACTTAGAATCGTCTTACCTAAATCCACTCATCATGCTGCTACTAGCCTTATGACATTGATTTCATGGCTGAGTGATATTCCATTGTACATAAGGACCACAACTTTTTTATCCATTTTTCGCTTTCCTGGGATATTTAAGGTGGAATGAAGTGGAGGTCCTTGTCAACAGAGCAGCCCTAAACTTTGGGGTGCTTGTGTCTTGCTGATTTTCAATTTTCCCACTTTATCCCCCCATGCGTGGAAGTGCCCTATGCTCTCTAAGCTGTGTTTTTTAGATGTTTCAGGACACACCGTACACTTCTCCAGAGTGGCTGTTGGCAATTTACATCCCGCCCATCAGTGTAGCAAGGCTCCCATTTCTCCATGGCCTGTCCTGCATTTCTGGTTTTGACACTTTTTTCAGCATGGCCCTTTTGACCGATGGGAAGCGAGACTTCTTTGTAGCGCTGATTTGCCTTTCCAGGTTGCTTGGTTGGCCAAAAAGGGCGTATGCGTTTTTTCCTGAATATATTCAGGAAAAAACGCATACGCCTTTTTTGGCCAAGGGCATCATTGTCAACGTTTTGCCGCTTTTCATGTGCTTTAAAGGCGATTCGAATCTACCTCCTGAAATCTGTTTCCTGCAATTCTGCCTTGATTTCAAATCCTCTTCTTTGCCTTCCCTCAATATATTTGTGGACGAGAGTTATCATTTATAACTCTGCAGGTTTGTGAATTGCAGTGCCCTGAAGCTCCATTTTACAAGTCGCTTTTTTGGGAGCCGGCCGCAAAAGCGCAGGATGGCTTCAGGCCCTGTTTTGGTTCAGGGGGGCAGGCTGAGCCTGTGGTTAATTCTTCTTCCTGATGGGAAAATAGAGTGACCTGTGCCTCTCCCAACACCAAGAGCTAGTCTCTCATTGGTTCCCCGTCTTCCCGTTCATCCTCAGGACAAATTGCAACCTGTACGGAACAGGAGGTTAAAGGTGCTGATGCTCCAAGTAGGGAGATTGCTAGTAAAGTGGCTGGAATGGCGAACCCGAGCACAAGGAGATGAGAAATGAGGTGCGTTTTAGAAACCTTTCCCCATCACACGGTGTACCATCTTCTGGGTTTCTCATGCATGTTTTCGATGTAGGAAGATGCCCTTGAACCTGGAGATTTGGGACCCATGCGATGGGTAGCACGCAGTATTACTTTAAAGGGTCTGCGTTTGCTCACCCAACCTCACCAAACCTCTCAGCCCCAAGAGTGTCCACCCTTATGTCTCATCCAGCTGTGGGTCTAGATATGGTCAATCCAGGTTGCATCACAGCCCCTGAACGAATTGTGTAAGAATTTCTCTCTCTTTCCCTGTCTTTGTTTCATGGGTTTTTAAAAGTAATTTATTTTTATAATGGGGTTTAGCTGCTTTTCACGGCTGTGTTTAGGCCGCTTTACACCCACTTGACCCACTAACAGAGAGATATCAATACATAGGTTTTAAGATTATTACTAGTCAGATATATTCTTGTGCGGTGAATCGGGCGTGTTGAGTCCAGTTCTCTGAGCAAGGAGTAGGTCTTGTCTATTACATATTGGGTTTATGGAACGGTATCTGAGCTAATTTGAAACTCTTGTTTTATGTATCACCCCACCTCACCTTTCCCGTTAAGCAGCCATAGTGTGTTTTCTGCATGTGTGACTCTGTTCTGTTTTGTAATTCAGTTCAAGTGTAACGGTTTTTACATTCCCTCTATAAGTGACACCTTATGAGAAGTGTCCTTTTCTGTGTGACTTATTTCACTTAGAATCGTCTTACCTAAATCCACTCATCATGCTGCTACTAGCCTTATGACATTGATTTCATGGCTGAGTGATATTCCATTGTACATAAGGACCACAACTTTTTTATCCATTTTTCGCTTTCCTGGGATATTTAAGGTGGAAGGAAGTGGAGGTCCTTGTCAACAGAGCAGCCCTAAACTTTGGGGTGCTTGTGTCTTGCTGATTTTCAATTTTCCCACTTTATCCCCCCATGCGTGGAAGTGCCCTATGCTCTCTAAGCTGTGTTTTTTAGATGTTTCAGGACACACCGTACACTTCTCCAGAGTGGCTGTTGGCAATTTACATCCCGCCCATCAGTGTAGCAAGGCTCCCATTTCTCCATGGCCTGTCCTGCATTTCTGGTTTTGACACTTTTTTCAGCATGGCCCTTTTGACCGATGGGAAGCGAGACTTCTTTGTAGCGCTGATTTGCCTTTCCAGGTTGCTTGGTTGGCCAAAAAGGGCGTATGCGTTTTTTCCTGAATATATTCAGGAAAAAACGCATACGCCCTTTTTGGCCAAGGGCATCATTGTCAACGTTTTGCCACTTTTCATGTGCTTTAAAGGCGATTCGAATCTACCTCCTGAAATCTGTTTCCTGCAATTCTGCCTTGATTTCAAATCCTCTTCTTTGCCTTCCCTCAATATATTTGTGGACGAGAGTTATCATTTATAACTCTGCAGGTTTGTGAATTGCAGTGCCCTGAAGCTCCATTTTACAAGTCGCTTTTTTGGGAGCCGGCCGCAAAAGCGCAGGATGGCTTCAGGCCCTGTTTTGGTTCAGGGGGGCAGGCTGAGCCTGTGGTTAATTCTTCTTCCTGATGGGAAAATAGAGTGACCTGTGCCTCTCCCAACACCAAGAGCTAGTCTCTCATTGGTTCCCCGTCTTCCCGTTCATCCTCAGGACAAATTGCAACCTGTACGGAACAGGAGGTTAAAGGTGCTGATGCTCCAAGTAGGGAGATTGCTAGTAAAGTGGCTGGAATGGCGAACCCGAGCACAAGGAGATGAGAAATGAGGTGCGTTTTAGAAACCTTTCCCCATCACACGGTGTACCATCTTCTGGGTTTCTCATGCATGTTTTCGATGTAGGAAGATGCCCTTGAACCTGGAGATTTGGGACCCATGCGATGGGTAGCACGCAGTATTACTTTAAAGGGTCTGCGTTTGCTCACCCAACCTCACCAAACCTCTCAGCCCCAAGAGTGTCCACCCTTATGTCTCACCCAGCTGTGGGTCTAGATATGGTCAATCCAGGTTGCATCACAGCCCCTGAACGAATTGTGTAAGAATTTCTCTCTCTTTCCCTGTCTTGGTTTCATGGGTTTTTAAAAGTAATTTATTTTTATAATGGGGTTTAGCTGCTTTTCACGGCTGTGTTTAGGCCGCTTTACACCCACTTGACCCACTAACAGAGAGATATCAATACATAGGTTTTAAGATTATTACTAGTCAGATATATTCTTGTGCGGTGAATCGGGCGTGTTGAGTCCAGTTCTCTGAGCAAGGAGTAGGTCTTGTCTGTTACATATTGGGTTTATGGAACGGTATCTGAGCTAATTTGAAACTCTTGTTTTATGTATCACCCCACCTCACCTTTCCCGTTAAGCAGCCATAGTGTGTTTTCTGCATGTGTGACTCTGTTCTGTTTTGTAATTCAGTTCAAGTGTAACGGTTTTTACATTCCCTCTATAAGTGACACCTTATGAGAAGTGTCCTTTTCTGTGTGACTTATTTCACTTAGAATCGTCTTACCTAAATCCACTCATCATGCTGCTACTAGCCTTATGACATTGATTTCATGGCTGAGTGATATTCCATTGTACATAAGGACCACAACTTTTTTATCCATTTTTCGCTTTCCTGGGATATTTAAGGTGGAAGGAAGTGGAGGTCCTTGTCAACAGAGCAGCCCTAAACTTTGGGGTGCTTGTGTCTTGCTGATTTTCAATTTTCCCACTTTATCCCCCCATGCGTGGAAGTGCCCTATGCTCTCTAAGCTGTGTTTTTTAGATGTTTCAGGACACACCGTACACTTCTCCAGAGTGGCTGTTGGCAATTTACATCCCGCCCATCAGTGTAGCAAGGCTCCCATTTCTCCATGGCCTGTCCTGCATTTCTGGTTTTGACACTTTTTTCAGCATGGCCCTTTTGACCGATGGGAAGCGAGACTTCTTTGTAGCGCTGATTTGCCTTTCCAGGTTGCTTGGTTGGCCAAAAAGGGCGTATGCGTTTTTTCCTGAATATATTCAGGAAAAAACGCATACGCCCTTTTTGGCCAAGGGCATCATTGTCAACGTTTTGCCACTTTTCATGTGCTTTAAAGGCGATTCGAATCTACCTCCTGAAATCTGTTTCCTGCAATTCTGCCTTGATTTCAAATCCTCTTCTTTGCCTTCCCTCAATATATTTGTGGACGAGAGTTATCATTTATAACTCTGCAGGTTTGTGAATTGCAGTGCCCTGAAGCTCCATTTTACAAGTCGCTTTTTTGGGAGCCGGCCGCAAAAGCGCAGGATGGCTTCAGGCCCTGTTTTGGTTCAGGGGGGCAGGCTGAGCCTGTGGTTAATTCTTCTTCCTGATGGGAAAATAGAGTGACCTGTGCCTCTCCCAACACCAAGAGCTAGTCTCTCATTGGTTCCCCGTCTTCCCGTTCATCCTCAGGACAAA
Source organism: Balaenoptera physalus (assembly GCF_965194825.1). Taxonomy (NCBI): domain Eukaryota; kingdom Metazoa; phylum Chordata; class Mammalia; order Artiodactyla; family Balaenopteridae; genus Balaenoptera; species Balaenoptera physalus. The sequence continues at coordinate 1,677,260 of NW_028126451.1, read as the reverse complement.
TTGCAACCTGTACGGAACAGGAGGTTAAAGGTGCTGATGCTCCAAGTAGGGAGATTGCTAGTAAAGTGGCTGGAATGGCGAACCCGAGCACAAGGAGATGAGAAATGAGGTGCGTTTTAGAAACCTTTCCCCATCACACGGTGTACCATCTTCTGGGTTTCTCATGCATGTTTTCGATGTAGGAAGATGCCCTTGAACCTGGAGATTTGGGACCCATGCGATGGGTAGCACGCAGTATTACTTTAAAGGGTCTGCGTTTGCTCACCCAACCTCACCAAACCTCTCAGCCCCAAGAGTGTCCACCCTTATGTCTCATCCAGCTGTGGGTCTAGATATGGTCAATCCAGGTTGCATCACAGCCCCTGAACGAATTGTGTAAGAATTTCTCTCTCTTTCCCTGTCTTTGTTTCATGGGTTTTTAAAAGTAATTTATTTTTATAATGGGGTTTAGCTGCTTTTCACGGCTGTGTTTAGGCCGCTTTACACCCACTTGACCCACTAACAGAGAGATATCAATACATAGGTTTTAAGATTATTACTAGTCAGATATATTCTTGTGCGGTGAATCGGGCGTGTTGAGTCCAGTTCTCTGAGCAAGGAGTAGGTCTTGTCTGTTACATATTGGGTTTATGGAACGGTATCTGAGCTAATTTGAAACTCTTGTTTTATGTATCACCCCACCTCACCTTTCCCGTTAAGCAGCCATAGTGTGTTTTCTGCATGTGTGACTCTGTTCTGTTTTGTAATTCAGTTCAAGTGTAACGGTTTTTACATTCCCTCTATAAGTGACACCTTATGAGAAGTGTCCTTTTCTGTGTGACTTTTTTCACTTAGAATCGTCTTACCTAAATCCACTCATCATGCTGCTACTAGCCTTATGACATTGATTTCATGGCTGAGTGATATTCCATTGTACATAAGGACCACAACTTTTTTATCCATTTTTCGCTTTCCTGGGATATTTAAGGTGGAAGGAAGTGGAGGTCCTTGTCAACAGAGCAGCCCTAAACTTTGGGGTGCTTGTGTCTTGCTGATTTTCAATTTTCCCACTTTATCCCCCCATGCGTGGAAGTGCCCTATGCTCTCTAAGCTGTGTTTTTTAGATGTTTCAGGACACACCGTACACTTCTCCAGAGTGGCTGTTGGCAATTTACATCCCGCCCATCAGTGTAGCAAGGCTCCCATTTCTCCATGGCCTGTCCTGCATTTCTGGTTTTGACACTTTTTTCAGCATGGCCCTTTTGACCGATGGGAAGCGAGACTTCTTTGTAGCGCTGATTTGCCTTTCCAGGTTGCTTGGTTGGCCAAAAAGGGCGTATGCGTTTTTTCCTGAATATATTCAGGAAAAAACGCATACGCCCTTTTTGGCCAAGGGCATCATTGTCAACGTTTTGCCACTTTTCATGTGCTTTAAGGCGATTCGAATCTACCTCCTGAAATCTGTTTCCTGCAATTCTGCCTTGATTTCAAATCCTCTTCTTTGCCTTCCCTCAATATATTTGTGGACGAGAGTTATCATTTATAACTCTGCAGGTTTGTGAATTGCAGTGCCCTGAAGCTCCATTTTACAAGTCGCTTTTTTGGGAGCCGGCCGCAAAAGCGCAGGATGGCTTCAGGCCCTGTTTTGGTTCAGGGGGGCAGGCTGAGCCTGTGGTTAATTCTTCTTCCTGATGGGAAAATAGAGTGACCTGTGCCTCTCCCAACACCAAGAGCTAGTCTCTCATTGGTTCCCCGTCTTCCCGTTCATCCTCAGGACAAATTGCAACCTGTACGGAACAGGAGGTTAAAGGTGCTGATGCTCCAAGTAGGGAGATTGCTAGTAAAGTGGCTGGAATGGCGAACCCGAGCACAAGGAGATGAGAAATGAGGTGCGTTTTAGAAACCTTTCCCCATCACACGGTGTACCATCTTCTGGGTTTCTCATGCATGTTTTCGATGTAGGAAGATGCCCTTGAACCTGGAGATTTGGGACCCATGCGATGGGTAGCACGCAGTATTACTTTAAAGGGTCTGCGTTTGCTCACCCAACCTCACCAAACCTCTCAGCCCCAAGAGTGTCCACCCTTATGTCTCACCCAGCTGTGGGTCTAGATATGGTCAATCCAGGTTGCATCACAGCCCCTGAACGAATTGTGTAAGAATTTCTCTCTCTTTCCCTGTCTTGGTTTCATGGGTTTTTAAAAGTAATTTATTTTTATAATGGGGTTTAGCTGCTTTTCACGGCTGTGTTTAGGCCGCTTTACACCCACTTGACCCACTAACAGAGAGATATCAATACATAGGTTTTAAGATTATTACTAGTCAGATATATTCTTGTGCGGTGAATCGGGCGTGTTGAGTCCAGTTCTCTGAGCAAGGAGTAGGTCTTGTCTGTTACATATTGGGTTTATGGAACGGTATCTGAGCTAATTTGAAACTCTTGTTTTATGTATCACCCCACCTCACCTTTCCCGTTAAGCAGCCATAGTGTGTTTTCTGCATGTGTGACTCTGTTCTGTTTTGTAATTCAGTTCAAGTGTAACGGTTTTTACATTCCCTCTATAAGTGACACCTTATGAGAAGTGTCCTTTTCTGTGTGACTTATTTCACTTAGAATCGTCTTACCTAAATCCACTCATCATGCTGCTACTAGCCTTATGACATTGATTTCATGGCTGAGTGATATTCCATTGTACATAAGGACCACAACTTTTTTATCCATTTTTCGCTTTCCTGGGATATTTAAGGTGGAAGGAAGTGGAGGTCCTTGTCAACAGAGCAGCCCTAAACTTTGGGGTGCTTGTGTCTTGCTGATTTTCAATTTTCCCACTTTATCCCCCCATGCGTGGAAGTGCCCTATGCTCTCTAAGCTGTGTTTTTTAGATGTTTCAGGACACACCGTACACTTCTCCAGAGTGGCTGTTGGCAATTTACATCCCGCCCATCAGTGTAGCAAGGCTCCCATTTCTCCATGGCCTGTCCTGCATTTCTGGTTTTGACACTTTTTTCAGCATGGCCCTTTTGACCGATGGGAAGCGAGACTTCTTTGTAGCGCTGATTTGCCTTTCCAGGTTGCTTGGTTGGCCAAAAAGGGCGTATGCGTTTTTTCCTGAATATATTCAGGAAAAAACGCATACGCCCTTTTTGGCCAAGGGCATCATTGTCAACGTTTTGCCACTTTTCATGTGCTTTAAAGGCGATTCGAATCTACCTCCTGAAATCTGTTTCCTGCAATTCTGCCTTGATTTCAAATCCTCTTCTTTGCCTTCCCTCAATATATTTGTGGACGAGAGTTATCATTTATAACTCTGCAGGTTTGTGAATTGCAGTGCCCTGAAGCTCCATTTTACAAGTCGCTTTTTTGGGAGCCGGCCGCAAAAGCGCAGGATGGCTTCAGGCCCTGTTTTGGTTCAGGGGGGCAGGCTGAGCCTGTGGTTAATTCTTCTTCCTGATGGGAAAATAGAGTGACCTGTGCCTCTCCCAACACCAAGAGCTAGTCTCTCATTGGTTCCCCGTCTTCCCGTTCATCCTCAGGACAAATTGCAACCTGTACGGAACAGGAGGTTAAAGGTGCTGATGCTCCAAGTAGGGAGATTGCTAGTAAAGTGGCTGGAATGGCGAACCCGAGCACAAGGAGATGAGAAATGAGGTGCGTTTTAGAAACCTTTCCCCATCACACGGTGTACCATCTTCTGGGTTTCTCATGCATGTTTTCGATGTAGGAAGATGCCCTTGAACCTGGAGATTTGGGACCCATGCGATGGGTAGCACGCAGTATTACTTTAAAGGGTCTGCGTTTGCTCACCCAACCTCACCAAACCTCTCAGCCCCAAGAGTGTCCACCCTTATGTCTCATCCAGCTGTGGGTCTAGATATGGTCAATCCAGGTTGCATCACAGCCCCTGAACGAATTGTGTAAGAATTTCTCTCTCTTTCCCTGTCTTTGTTTCATGGGTTTTTAAAAGTAATTTATTTTTATAATGGGATTTAGCTGCTTTTCACGGCTGTGTTTAGGCCGCTTTACACCCACTTGACCCACTAACAGAGAGATATCAATACATAGGTTTTAAGATTATTACTAGTCAGATATATTCTTGTGCGGTGAATCGGGCGTGTTGAGTCCAGTTCTCTGAGCAAGGAGTAGGTCTTGTCTATTACATATTGGGTTTATGGAACGGTATCTGAGCTAATTTGAAACTCTTGTTTTATGTATCACCCCACCTCACCTTTCCCGTTAAGCAGCCATAGTGTGTTTTCTGCATGTGTGACTCTGTTCTGTTTTGTAATTCAGTTCAAGTGTAACGGTTTTTACATTCCCTCTATAAGTGACACCTTATGAGAAGTGTCCTTTTCTGTGTGACTTTTTTCACTTAGAATCGTCTTACCTAAATCCACTCATCATGCTGCTACTAGCCTTATGACATTGATTTCATGGCTGAGTGATATTCCATTGTACATAAGGACCACAACTTTTTTATCCATTTTTCGCTTTCCTGGGATATTTAAGGTGGAAGGAAGTGGAGGTCCTTGTCAACAGAGCAGCCCTAAACTTTGGGGTGCTTGTGTCTTGCTGATTTTCAATTTTCCCACGTTATCCCCCCATGCGTGGAAGTGCCCTATGCTCTCTAAGCTGTGTTTTTTAGATGTTTCAGGACACACCGTACACTTCTCCAGAGTGGCTGTTGGCAATTTACATCCCGCCCATCAGTGTAGCAAGGCTCCCATTTCTCCATGGCCTGTCCTGCATTTCTGGTTTTGACACTTTTTTCAGCATGGCCCTTTTGACCGATGGGAAGCGAGACTTCTTTGTAGCGCTGATTTGCCTTTCCAGGTTGCTTGGTTGGCCAAAAAGGGCGTATGCGTTTTTTCCTGAATGTATTCAGGAAAAAACGCATACGCCCTTTTTGGCCAAGGGCATCATTGTCAACGTTTTGCTGCTTTTCATGTGCTTTAAAGGCGATTCGAATCTACCTCCTGAAATCTGTTTCCTGCAATTCTGCCTTGATTTCAAATCCTCTTCTTTGCCTTCCCTCAATATATTTGTGGACGAGAGTTATCATTTATAACTCTGCAGGTTTGTGAATTGCAGTGCCCTGAAGCTCCATTTTACAAGTCGGTTTTTTGGGAGCTGGCCGCAAAAGCGCAGGATGGCTTCAGGCCCTGTTCTGGTTCAGGGGGGCAGGCTGAGCCTGTGGTTAATTCTTCTTCTTGATGGGAAAATAGAGTGACCTGTGCCTCTCCCAACACCAAGAGCTAGTCTCTCATTGGTTCCCCGTCTTCCCGTTCATCCTCAGGACAAATTGCAACCTGTACGGAACAGGAGGTTAAAGGTGCTGATGCTCCAAGTAGGGAGATTGCTAGTAAAGTGGCTGGAATGGCGAACCCGAGCACAAGGAGATGAGAAATGAGGTGCGTTTTAGAAACCTTTCCCCATCACACGGTGTACCATCTTCTGGGTTTCTCATGCATGTTTTCGATGTAGGAAGATGCCCTTGAACCTGGAGATTTGGGACCCATGCGATGGGTAGCACGCAGTATTACTTTAAAGGGTCTGCGTTTGCTCACCCAACCTCACCAAACCTCTCAGCCCCAAGAGTGTCCACCCTTATGTCTCACCCAGCTGTGGGTCTAGATATGGTCAATCCAGGTTGCATCACAGCCCCTGAACGAATTGTGTAAGAATTTCTCTCTCTTTCCCTGTCTTTGTTTCATGGGTTTTTTAAAGTAATTTATTTTTATAATGGGGTTTAGCTGCTTTTCACGGCTGTGTTTAGGCCGCTTTACACCCACTTGACCCACTAACAGAGAGATATCAATACATAGGTTTTAAGATTATTACTAGTCAGATATATTCTTGTGCGGTGAATCGGGCGTGTTGAGTCTGGTTGTCTGAGCAAGGAGTAGGTCTTGTCTGTTACATATTGGGTTTATGGAACGGTATCTGAGCTAATTTGAAACTCTTGTTTTATGTATCACCCCACCTCACCTTTCCCGTTAAGCAGCCATAGTGTGTTTTCTGCTTGTGTGACTCTGTTCTGTTTTGTAATTCAGTTCAAGTGTAACGGTTTTTACATTCCCTCTATAAGTGACACCTTATGAGAAGTGTCCTTTTCTGTGTGACTTATTTCACTTAGAATCGTCTTACCTAAATCCACTCATCATGCTGCTACTAGCCTTATGACATTGATTTCATGGCTGAGTGATATTCCATTGTACATAAGGACCACAACTTTTTTATCCATTTTTCGCTTTCCTGGGATATTTAAGGTGGAATGAAGTGGAGGTCCTTGTCAACAGAGCAGCCCTAAACTTTGGGGTGCTTGTGTCTTGCTGATTTTCAATTTTCCCACTTTATCCCCCCATGCGTGGAAGTGCCCTATGCTCTCTAAGCTGTGTTTTTTAGATGTTTCAGGACACACCGTACACTTCTCCAGAGTGGCTGTTGGCAATTTACATCCCGCCCATCAGTGTAGCAAGGCTCCCATTTCTCCATGGCCTGTCCTGCATTTCTGGTTTTGACACTTTTTTCAGCATGGCCCTTTTGACCGATGGGAAGCGAGACTTCTTTGTAGCGCTGATTTGCCTTTCCAGGTTGCTTGGTTGGCCAAAAAGGGCGTATTCGTTTTTTCCTGAATATATTCAGGAAAAAACGCATACGCCCTTTTTGGCCAAGGGCATCATTGTCAACGTTTTGCCGCTTTTCATGTGCTTTAAAGGCGATTCGAATCTACCTCCTGAAATCTGTTTCCTGCAATTCTGCCTTGATTTCAAATCCTCTTCTTTGCCTTCCCTCAATATATTTGTGGACAAGAGTTATCATTTATAACTCTGCAGGTTTGTGAATTGCAGTGCCCTGAAGCTCCATTTTACAAGTCACATTTTTGGGAGCCGGCCGCAAAAGCGCAGGATGGCTTCAGGCCCTGTTCTGGTTCAGGGGGGCAGGCTGAGCCTGTGGTTAATTCTTCTTCCTGATGGGAAAATAGAGTGACCTGTGCCTGTCCCAACACCAAGAGCTAGTCTCTCATTGGTTCCCCGTCTTCCCGTTCATCCTCAGGACAAATTGCAACCTGTACGGAACAGGAGGTTAAAGGTGCTGATGCTCCAAGTAGGGAGATTGCTAGTAAAGTGGCTGGAATGGCGAACCCGAGCACAAGGAGATGAGAAATGAAGTGCGTTTTAGAAACCTTTCCCCATCACACGGTGTACCATCTTCTGGGTTTCTCATGCATGTTTTCGATGTAGGAAGATGCCCTTGAACCTGGAGATTTGGGACCCATGCGATGGGTAGCACGCAGTATTACTTTAAAGGGTCTGCGTTTCTCACCCAACCTCACCAGACCTCTCAGCCCCAAGAGTGTCCACCCTTATGTCTCATCCAGCTGTGGGTCTAGATATGGTCAATCCAGGTTGCATCACAGCCCCTGAACGAATTGTGTAAGAATTTCTCTCTCTTTCCCTGTCTTTGTTTCATGGGTTTTTAAAAGTAATTTATTTTTATAATGGGGTTTAGCTGCTTTTCACGGCTGTGTTTAGGCCGCTTTACACCCACTTGACCCACTAACAGAGAGATATCAATACATAGGTTTTAAGATTATTACTAGTCAGATATATTCTTGTGCGGTGAATCGGGCGTGTTGAGTCCAGTTCTCTGAGCAAGGAGTAGGTCTTGTCTATTACATATTGGGTTTATGGAACGGTATCTGAGCTAATTTGAAACTCTTGTTTTATGTATCACCCCACCTCACCTTTCCCGTTAAGCAGCCATAGTGTGTTTTCTGCATGTGTGACTCTGTTCTGTTTTGTAATTCAGTTCAAGTGTAACGGTTTTTACATTCCCTCTATAAGTGACACCTTATGAGAAGTGTCCTTTTCTGTGTGACTTATTTCACTTAGAATCGTCTTACCTAAATCCACTCATCATGCTGCTACTAGCCTTATGACATTGATTTCATGGCTGAGTGATATTCCATTGTACATAAGGACCACAACTTTTTTATCCATTTTTCGCTTTCCTGGGATATTTAAGGTGGAAGGAAGTGGAGGTCCTTGTCAACAGAGCAGCCCTAAACTTTGGGGTGCTTGTGTCTTGCTGATTTTCAATTTTCCCACTTTATCCCCCCATGCGTGGAAGTGCCCTATGCTCTCTAAGCTGTGTTTTTTAGATGTTTCAGGACACACCGTACACTTCTCCAGAGTGGCTGTTGGCAATTTACATCCCGCCCATCAGTGTAGCAAGGCTCCCATTTCTCCATGGCCTGTCCTGCATTTCTGGTTTTGACACTTTTTTCAGCATGGCCCTTTTGACCGATGGGAAGCGAGACTTCTTTGTAGCGCTGATTTGCCTTTCCAGGTTGCTTGGTTGGCCAAAAAGGGCGTATGCGTTTTTTCCTGAATGTATTCAGGAAAAAACGCATACGCCCTTTTTGGCCAAGGGCATCATTGTCAACGTTTTGCCGCTTTTCATGTGCTTTAAAGGCGATTCGAATCTATCTCCTGAAATCTGTTTCCTGCAATTCTGCCTTGATTTCAAATCCTCTTCTTTGCCTTCCCTCAATATATTTGTGGACGAGAGTTATCATTTATAACTCTGCAGGTTTGTGAATTGCAGTGCCCTGAAGCTCCATTTTACAAGTCGCTTTTTTGGGAGCCGGCCGCAAAAGCGCAGGATGGCTTCAGGCCCTGTTCTGGTTCAGGGGGGCAGGCTGAGCCTGTGGTTAATTCTTCTTCCTGATGGGAAAATAGAGTGACCTGTGCCTGTCCCAACACCAAGAGCTAGTCTCTCATTGGTTCCCCGTCTTCCCGTTCATCCTCAGGACAAATTGCAACCTGTACGGAACAGGAGGTTAAAGGTGCTGATGCTCCAAGTAGGGAGATTGCTAGTAAAGTGGCTGGAATGGCGAACCCGAGCACAAGGAGATGAGAAATGAGGTGCGTTTTAGAAACCTTTCCCCATCACACGGTGTACCATCTTCTGGGTTTCTCATGCATGTTTTCGATGTAGGAAGATGCCCTTGAACCTGGAGATTTGGGACCCATGCGATGGGTAGCACGCAGTATTACTTTAAAGGGTCTGCGTTTGCTCACCCAACCTCACCAAACCTCTCAGCCCCAAGAGTGTCCACCCTTATGTCTCATCCAGCTGTGGGTCTAGATATGGTCAATCCAGGTTGCATCACAGCCCCTGAACGAATTGTGTAAGAATTTCTCTCTCTTTCCCTGTCTTTGTTTCATGGGTTTTTAAAAGTAATTTATTTTTATAATGGGGTTTAGCTGCTTTTCACGGCTGTGTTTAGGCCGCTTTACACCCACTTGACCCACTAACAGAGAGATATCAATACATAGGTTTTAAGATTATTACTAGTCAGATATATTCTTGTGCGGTGAATCGGGCGTGTTGAGTCCAGTTCTCTGAGCAAGGAGTAGGTCTTGTCTATTACATATTGGGTTTATGGAACGGTATCTGAGCTAATTTGAAACTCTTGTTTTATGTATCACCCCACCTCACCTTTCCCGTTAAGCAGCCATAGTGTGTTTTCTGCATGTGTGACTCTGTTCTGTTTTGTAATTCAGTTCAAGTGTAACGGTTTTTACATTCCCTCTATAAGTGACACCTTATGAGAAGTGTCCTTTTCTGTGTGACTTATTTCACTTAGAATCGTCTTACCTAAATCCACTCATCATGCTGCTACTAGCCTTATGACATTGATTTCATGGCTGAGTGATATTCCATTGTACATAAGGACCACAACTTTTTTATCCATTTTTCGCTTTCCTGGGATATTTAAGGTGGAATGAAGTGGAGGTCCTTGTCAACAGAGCAGCCCTAAACTTTGGGGTGCTTGTGTCTTGCTGATTTTCAATTTTCCCACTTTATCCCCCCATGCGTGGAAGTGCCCTATGCTCTCTAAGCTGTGTTTTTTAGATGTTTCAGGACACACCGTACACTTCTCCAGAGTGGCTGTTGGCAATTTACATCCCGCCCATCAGTGTAGCAAGGCTCCCATTTCTCCATGGCCTGTCCTGCATTTCTGGTTTTGACACTTTTTTCAGCATGGCCCTTTTGACCGATGGGAAGCGAGACTTCTTTGTAGCGCTGATTTGCCTTTCCAGGTTGCTTGGTTGGCCAAAAAGGGCGTATTCGTTTTTTCCTGAATATATTCAGGAAAAAACGCATACGCCCTTTTTGGCCAAGGGCATCATTGTCAACGTTTTGCCGCTTTTCATGTGCTTTAAAGGCGATTCGAATCTACCTCCTGAAATCTGTTTCCTGCAATTCTGCCTTGATTTCAAATCCTCTTCTTTGCCTTCCCTCAATATATTTGTGGACAAGAGTTATCATTTATAACTCTGCAGGTTTGTGAATTGCAGTGCCCTGAAGCTCCATTTTACAAGTCACATTTTTGGGAGCCGGCCGCAAAAGCGCAGGATGGCTTCAGGCCCTGTTCTGGTTCAGGGGGGCAGGCTGAGCCTGTGGTTAATTCTTCTTCCTGATGGGAAAATAGAGTGACCTGTGCCTGTCCCAACACCAAGAGCTAGTCTCTCATTGGTTCCCCGTCTTCCCGTTCATCCTCAGGACAAATTGCAACCTGTACGGAACAGGAGGTTAAAGGTGCTGATGCTCCAAGTAGGGAGATTGCTAGTAAAGTGGCTGGAATGGCGAACCCGAGCACAAGGAGATGAGAAATGAAGTGCGTTTTAGAAACCTTTCCCCATCACACGGTGTACCATCTTCTGGGTTTCTCATGCATGTTTTCGATGTAGGAAGATGCCCTTGAACCTGGAGATTTGGGACCCATGCGATGGGTAGCACGCAGTATTACTTTAAAGGGTCTGCGTTTCTCACCCAACCTCACCAGACCTCTCAGCCCCAAGAGTGTCCACCCTTATGTCTCATCCAGCTGTGGGTCTAGATATGGTCAATCCAGGTTGCATCACAGCCCCTGAACGAATTGTGTAAGAATTTCTCTCTCTTTCCCTGTCTTTGTTTCATGGGTTTTTAAAAGTAATTTATTTTTATAATGGGGTTTAGCTGCTTTTCACGGCTGTGTTTAGGCCGCTTTACACCCACTTGACCCACTAACAGAGAGATATCAATACATAGGTTTTAAGATTATTACTAGTCAGATATATTCTTGTGCGGTGAATCGGGCGTGTTGAGTCCAGTTCTCTGAGCAAGGAGTAGGTCTTGTCTATTACATATTGGGTTTATGGAACGGTATCTGAGCTAATTTGAAACTCTTGTTTTATGTATCACCCCACCTCACCTTTCCCGTTAAGCAGCCATAGTGTGTTTTCTGCATGTGTGACTCTGTTCTGTTTTGTAATTCAGTTCAAGTGTAACGGTTTTTACATTCCCTCTATAAGTGACACCTTATGAGAAGTGTCCTTTTCTGTGTGACTTATTTCACTTAGAATCGTCTTACCTAAATCCACTCATCATGCTGCTACTAGCCTTATGACATTGATTTCATGGCTGAGTGATATTCCATTGTACATAAGGACCACAACTTTTTTATCCATTTTTCGCTTTCCTGGGATATTTAAGGTGGAAGGAAGTGGAGGTCCTTGTCAACAGAGCAGCCCTAAACTTTGGGGTGCTTGTGTCTTGCTGATTTTCAATTTTCCCACTTTATCCCCCCATGCGTGGAAGTGCCCTATGCTCTCTAAGCTGTGTTTTTTAGATGTTTCAGGACACACCGTACACTTCTCCAGAGTGGCTGTTGGCAATTTACATCCCGCCCATCAGTGTAGCAAGGCTCTCATTTCTCCATGGCCTGTCCTGCATTTCTGGTTTTGACACTTTTTTCAGCATGGCCCTTTTGACCGATGGGAAGCGAGACTTCTTTGTAGCGCTGATTTGCCTTTCCAGGTTGCTTGGTTGGCCAAAAAGGGCGTATGCGTTTTTTCCTGAATGTATTCAGGAAAAAACGCATACGCCCTTTTTGGCCAAGGGCATCATTGTCAACGTTTTGCCGCTTTTCATGTGCTTTAAAGGCGATTCGAATCTATCTCCTGAAATCTGTTTCCTGCAATTCTGCCTTGATTTCAAATCCTCTTCTTTGCCTTCCCTCAATATATTTGTGGACGAGAGTTATCATTTATAACTCTGCAGGTTTGTGAATTGCAGTGCCCTGAAGCTCCATTTTACAAGTCGCTTTTTTGGGAGCCGGCCGCAAAAGCGCAGGATGGCTTCAGGCCCTGTTCTGGTTCAGGGGGGCAGGCTGAGCCTGTGGTTAATTCTTCTTCCTGATGGGAAAATAGAGTGACCTGTGCCTGTCCCAACACCAAGAGCTAGTCTCTCATTGGTTCCCCGTCTTCCCGTTCATCCTCAGGACAAATTGCAACCTGTACGGAACAGGAGGTTAAAGGTGCTGATGCTCCAAGTAGGGAGATTGCTAGTAAAGTGGCTGGAATGGCGAACCCGAGCACAAGGAGATGAGAAATGAGGTGCGTTTTAGAAACCTTTCCCCATCACACGGTGTACCATCTTCTGGGTTTCTCATGCATGTTTTCGATGTAGGAAGATGCCCTTGAACCTGGAGATTTGGGACCCATGCGATGGGTAGCACGCAGTATTACTTTAAAGGGTCTGCGTTTGCTCACCCAACCTCACCAAACCTCTCAGCCCCAAGAGTGTCCACCCTTATGTCTCATCCAGCTGTGGGTCTAGATATGGTCAATCCAGGTTGCATCACAGCCCCTGAACGAATTGTGTAAGAATTTCTCTCTCTTTCCCTGTCTTTGTTTCATGGGTTTTTAAAAGTAATTTATTTTTATAATGGGGTTTAGCTGCTTTTCACGGCTGTGTTTAGGCCGCTTTACACCCACTTGACCCACTAACAGAGAGATATCAATACATAGGTTTTAAGATTATTACTAGTCAGATATATTCTTGTGCGGTGAATCGGGCGTGTTGAGTCCAGTTCTCTGAGCAAGGAGTAGGTCTTGTCTATTACATATTGGGTTTATGGAACGGTATCTGAGCTAATTTGAAACTCTTGTTTTATGTATCACCCCACCTCACCTTTCCCGTTAAGCAGCCATAGTGTGTTTTCTGCATGTGTGACTCTGTTCTGTTTTGTAATTCAGTTCAAGTGTAACGGTTTTTACATTCCCTCTATAAGTGACACCTTATGAGAAGTGTCCTTTTCTGTGTGACTTATTTCACTTAGAATCGTCTTACCTAAATCCACTCATCATGCTGCTACTAGCCTTATGACATTGATTTCATGGCTGAGTGATATTCCATTGTACATAAGGACCACAACTTTTTTATCCATTTTTCGCTTTCCTGGGATATTTAAGGTGGAATGAAGTGGAGGTCCTTGTCAACAGAGCAGCCCTAAACTTTGGGGTGCTTGTGTCTTGCTGATTTTCAATTTTCCCACTTTATCCCCCCATGCGTGGAAGTGCCCTATGCTCTCTAAGCTGTGTTTTTTAGATGTTTCAGGACACACCGTACACTTCTCCAGAGTGGCTGTTGGCAATTTACATCCCGCCCATCAGTGTAGCAAGGCTCCCATTTCTCCATGGCCTGTCCTGCATTTCTGGTTTTGACACTTTTTTCAGCATGGCCCTTTTGACCGATGGGAAGCGAGACTTCTTTGTAGCGCTGATTTGCCTTTCCAGGTTGCTTGGTTGGCCAAAAAGGGCGTATGCGTTTTTTCCTGAATGTATTCAGGAAAAAACGCCTACGCCCTTTTTGGCCAAGGGCATCATTGTCAACGTTTTGCCACTTTTCATGTGCTTTAAAGGCGATTCGAATCTACCTCCTGAAATCTGTTTCCTGCAATTCTGCCTTGATTTCAAATCCTCTTCTTTGCCTTCCCTCAATATATTTGTGGACGAGAGTTATCATTTATAACTCTGCAGGTTTGTGAATTGCAGTGCCCTGAAGCTCCATTTTACAAGTCGATTTTTTGGGAGCCGGCCGCAAAAGCGCAGGATGGCTTCAGGCCCTGTTCTGGTTCAGGGGGGCAGGCTGAGCCTGTGGTTAATTCTTCTTCCTGATGGGAAAATAGAGTGACCTGTGCCTGTCCCAACACCAAGAGCTAGTCTCTCATTGGTTCCCCGTCTTCCCGTTCATCCTCAGGACAAATTGCAACCTGTACGGAACAGGAGGTTAAAGGTGCTGATGCTCCAAGTAGGGAGATTGCTAGTAAAGTGGCTGGAATGGCGAACCCGAGCACAAGGAGATGAGAAATGAGGTGCGTTTTAGAAACCTTTCCCCATCACACGGTGTACCATCTTCTGGGTTTCTCATGCATGTTTTCGATGTAGGAAGATGCCCTTGAACCTGGAGATTTGGGACCCATGCGATGGGTAGCACGCAGTATTACTTTAAAGGGTCTGCGTTTGCTCACCCAACCTCACCAAACCTCTCAGCCCCAAGAGTGTCCACCCTTATGTCTCATCCAGCTGTGGGTCTAGATATGGTCAATCCAGGTTGCATCACAGCCCCTGAACGAATTGTGTAAGAATTTCTCTCTCTTTCCCTGTCTTTGTTTCATGGATTTTTAAAAGTAATTTATTTTTATAATGGGGTTTAGCTGCTTTTCACGGCTGTGTTTAGGCCGCTTTACACCCACTTGACCCACTAACAGAGAGATATCAATACATAGGTTTTAAGATTATTACTAGTCAGATATATTCTTGTGCGGTGAATCGGGCGTGTTGAGTCCAGTTCTCTGAGCAAGGAGTAGGTCTTGTCTATTACATATTGGGTTTATGGAACGGTATCTGAGCTAATTTGAAACTCTTGTTTTATGTATCACCCCACCTCACCTTTCCCGTTAAGCAGCCATAGTGTGTTTTCTGCATGTGTGACTCTGTTCTGTTTTGTAATTCAGTTCAAGTGTAACGGTTTTTACATTCCCTCTATAAGTGACACCTTATGAGAAGTGTCCTTTTCTGTGTGACTTATTTCACTTAGAATCGTCTTACCTAAATCCACTCATCATGCTGCTACTAGCCTTATGACATTGATTTCATGGCTGAGTGATATTCCATTGTACATAAGGACCACAACTTTTTTATCCATTTTTCGCTTTCCTGGGATATTTAAGGTGGAATGAAGTGGAGGTCCTTGTCAACAGAGCAGCCCTAAACTTTGGGGTGCTTGTGTCTTGCTGATTTTCAATTTTCCCACTTTATCCCCCCATGCGTGGAAGTGCCCTATGCTCTCTAAGCTGTGTTTTATAGATGTTTCAGGACACACCGTACACTTCTCCAGAGTGGCTGTTGGCAATTTACATCCCGCCCATCAGTGTAGCAAGGCTCCCATTTCTCCATGGCCTGTCCTGCATTTCTGGTTTTGACACTTTTTTCAGCATGGCCCTTTTGACCGATGGGAAGCGAGACTTCTTTGTAGCGCTGATTTGCCTTTCCAGGTTGCTTGGTTGGCCAAAAAGGGCGTATTCGTTTTTTCCTGAATATATTCAGGAAAAAACGCATACGCCCTTTTTGGCCAAGGGCATCATTGTCAACGTTTTGCCGCTTTTCATGTGCTTTAAAGGCGATTCGAATCTACCTCCTGAAATCTGTTTCCTGCAATTCTGCCTTGATTTCAAATCCTCTTCTTTGCCTTCCCTCAATATATTTGTGGACAAGAGTTATCATTTATAACTCTGCAGGTTTGTGAATTGCAGTGCCCTGAAGCTCCATTTTACAAGTCGCTTTTTTGGGAGCCGGCCGCAAAAGCGCAGGATGGCTTCAGGCCCTGTTCTGGTTCAGGGGGGCAGGCTGAGCCTGTGGTTAATTCTTCTTCCTGATGGGAAAATAGAGTGACCTGTGCCTGTCCCAACACCAAGAGCTAGTCTCTCATTGGTTCCCCGTCTTCCCGTTCATCCTCAGGACAAATTGCAACCTGTACGGAACAGGAGGTTAAAGGTGCTGATGCTCCAAGTAGGGAGATTGCTAGTAAAGTGGCTGGAATGGCGAACCCGAGCACAAGGAGATGAGAAATGAAGTGCGTTTTAGAAACCTTTCCCCATCACACGGTGTACCATCTTCTGGGTTTCTCATGCATGTTTTCGATGTAGGAAGATGCCCTTGAACCTGGAGATTTGGGACCCATGCGATGGGTAGCACGCAGTATTACTTTAAAGGGTCTGCGTTTCTCACCCAACCTCACCAGACCTCTCAGCCCCAAGAGTGTCCACCCTTATGTCTCATCCAGCTGTGGGTCTAGATATGGTCAATCCAGGTTGCATCACAGCCCCTGAACGAATTGTGTAAGAATTTCTCTCTCTTTCCCTGTCTTTGTTTCATGGGTTTTTAAAAGTAATTTATTTTTATAATGGGGTTTAGCTGCTTTTCACGGCTGTGTTTAGGCCGCTTTACACCCACTTGACCCACTAACAGAGAGATATCAATACATAGGTTTTAAGATTATTACTAGTCAGATATATTCTTGTGCGGTGAATCGGGCGTGTTGAGTCCAGTTCTCTGAGCAAGGAGTAGGTCTTGTCTATTACATATTGGGTTTATGGAACGGTATCTGAGCTAATTTGAAACTCTTGTTTTATGTATCACCCCACCTCACCTTTCCCGTTAAGCAGCCATAGTGTGTTTTCTGCATGTGTGACTCTGTTCTGTTTTGTAATTCAGTTCAAGTGTAACGGTTTTTACATTCCCTCTATAAGTGACACCTTATGAGAAGTGTCCTTTTCTGTGTGACTTATTTCACTTAGAATCGTCTTACCTAAATCCACTCATCATGCTGCTACTAGCCTTATGACATTGATTTCATGGCTGAGTGATATTCCATTGTACATAAGGACCACAACTTTTTTATCCATTTTTCGCTTTCCTGGGATATTTAAGGTGGAAGGAAGTGGAGGTCCTTGTCAACAGAGCAGCCCTAAACTTTGGGGTGCTTGTGTCTTGCTGATTTTCAATTTTCCCACTTTATCCCCCCATGCGTGGAAGTGCCCTATGCTCTCTAAGCTGTGTTTTTTAGATGTTTCAGGACACACCGTACACTTCTCCAGAGTGGCTGTTGGCAATTTACATCCCGCCCATCAGTGTAGCAAGGCTCCCATTTCTCCATGGCCTGTCCTGCATTTCTGGTTTTGACACTTTTTTCAGCATGGCCCTTTTGACCGATGGGAAGCGAGACTTCTTTGTAGCGCTGATTTGCCTTTCCAGGTTGCTTGGTTGGCCAAAAAGGGCGTATGCGTTTTTTCCTGAATGTATTCAGGAAAAAACGCATACGCCCTTTTTGGCCAAGGGCATCATTGTCAACGTTTTGCCGCTTTTCATGTGCTTTAAAGGCGATTCGAATCTATCTCCTGAAATCTGTTTCCTGCAATTCTGCCTTGATTTCAAATCCTCTTCTTTGCCTTCCCTCAATATATTTGTGGACGAGAGTTATCATTTATAACTCTGCAGGTTTGTGAATTGCAGTGCCCTGAAGCTCCATTTTACAAGTCGCTTTTTTGGGAGCCGGCCGCAAAAGCGCAGGATGGCTTCAGGCCCTGTTCTGGTTCAGGGGGGCAGGCTGAGCCTGTGGTTAATTCTTCTTCCTGATGGGAAAATAGAGTGACCTGTGCCTGTCCCAACACCAAGAGCTAGTCTCTCATTGGTTCCCCGTCTTCCCGTTCATCCTCAGGACAAATTGCAACCTGTACGGAACAGGAGGTTAAAGGTGCTGATGCTCCAAGTAGGGAGATTGCTAGTAAAGTGGCTGGAATGGCGAACCCGAGCACAAGGAGATGAGAAATGAGGTGCGTTTTAGAAACCTTTCCCCATCACACGGTGTACCATCTTCTGGGTTTCTCATGCATGTTTTCGATGTAGGAAGATGCCCTTGAACCTGGAGATTTGGGACCCATGCGATGGGTAGCACGCAGTATTACTTTAAAGGGTCTGCGTTTGCTCACCCAACCTCACCAAACCTCTCAGCCCCAAGAGTGTCCACCCTTATGTCTCATCCAGCTGTGGGTCTAGATATGGTCAATCCAGGTTGCATCACAGCCCCTGAACGAATTGTGTAAGAATTTCTCTCTCTTTCCCTGTCTTTGTTTCATGGGTTTTTAAAAGTAATTTATTTTTATAATGGGGTTTAGCTGCTTTTCACGGCTGTGTTTAGGCCGCTTTACACCCACTTGACCCACTAACAGAGAGATATCAATACATAGGTTTTAAGATTATTACTAGTCAGATATATTCTTGTGCGGTGAATCGGGCGTGTTGAGTCCAGTTCTCTGAGCAAGGAGTAGGTCTTGTCTATTACATATTGGGTTTATGGAACGGTATCTGAGCTAATTTGAAACTCTTGTTTTATGTATCACCCCACCTCACCTTTCCCGTTAAGCAGCCATAGTGTGTTTTCTGCATGTGTGACTCTGTTCTGTTTTGTAATTCAGTTCAAGTGTAACGGTTTTTACATTCCCTCTATAAGTGACACCTTATGAGAAGTGTCCTTTTCTGTGTGACTTATTTCACTTAGAATCGTCTTACCTAAATCCACTCATCATGCTGCTACTAGCCTTATGACATTGATTTCATGGCTGAGTGATATTCCATTGTACATAAGGACCACAACTTTTTTATCCATTTTTCGCTTTCCTGGGATATTTAAGGTGGAATGAAGTGGAGGTCCTTGTCAACAGAGCAGCCCTAAACTTTGGGGTGCTTGTGTCTTGCTGATTTTCAATTTTCCCACTTTATCCCCCCATGCGTGGAAGTTCCCTATGCTCTCTAAGCTGTGTTTTTTAGATGTTTCAGGACACACCGTACACTTCTCCAGAGTGGCTGTTGGCAATTTACATGCCGCCCATCAGTGTAGCAAGGCTCCCATTTCTCCATGGCCTGTCCTGCATTTCTGGTTTTGACACTTTTTTCAGCATGGCCCTTTTGACCGATGGGAAGCGAGACTTCTTTGTAGCGCTGATTTGCCTTTCCAGGTTGCTTGGTTGGCCAAAAAGGGCGTATGCGTTTTTTCCTGAATGTATTCAGGAAAAAACGCATACGCCCTTTTTGGCCAAGGGCATCATTGTCAACGTTTTGCCGCTTTTCATGTGCTTTAAAGGCGATTCGAATCTACCTCCTGAAATCTGTTTCGTGCAATTCTGCCTTGATTTCAAATCCTCTTCTTTGCCTTCCCTCAATATATTTGTGGACGAGAGTTATCATTTATAACTCTGCAGGTTTGTGAATTGCAGTGCCCTGAAGCTCCATTTTACAAGTCGATTTTTTGGGAGCCGGCCGCAGAAGTGCAGGATGGCTTCAGGCCCTGTTCTGGTTCAGGGGGGCAGGCTGAGCCTGTGGTTAATTCTTCTTCCTGATGGGAAAATAGAGTGACCTGTGCCTCTCCCAACACCAAGAGCTAGTCTCTCATTGGTTCCCCGTCTTCCCGTTCATCCTCAGGACAAATTGCAACCTGTACGGAACAGGAGGTTAAAGGTGCTGATGCTCCAAGTAGGGAGATTGCTAGTAAAGTGGCTGGAATGGCGAACCCGAGCACAAGGAGATGAGAAATGAGGTGCGTTTTAGAAACCTTTCCCCATCACACGGTGTACCATCTTCTGGGTTTCTCATGCATGTTTTCGATGTAGGAAGATGCCCTTGAACCTGGAGATTTGGGACCCATGCGATGGGTAGCACGCAGTATTACTTTAAAGGGTCTGCGTTTGCTCACCCAACCTCACCAAACCTCTCAGCCCCAAGAGTGTCCACCCTTATGTCTCATCCAGCTGTGGGTCTAGATATGGTCAATCCAGGTTGCATCACAGCCCCTGAACGAATTGTGTAAGAATTTCTCTCTCTTTCCCTGTCTTTGTTTCATGGGTTTTTAAAAGTAATTTATTTTTATAATGGGGTTTAGCTGCTTTTCACGGCTGTGTTTAGGCCGCTTTACACCCACTTGACCCACTAACAGAGAGATATCAATACATAGGTTTTAAGATTATTACTAGTCAGATATATTCTTGTGCGGTGAATCGGGCGTGTTGAGTCCAGTTCTCTGAGCAAGGAGTAGGTCTTGTCTATTACATATTGGGTTTATGGAACGGTATCTGAGCTAATTTGAAACTCTTGTTTTATGTATCACCCCACCTCACCTTTCCCGTTAAGCAGCCATAGTGTGTTTTCTGCATGTGTGACTCTGTTCTGTTTTGTAATTCAGTTCAAGTGTAACGGTTTTTACATTCCCTCTATAAGTGACACCTTATGAGAAGTGTCCTTTTCTGTGTGACTTATTTCACTTAGAATCGTCTTACCTAAATCCACTCATCATGCTGCTACTAGCCTTATGACATTGATTTCATGGCTGAGTGATATTCCATTGTACATAAGGACCACAACTTTTTTATCCATTTTTCGCTTTCCTGGGATATTTAAGGTGGAATGAAGTGGAGGTCCTTGTCAACAGAGCAGCCCTAAACTTTGGGGTGCTTGTGTCTTGCTGATTTTCAATTTTCCCACTTTATCCCCCCATGCGTGGAAGTGCCCTATGCTCTCTAAGCTGTGTTTTTTAGATGTTTCAGGACACACCGTACACTTCTCCAGAGTGGCTGTTGGCAATTTACATCCCGCCCATCAGTGTAGCAAGGCTCCCATTTCTCCATGGCCTGTCCTGCATTTCTGGTTTTGACACTTTTTTCAGCATGGCCCTTTTGACCGATGGGAAGCGAGACTTCTTTGTAGCGCTGATTTGCCTTTCCAGGTTGCTTGGTTGGCCAAAAAGGGCGTATGCGTTTTTTCCTGAATGTATTCAGGAAAAAACGCATACGCCCTTTTTGGCCAAGGGCATCATTGTCAACGTTTTGCCGCTTTTCATGTGCTTTAAAGGCGATTCGAATCTACCTCCTGAAATCTGTTTCCTGCAATTCTGCCTTGATTTCAAATCCTCTTCTTTGCCTTCCCTCAATATATTTGTGGACGAGAGTTATCATTTATAACTCTGCAGGTTTGTGAATTGCAGTGCCCTGAAGCTCCATTTTACAAGTCGGTTTTTTGGGAGCCGGCCGCAAAAGGGCAGGATGGCTTCAGGCCCTGTTCTGGTTCAGGGGGGCAGGCTGAGCCTGTGGTTAATTCTTCTTCCTGATGGGAAAATAGAGTGACCTGTGCCTGTCCCAACACCAAGAGCTAGTCTCTCATTGGTTCCCCGTCTTCCCGTTCATCCTCAGGACAAATTGCAACCTGTACGGAACAGGAGGTTAAAGGTGCTGATGCTCCAAGTAGGGAGATTGCTAGTAAAGTGGCTGGAATGGCGAACCCGAGCACAAGGAGATGAGAAATGAGGTGCGTTTTAGAAACCTTTCCCCATCACACGGTGTACCATCTTCTGGGTTTCTCATGCATGTTTTCGATGTAGGAAGATGCCCTTGAACCTGGAGATTTGGGACCCATGCGATGGGTAGCACGCAGTATTACTTTAAAGGGTCTGCGTTTGCTCACCCAACCTCACCAAACCTCTCAGCCCCAAGAGTGTCCACCCTTATGTCTCATCCAGCTGTGGGTCTAGATATGGTCAATCCAGGTTGCATCACAGCCCCTGAAAGAATTGTGTAAGAATTTCTCTCTCTTTCCCTGTCTTTGTTTCATGGGTTTTTAAAAGTAATTTATTTTTATAATGGGGTTTAGCTGCTTTTCACGGCTGTGTTTAGGCCGCTTTACACCCACTTGACCCACTAACAGAGAGATATCAATACATAGGTTTTAAGATTATTACTAGTCAGATATATTCTTGTGCGGTGAATCGGGCGTGTTGAGTCCAGTTCTCTGAGCAAGGAGTAGGTCTTGTCTATTACATATTGGGTTTATGGAACGGTATCTGAGCTAATTTGAAACTCTTGTTTTATGTATCACCCCACCTCACCTTTCCCGTTAAGCAGCCATAGTGTGTTTTCTGCATGTGTGACTCTGTTCTGTTTTGTAATTCAGTTCAAGTGTAACGGTTTTTACATTCCCTCTATAAGTGACACCTTATGAGAAGTGTCCTTTTCTGTGTGACTTATTTCACTTAGAATCGTCTTACCTAAATCCACTCATCATGCTGCTACTAGCCTTATGACATTGATTTCATGGCTGAGTGATATTCCATTGTACATAAGGACCACAACTTTTTTATCCATTTTTCGCTTTCCTGGGATATTTAAGGTGGAATGAAGTGGAGGTCCTTGTCAACAGAGCAGCCCTAAACTTTGGGGTGGTTGTGTCTTGCTGATTTTCAATTTTCCCACTTTATCCCCCCATGCGTGGAAGTGCCCTATGCTCTCTAAGCTGTGTTTTTTAGATGTTTCAGGACACACCGTACACTTCTCCAGAGTGGCTGTTGGCAATTTACATCCCGCCCATCAGTGTAGCAAGGCTCCCATTTCTCCATGGCCTGTCCTGCATTTCTGGTTTTGACACTTTTTTCAGCATGGCCCTTTTGACCGATGGGAAGCGAGACTTCTTTGTAGCGCTGATTTGCCTTTCCAGGTTGCTTGGTTGGCCAAAAAGGGCGTATGCGTTTTTTCCTGAATGTATTCAGGAAAAAACGCATACGCCCTTTTTGGCCAAGGGCATCATTGTCAACGTTTTGCCGCTTTTCATGTGCTTTAAAGGCGATTCGAATCTACCTCCTGAAATCTGTTTCCTGCAATTCTGCCTTGATTTCAAATCCTCTTCTTTGCCTTCCCTCAATATATTTGTGGACGAGAGTTATCATTTATAACTCTGCAGGTTTGTGAATTGCAGTGCCCTGAAGCTCCATTTTACAAGTCGGTTTTTTGGGAGCCGGCCGCAAATGGGCTGGATGGCTTCAGGCCCTGTTCTGGTTCAGGGGGGCAGGCTGAGCCTGTGGTTAATTCTTCTTCCTGATGGGAAAATAGAGTGACCTGTGCCTCTCCCAACACCAAGAGCTAGTCTCTCATTGGTTCCCCGTCTTCCCGTTCATCCTCAGGACAAATTGCAACCTGTACGGAACAGGAGGTTAAAGGTGCTGATGCTCCAAGTAGGGAGATTGCTAGTAAAGTGGCTGGAATGGCGAACCCGAGCACAAGGAGATGAGAAATGAGGTGCGTTTTAGAAACCTTTCCCCATCACACGGTGTACCGTCTTCTGGGTTTCTCATGCATGTTTTCGATGTAGGAAGATGCCCTTGAACCTGGAGATTTGGGACCCATGCGATGGGTAGCACGCAGTATTACTTTAAAGGGTCTGCGTTTGCTCACCCAACCTCACCAAACCTCTCAGCCCCAAGAGTGTCCACCCTTATGTCTCATCCAGCTGTGGGTCTAGATATGGTCAATCCAGGTTGCATCACAGCCCCTGAACGAATTGTGTAAGAATTTCTCTCTCTTTCCCTGTCTTTGTTTCATGGGTTTTTAAAAGTAATTTATTTTTATAATGGGGTTTAGCTGCTTTTCACGCCTGTGTGTAGGCCGCTTTACACCCACTTGACCCACTAACAGAGAGATATCAATACATAGGTTTTAAGATTATTACTAGTCAGATATATTCTTGTGCGGTGAATCGGGCGTGTTGAGTCCAGTTCTCTGAGCAAGGAGTAGGTCTTGTCTATTACATATTGGGTTTATGGAACGGTATCTGAGCTAATTTGAAACTCTTGTTTTATGTATCACCCCACCTCACCTTTCCCGTTAAGCAGCCATAGTGTGTTTTCTGCATGTGTGACTCTGTTCTGTTTTGTAATTCAGTTCAAGTGTAACGGTTTTTACATTCCCTCTATAAGTGACACCTTATGAGAAGTGTCCTTTTCTGTGTGACTTATTTCACTTAGAATCGTCTTACCTAAATCCACTCATCATGCTGCTACTAGCCTTATGACATTGATTTCATGGCTGAGTGATATTCCATTGTACATAAGGACCACAACTTTTTTATCCATTTTTCGCTTTCCTGGGATATTTAAGGTGGAAGGAAGTGGAGGTCCTTGTCAACAGAGCAGCCCTAAACTTTGGGGTGCTTGTGTCTTGCTGATTTTCAATTTTCCCACTTTATCCCCCCATGCGTGGAAGTGCCCTATGCTCTCTAAGCTGTGTTTTTTAGATGTTTCAGGACACACCGTACACTTCTCCAGAGTGGCTGTTGGCAATTTACATCCCGCCCATCAGTGTAGCAAGGCTCCCATTTCTCCATGGCCTGTCCTGCATTTCTGGTTTTGACACTTTTTTCAGCATGGCCCTTTTGACCGATGGGAAGCGAGACTTCTTTGTAGCGCTGATTTGCCTTTCCAGGTTGCTTGGTTGGCCAAAAAGGGCGTATGCGTTTTTTCCTGAATGTATTCAGGAAAAAACGCATACGCCCTTTTTGGCCAAGGGCATCATTGTCAACGTTTTGCCGCTTTTCATGTGCTTTAAAGGCGATTCGAATCTACCTCCTGAAATCTGTTTCCTGCAATTCTGCCTTGATTTCAAATCCTCTTCTTTGCCTTCCCTCAATATATTTGTGGACGAGAGTTATCATTTATAACTCTGCAGGTTTGTGAATTGCAGTGCCCTGAAGCTCCATTTTACAAGTCGCTTTTTTGGGAGCCGGCCGCAAAAGGGCAGGATGGCTTCAGGCCCTGTTCTGGTTCAGGGGGGCAGGCTGAGCCTGTGGTTAATTCTTCTTCCTGATGGGAAAATAGAGTGACCTGTGCCTCTCCCAACACCAAGAGCTAGTCTCTCATTGGTTCCCCGTCTTCCCGTTCATCCTCAGGACAAATTGCAACCTGTACGGAACAGGAGGTTAAAGGTGCTGATGCTCCAAGTAGGGAGATTGCTAGTAAAGTGGCTGGAATGGCGAACCCGAGCACAAGGAGATGAGAAATGAGGTGCGTTTTAGAAACCTTTCCCCATCACACGGTGTACCATCTTCTGGGTTTCTCATGCATGTTTTCGATGTAGGAAGATGCCCTTGAACCTGGAGATTTGGGACCCATGCGATGGGTAGCACGCAGTATTACTTTAAAGGGTCTGCGTTTGCTCACCCAACCTCACCAAACCTCTCAGCCCCAAGAGTGTCCACCCTTATGTCTCATCCAGCTGTGGGTCTAGATATGGTCAATCCAGGTTGCATCACAGCCCCTGAACGAATTGTGTAAGAATTTCTCTCTCTTTCCCTGTCTTTGTTTCATGGGTTTTTAAAAGTAATTTATTTTTATAATGGGGTTTAGCTGCTTTTCACGCCTGTGTTTAGGCCGCTTTACACCCACTTGACCCACTAACAGAGAGATATCAATACATAGGTTTTAAGATTATTACTAGTCAGATATATTCTTGTGCGGTGAATCGGGCGTGTTGAGTCCAGTTCTCTGAGCAAGGAGTAGGTCTTGTCTATTACATATTGGGTTTATGGAACGGTATCTGAGCTAATTTGAAACTCTTGTTTTATGTATCACCCCACCTCACCTTTCCCGTTAAGCAGCCATAGTGTGTTTTCTGCATGTGTGACTCTGTTCTGTTTTGTAATTCAGTTCAAGTGTAACGGTTTTTACATTCCCTCTATAAGTGACACCTTATGAGAAGTGTCCTTTTCTGTGTGACTTATTTCACTTAGAATCGTCTTACCTAAATCCACTCATCATGCTGCTACTAGCCTTATGACATTGATTTCATGGCTGAGTGATATTCCATTGTACATAAGGACCACAACTTTTTTATCCATTTTTCGCTTTCCTGGGATATTTAAGGTGGAAGGAAGTGGAGGTCCTTGTCAACAGAGCAGCCCTAAACTTTGGGGTGCTTGTGTCTTGCTGATTTTCAATTTTCCCACTTTATCCCCCCATGCGTGGAAGTGCCCTATGCTCTCTAAGCTGTGTTTTTTAGATGTTTCAGGACACACCGTACACTTCTCCAGAGTGGCTGTTGGCAATTTACATCCCGCCCATCAGTGTAGCAAGGCTCCCATTTCTCCATGGCCTGTCCTGCATTTCTGGTTTTGACACTTTTTTCAGCATGGCCCTTTTGACCGATGGGAAGCGAGACTTCTTTGTAGCGCTGATTTGCCTTTCCAGGTTGCTTGGTTGGCCAAAAAGGGCGTATGCGTTTTTTCCTGAATATATTCAGGAAAAAACGCATACGCCCTTTTTGGCCAAGGGCATCATTGTCAACGTTTTGCCGCTTTTCATGTGCTTTAAAGGCGATTCGAATCTACCTCCTGAAATCTGTTTCCTGCAATTCTGCCTTGATTTCAAATCCTCTTCTTTGCCTTCCCTCAATATATTTGTGGACGAGAGTTATCATTTATAACTCTGCAGGTTTGTGAATTGCAGTGCCCTGAAGCTCCATTTTACAAGTCGCTTTTTTGGGAGCCGGCCGCAAAAGCGCAGGATGGCTTCAGGCCCTGTTCTGGTTCAGGGGGGCAGGCTGAGCCTGTGGTTAATTCTTCTTCCTGATGGGAAAATAGAGTGACCTGTGCCTCTTCCAACACCAAGAGCTAGTCTCTCATTGGTTCCCCGTCTTCCCGTTCATCCTCAGGACAAATTGCAACCTGTACGGAACAGGAGGTTAAAGGTGCTGATGCTCCAAGTAGGGAGATTGCTAGTAAAGTGGCTGGAATGGCGAACCCGAGCACAAGGAGATGAGAAATGAGGTGCGTTTTAGAAACCTTTCCCCATCACACGGTGTACCATCTTCTGGGTTTCTCATGCATGTTTTCGATGTAGGAAGATGCCCTTGAACCTGGAGATTTGGGACCCATGCGATGGGTAGCACGCAGTATTATTTTAAAGGGTCTGCGTTTGCTCACCCAACCTCACCAAACCTGTCAGCCCCAAGAGTGTCCACCCTTATGTCTCATCCAGCTGTGGGTCTAGATATGGTCAATCCAGGTTGCATCACAGCCCCTGAAAGAATTGTGTAAGAATTTCTCTCTCTTTCCCTGTCTTTGTTTCATGGGTTTTTAAAAGTAATTTATTTTTATAATGGGGTTTAGCTGCTTTTCACGGCTGTGTTTAGGCCGCTTTACACCCACTTGACCCACTAACAGAGAGATATCAATACATAGGTTTTAAGATTATTACTAGTCAGATATATTCTTGTGCGGTGAATCGGGCGTGTTGAGTCCAGTTCTCTGAGCAAGGAGTAGGTCTTGTCTATTACATATTGGGTTTATGGAACGGTATCTGAGCTAATTTGAAACTCTTGTTTTATGTATCACCCCACCTCACCTTTCCCGTTAAGCAGCCATAGTGTGTTTTCTGCATGTGTGACTCTGTTCTGTTTTGTAATTCAGTTCAAGTGTAACGGTTTTTACATTCCCTCTATAAGTGACACCTTATGAGAAGTGTCCTTTTCTGTGTGACTTATTTCACTTAGAATCGTCTTACCTAAATCCACTCATCATGCTGCTACTAGCCTTATGACATTGATTTCATGGCTGAGTGATATTCCATTGTACATAAGGACCACAACTTTTTTATCCATTTTTCGCTTTCCTGGGATATTTAAGGTGGAATGAAGTGGAGGTCCTTGTCAACAGAGCAGCCCTAAACTTTGGGGTGCTTGTGTCTTGCTGATTTTCAATTTTCCCACTTTATCCCCCCATGCGTGGAAGTGCCCTATGCTCTCTAAGCTGTGTTTTTTAGATGTTTCAGGACACACCGTACACTTCTCCAGAGTGGCTGTTGGCAATTTACATCCCGCCCATCAGTGTAGCAAGGCTCCCATTTCTCCATGGCCTGTCCTGCATTTCTGGTTTTGACACTTTTTTCAGCATGGCCCTTTTGACCGATGGGAAGCGAGACTTCTTTGTAGCGCTGATTTGCCTTTCCAGGTTGCTTGGTTGGCCAAAAAGGGCGTATGCGTTTTTTCCTGAATATATTCAGGAAAAAACGCATACGCCCTTTTTGGCCAAGGGCATCATTGTCAACGTTTTGCCGCTTTTCATGTGCTTTAAAGGCGATTCGAATCTACCTCCTGAAATCTGTTTCCTGCAATTCTGCCTTGATTTCAAATCCTCTTCTTTGCCTTCCCTCAATATATTTGTGGACGAGAGTTATCATTTATAACTCTGCAGGTTTGTGAATTGCAGTGCCCTGAAGCTGCATTTTACAAGTCGCTTTTTTGGGAGCCGGCCGCAAAAGCGCAGGATGGCTTCAGGCCCTGTTCTGGTTCCGGGGGGCAGGCTGAGCCTGTGGTTAATTCTTCTTCCTGATGGGAAAATAGAGTGACCTGTGCCTCTCCCAACACCAAGAGCTAGTCTCTCATTGGTTCCCCGTCTTCCCGTTCATCCTCAGGACAAATTGCAACCTGTACGGAACAGGAGGTTAAAGGTGCTGATGCTCCAAGTAGGGAGATTGCTAGTAAAGTGGCTGGAATGGCGAACCCGAGCACAAGGAGATGAGAAATGAGGTGCGTTTTAGAAACCTTTCCCCATCACACGGTGTACCATCTTCTGGGTTTCTCATGCATGTTTTCGATGTAGGAAGATGCCCTTGAACCTGGAGATTTGGGACCCATGCGATGGGTAGCACGCAGTATTACTTTAAAGGGTCTGCGTTTGCTCACCCAACCTCACCAAACCTCTCAGCCCCAAGAGTGTCCACCCTTATGTCTCATCCAGCTGTGGGTCTAGATATGGTCAATCCAGGTTGCATCACAGCCCCTGAACGAATTGTGTAAGAATTTCTCTCTCTTTCCCTGTCTTTGTTTCATGGGTTTTTAAAAGTAATTTATTTTTATAATGGGGTTTAGCTGCTTTTCACGCCTGTGTTTAGGCCGCTTTACACCCACTTGACCCACTAACAGAGAGATATCAATACATAGGTTTTAAGATTATTACTAGTCAGATATATTCTTGTGCGGTGAATCGGGCGTGTTGAGTCCAGTTCTCTGAGCAAGGAGTAGGTCTTGTCTATTACATATTGGGTTTATGGAACGGTATCTGAGCTAATTTGAAACTCTTGTTTTATGTATCACCCCACCTCACCTTTCCCGTTAAGCAGCCATAGTGTGTTTTCTGCATGTGTGACTCTGTTCTGTTTTGTAATTCAGTTCAAGTGTAACGGTTTTTACATTCCCTCTATAAGTGACACCTTATGAGAAGTGTCCTTTTCTGTGTGACTTATTTCACTTAGAATCGTCTTACCTAAATCCACTCATCATGCTGCTACTAGCCTTATGACATTGATTTC
This sequence comes from Balaenoptera physalus, assembly GCF_965194825.1. NCBI lineage: Eukaryota > Metazoa > Chordata > Mammalia > Artiodactyla > Balaenopteridae > Balaenoptera > Balaenoptera physalus. The sequence goes on along the minus strand of NW_028126451.1, from coordinate 1,648,213 downwards.
ATGGCTGAGTGATATTCCATTGTACATAAGGACCACAACTTTTTTATCCATTTTTCGCTTTCCTGGGATATTTAAGGTGGAAGGAAGTGGAGGTCCTTGTCAACAGAGCAGCCCTAAACTTTGGGGTGCTTGTGTCTTGCTGATTTTCAATTTTCCCACTTTATCCCCCCATGCGTGGAAGTGCCCTATGCTCTCTAAGCTGTGTTTTTTAGATGTTTCAGGACACACCGTACACTTCTCCAGAGTGGCTGTTGGCAATTTACATCCCGCCCATCAGTGTAGCAAGGCTCCCATTTCTCCATGGCCTGTCCTGCATTTCTGGTTTTGACACTTTTTTCAGCATGGCCCTTTTGACCGATGGGAAGCGAGACTTCTTTGTAGCGCTGATTTGCCTTTCCAGGTTGCTTGGTTGGCCAAAAAGGGCGTATGCGTTTTTTCCTGAATATATTCAGGAAAAAACGCATACGCCCTTTTTGGCCAAGGGCATCATTGTCAACGTTTTGCCGCTTTTCATGTGCTTTAAAGGCGATTCGAATCTACCTCCTGAAATCTGTTTCCTGCAATTCTGCCTTGATTTCAAATCCTCTTCTTTGCCTTCCCTCAATATATTTGTGGACGAGAGTTATCATTTATAACTCTGCAGGTTTGTGAATTGCAGTGCCCTGAAGCTCCATTTTACAAGTCGCTTTTTTGGGAGCCGGCCGCAAAAGCGCAGGATGGCTTCAGGCCCTGTTCTGGTTCAGGGGGGCAGGCTGAGCCTGTGGTTAATTCTTCTTCCTGATGGGAAAATAGAGTGACCTGTGCCTCTTCCAACACCAAGAGCTAGTCTCTCATTGGTTCCCCGTCTTCCCGTTCATCCTCAGGACAAATTGCAACCTGTACGGAACAGGAGGTTAAAGGTGCTGATGCTCCAAGTAGGGAGATTGCTAGTAAAGTGGCTGGAATGGCGAACCCGAGCACAAGGAGATGAGAAATGAGGTGCGTTTTAGAAACCTTTCCCCATCACACGGTGTACCATCTTCTGGGTTTCTCATGCATGTTTTCGATGTAGGAAGATGCCCTTGAACCTGGAGATTTGGGACCCATGCGATGGGTAGCACGCAGTATTATTTTAAAGGGTCTGCGTTTGCTCACCCAACCTCACCAAACCTGTCAGCCCCAAGAGTGTCCACCCTTATGTCTCATCCAGCTGTGGGTCTAGATATGGTCAATCCAGGTTGCATCACAGCCCCTGAAAGAATTGTGTAAGAATTTCTCTCTCTTTCCCTGTCTTTGTTTCATGGGTTTTTAAAAGTAATTTATTTTTATAATGGGGTTTAGCTGCTTTTCACGGCTGTGTTTAGGCCGCTTTACACCCACTTGACCCACTAACAGAGAGATATCAATACATAGGTTTTAAGATTATTACTAGTCAGATATATTCTTGTGCGGTGAATCGGGCGTGTTGAGTCCAGTTCTCTGAGCAAGGAGTAGGTCTTGTCTATTACATATTGGGTTTATGGAACGGTATCTGAGCTAATTTGAAACTCTTGTTTTATGTATCACCCCACCTCACCTTTCCCGTTAAGCAGCCATAGTGTGTTTTCTGCATGTGTGACTCTGTTCTGTTTTGTAATTCAGTTCAAGTGTAACGGTTTTTACATTCCCTCTATAAGTGACACCTTATGAGAAGTGTCCTTTTCTGTGTGACTTATTTCACTTAGAATCGTCTTACCTAAATCCACTCATCATGCTGCTACTAGCCTTATGACATTGATTTCATGGCTGAGTGATATTCCATTGTACATAAGGACCACAACTTTTTTATCCATTTTTCGCTTTCCTGGGATATTTAAGGTGGAATGAAGTGGAGGTCCTTGTCAACAGAGCAGCCCTAAACTTTGGGGTGCTTGTGTCTTGCTGATTTTCAATTTTCCCACTTTATCCCCCCATGCGTGGAAGTGCCCTATGCTCTCTAAGCTGTGTTTTTTAGATGTTTCAGGACACACCGTACACTTCTCCAGAGTGGCTGTTGGCAATTTACATCCCGCCCATCAGTGTAGCAAGGCTCCCATTTCTCCATGGCCTGTCCTGCATTTCTGGTTTTGACACTTTTTTCAGCATGGCCCTTTTGACCGATGGGAAGCGAGACTTCTTTGTAGCGCTGATTTGCCTTTCCAGGTTGCTTGGTTGGCCAAAAAGGGCGTATGCGTTTTTTCCTGAATATATTCAGGAAAAAACGCATACGCCCTTTTTGGCCAAGGGCATCATTGTCAACGTTTTGCCGCTTTTCATGTGCTTTAAAGGCGATTCGAATCTACCTCCTGAAATCTGTTTCCTGCAATTCTGCCTTGATTTCAAATCCTCTTCTTTGCCTTCCCTCAATATATTTGTGGACGAGAGTTATCATTTATAACTCTGCAGGTTTGTGAATTGCAGTGCCCTGAAGCTCCATTTTACAAGTCGCTTTTTTGGGAGCCGGCCGCAAAAGCGCAGGATGGCTTCAGGCCCTGTTTTGGTTCAGGGGGGCAGGCTGAGCCTGTGGTTAATTCTTCTTCCTGATGGGAAAATAGAGTGACCTGTGCCTCTCCCAACACCAAGAGCTAGTCTCTCATTGGTTCCCCGTCTTCCCGTTCATCCTCAGGACAAATTGCAACCTGTACGGAACAGGAGGTTAAAGGTGCTGATGCTCCAAGTAGGGAGATTGCTAGTAAAGTGGCTGGAATGGCGAACCCGAGCACAAGGAGATGAGAAATGAGGTGCGTTTTAGAAACCTTTCCCCATCACACGGTGTACCATCTTCTGGGTTTCTCATGCATGTTTTCGATGTAGGAAGATGCCCTTGAACCTGGAGATTTGGGACCCATGCGATGGGTAGCACGCAGTATTACTTTAAAGGGTCTGCGTTTGCTCACCCAACCTCACCAAACCTCTCAGCCCCAAGAGTGTCCACCCTTATGTCTCATCCAGCTGTGGGTCTAGATATGGTCAATCCAGGTTGCATCACAGCCCATGAACGAATTGTGTAAGAATTTCTCTCTCTTTCCCTGTCTTTGTTTCATGGGTTTTTAAAAGTAATTTATTTTTATAATGGGGTTTAGCTGCTTTTCACGGCTGTGTTTAGGCCGCTTTACACCCACTTGACCCACTAACAGAGAGATATCAATACATAGGTTTTAAGATTATTACTAGTCAGATATATTCTTGTGCGGTGAATCGGGCGTGTTGAGTCCAGTTCTCTGAGCAAGGAGTAGGTCTTGTCTATTACATATTGGGTTTATGGAACGGTATCTGAGCTAATTTGAAACTCTTGTTTTATGTATCACCCCACCTCACCTTTCCCGTTAAGCAGCCATAGTGTGTTTTCTGCATGTGTGTCTCTGTTCTGTTTTGTAATTCAGTTCAAGTGTAACGGTTTTTACATTCCCTCTATAAGTGACACCTTATGAGAAGTGTCCTTTTCTGTGTGACTTATTTCACTTAGAATCGTCTTACCTAAATCCACTCATCATGCTGCTACTAGCCTTATGACATTGATTTCATGGCTGAGTGATATTCCATTGTACATAAGGACCACAACTTTTTTATCCATTTTTCGCTTTCCTGGGATATTTAAGGTGGAATGAAGTGGAGGTCCTTGTCAACAGAGCAGCCCTAAACTTTGGGGTGCTTGTGTCTTGCTGATTTTCAATTTTCCCACTTTATCCCCCCATGCGTGGAAGTGCCCTATGCTCTCTAAGCTGTGTTTTTTAGATGTTTCAGGACACACCGTACACTTCTCCAGAGTGGCTGTTGGCAATTTACATCCCGCCCATCAGTGTAGCAAGGCTCCCATTTCTCCATGGCCTGTCCTGCATTTCTGGTTTTGACACTTTTTTCAGCATGGCCCTTTTGACCGATGGGAAGCGAGACTTCTTTGTAGCGCTGATTTGCCTTTCCAGGTTGCTTGGTTGGCCAAAAAGGGCGTATGCGTTTTTTCCTGAATGTATTCAGGAAAAAACGCATACGCCCTTTTTGGCCAAGGGCATCATTGTCAACGTTTTGCCGCTTTTCATGTGCTTTAAAGGCGATTCGAATCTACCTCCTGAAATCTGTTTCCTGCAATTCTGCCTTGATTTCAAATCCTCTTCTTTGCCTTCCCTCAATATATTTGTGGACGAGAGTTATCATTTATAACTCTGCAGGTTTGTGAATTGCAGTGCCCTGAAGCTCCATTTTACAAGTCGGTTTTTTGGGAGCTGGCCGCAAAAGGGCAGGATGGCTTCAGGCCCTGTTCTGGTTCAGGGGGGCAGGCTGAGCCTGTGGTTAATTCTTCTTCCTGATGGGAAAATAGAGTGACCTGTGCCTCTCCCAACACCAAGAGCTAGTCTCTCATTGGTTCCCCGTCTTCCCGTTCATCCTCAGGACAAATTGCAACCTGTACGGAACAGGAGGTTAAAGGTGCTGATGCTCCAAGTAGGGAGATTGCTAGTAAAGTGGCTGGAATGGCGAACCCGAGCACAAGGAGATGAGAAATGAGGTGCGTTTTAGAAACCTTTCCCCATCACACGGTGTACCATCTTCTGGGTTTCTCATGCATGTTTTCGATGTAGGAAGATGCCCTTGAACCTGGAGATTTGGGACCCATGCGATGGGTAGCACGCAGTATTACTTTAAAGGGTCTGCGTTTGCTCACCCAACCTCACCAAACCTCTCAGCCCCAAGAGTGTCCACCCTTATGTCTCACCCAGCTGTGGGTCTAGATATGGTCAATCCAGGTTGCATCACAGCCCCTGAACGAATTGTGTAAGAATTTCTCTCTCTTTCCCTGTCTTTGTTTCATGGGTTTTTAAAAGTAATTTATTTTTATAATGGGGTTTAGCTGCTTTTCACGGCTGTGTTTAGGCCGCTTTACACCCACTTGACCCACTAACAGAGAGATATCAATACATAGGTTTTAAGATTATTACTAGTCAGATATATTCTTGTGCGGTGAATCGGGCGTGTTGAGTCCAGTTCTCTGAGCAAGGAGTAGGTCTTGTCTGTTACATATTGGGTTTATGGAACGGTATCTGAGCTAATTTGAAACTCTTGTTTTATGTATCACCCCACCTCACCTTTCCCGTTAAGCAGCCATAGTGTGTTTTCTGCATGTGTGACTCTGTTCTGTTTTGTAATTCAGTTCAAGTGTAACGGTTTTTACATTCCCTCTATAAGTGACACCTTATGAGAAGTGTCCTTTTCTGTGTGACTTATTTCACTTAGAATCGTCTTACCTAAATCCACTCATCATGCTGCTACTAGCCTTATGACATTGATTTCATGGCTGAGTGATATTCCATTGTACATAAGGACCACAACTTTTTTATCCATTTTTCGCTTTCCTGGGATATTTAAGGTGGAAGGAAGTGGAGGTCCTTGTCAACAGAGCAGCCCTAAACTTTGGGGTGCTTGTGTCTTGCTGATTTTCAATTTTCCCACTTTATCCCCCCATGCGTGGAAGTGCCCTATGCTCTCTAAGCTGTGTTTTTTAGATGTTTCAGGACACACCGTACACTTCTCCAGAGTGGCTGTTGGCAATTTACATCCCGCCCATCAGTGTAGCAAGGCTCCCATTTCTCCATGGCCTGTCCTGCATTTCTGGTTTTGACACTTTTTTCAGCATGGCCCTTTTGACCGATGGGAAGCGAGACTTCTTTGTAGCGCTGATTTGCCTTTCCAGGTTGCTTGGTTGGGCAAAAGGGGCGTATGCGTTTTTTCCTGAATATATTCAGGAAAAAACGCATACGCCCTTTTTGGCCAAGGGCATCATTGTCAACGTTTTGCCGCTTTTCATGTGCTTTAAAGGCGATTCGAATCTACCTCCTGAAATCTGTTTCCTGCAATTCTGCCTTGATTTCAAATCCTCTTTTTGCCTTCCCTCAATATATTTGTGGACGAGAGTTATCATTTATAACTCTGCAGGTTTGTGAATTGCAGTGCCCTGAAGCTCCATTTTACAAGTCGGTTTTTTGGGAGCCGGCAGCAAAAGGGCAGGATGGCTTCAGGCCCTGTTCTGGTTCAGGGGGGCAGGCTGAGCCTGTGGTTAATTCTTCTTCCTGATGGGAAAATAGAGTGACCTGTGCCTCTCCCAACACCAAGAGCTAGTCTCTCATTGGTTCCCCGTCTTCCCGTTCATCCTCAGGACAAATTGCAACCTGTACGGAACAGGAGGTTAAAGGTGCTGATGCTCCAAGTAGGGAGATTGCTAGTAAAGTGGCTGGAATGGCGAACCCGAGCACAAGGAGATGAGAAATGAGGTGCGTTTTAGAAACCTTTCCCCATCACACGGTGTACCATCTTCTGGGTTTCTCATGCATGTTTTCGATGTAGGAAGATGCCCTTGAACCTGGAGATTTGGGACCCATGCGATGGGTAGCATGCAGTATTACTTTAAAGGGTCTGCGTTTGCTCACCCAACCTCACCAAACCTCTCAGCCCCAAGAGTGTCCACCCTTATGTCTCACCCAGCTGTGGGTCTAGATATGGTCAATCCAGGTTGCATCACAGCCCCTGAACGAATTGTGTAAGAATTTCTCTCTCTTTCCCTGTCTTTGTTTCATGGGTTTTTAAAAGTAATTTATTTTTATAATGGGGTTTAGCTGCTTTTCACGGCTGTGTTTAGGCCGCTTTACACCCACTTGACCCACTAACAGAGAGATATCAATACATAGGTTTTAAGATTATTACTAGTCAGATATATTCTTGTGCGGTGAATCGGGCGTGTTGAGTCCAGTTCTCTGAGCAAGGAGTAGGTCTTGTCTATTACATATTGGGTTTATGGAACGGTATCTGAGCTAATTTGAAACTCTTGTTTTATGTATCACCCCACCTCACCTTTCCCGTTAAGCAGCCATAGTGTGTTTTCTGCATGTGTGACTCTGTTCTGTTTTGTAATTCAGTTCAAGTGTAACGGTTTTTACATTCCCTCTATAAGTGACACCTTATGAGAAGTGTCCTTTTCTGTGTGACTTATTTCACTTAGAATCGTCTTACCTAAATCCACTCATCATGCTGCTACTAGCCTTATGACATTGATTTCATGGCTGAGTGATATTCCATTGTACATAAGGACCACAACTTTTTTATCCATTTTTCGCTTTCCTGGGATATTTAAGGTGGAATGAAGTGGAGGTCCTTGTCAACAGAGCAGCCCTAAACTTTGGGGTGCTTGTGTCTTGCTGATTTTCAATTTTCCCACTTTATCCCCCCATGCGTGGAAGTGCCCTATGCTCTCTAAGCTGTGTTTTTTAGATGTTTCAGGACACACCGTACACTTCTCCAGAGTGGCTGTTGGCAATTTACATCCCGCCCATCAGTGTAGCAAGGCTCCCATTTCTCCATGGCCTGTCCTGCATTTCTGGTTTTGACACTTATTTCAGCATGGCCCTTTTGACCGATGGGAAGCGAGACTTCTTTGTAGCGCTGATTTGCCTTTCCAGGTTGCTTGGTTGGCCAAAAAGGGCGTATGCGTTTTTTCCTGAATGTATTCAGGAAAAAACGCATACGCCCTTTTTGGCCAAGGGCATCATTGTCAACGTTTTGCCGCTTTTCATGTGCTTTAAAGGCGATTCGAATCTACCTCCTGAAATCTGTTTCCTGCAATTCTGCCTTGATTTCAAATCCTCTTCTTTGCCTTCCCTCAATATATTTGTGGACGAGAGTTATCATTTATAACTCTGCAGGTTTGTGAATTGCAGTGCCCTGAAGCTCCATTTTACAAGTCGATTTTTTGGGAGCCGGCCGCAAAAGCGCAGGATGGCTTCAGGCCCTGTTCTGGTTCAGGGGGGCAGGCTGAGCCTGTGGTTAATTCTTCTTCCTGATGGGAAAATAGAGTGACCTGTGCCTGTCCCAACACCAAGAGCTAGTCTCTCATTGGTTCCCCGTCTTCCCGTTCATCCTCAGGACAAATTGCAACCTGTACGGAACAGGAGGTTAAAGGTGCTGATGCTCCAAGTAGGGAGATTGCTAGTAAAGTGGCTGGAATGGCGAACCCGAGCACAAGGAGATGAGAAATGAGGTGCGTTTTAGAAACCTTTCCCCATCACACGGTGTACCATCTTCTGGGTTTCTCATGCATGTTTTCGATGTAGGAAGATGCCCTTGAACCTGGAGATTTGGGACCCATGCGATGGGTAGCACGCAGTATTACTTTAAAGGGTCTGCGTTTGCTCACCCAACCTCACCAAACCTCTCAGCCCCAAGAGTGTCCACCCTTATGTCTCACCCAGCTGTGGGTCTAGATATGGTCAATCCAGGTTGCATCACAGCCCCTGAACGAATTGTGTAAGAATTTCTCTCTCTTTCCCTGTCTTTGTTTCATGGGTTTTTAAAAGTAATTTATTTTTATAATGGGGTTTAGCTGCTTTTCACGGCTGTGTTTAGGCCGCTTTACACCCACTTGACCCACTAACAGAGAGATATCAATACATAGGTTTTAAGATTATTACTAGTCAGATATATTCTTGTGCGGTGAATCGGGCGTGTTGAGTCCAGTTCTCTGAGCAAGGAGTAGGTCTTGTCTGTTACATATTGGGTTTATGGAACGGTATCTGAGCTAATTTGAAACTCTTGTTTTATGTATCACCCCACCTCACCTTTCCCGTTAAGCAGCCATAGTGTGTTTTCTGCATGTGTGACTCTGTTCTGTTTTGTAATTCAGTTCAAGTGTAACGGTTTTTACATTCCCTCTATAAGTGACACCTTATGAGAAGTGTCCTTTTCTGTGTGACTTATTTCACTTAGAATCGTCTTACCTAAATCCACTCATCATGCTGCTACTAGCCTTATGACATTGATTTCATGGCTGAGTGATATTCCATTGTACATAAGGACCACAACTTTTTTATCCATTTTTCGCTTTCCTGGGATATTTAAGGTGGAAGGAAGTGGAGGTCCTTGTCAACAGAGCAGCCCTAAACTTTGGGGTGCTTGTGTCTTGCTGATTTTCAATTTTCCCACTTTATCCCCCCATGCGTGGAAGTGCCCTATGCTCTCTAAGCTGTGTTTTTTAGATGTTTCAGGACACACCGTACACTTCTCCAGAGTGGCTGTTGGCAATTTACATCCCGCCCATCAGTGTAGCAAGGCTCCCATTTCTCCATGGCCTGTCCTGCATTTCTGGTTTTGACACTTTTTTCAGCATGGCCCTTTTGACCGATGGGAAGCGAGACTTCTTTGTAGCGCTGATTTGCCTTTCCAGGTTGCTTGGTTGGGCAAAAGGGGCGTATGCGTTTTTTCCTGAATATATTCAGGAAAAAACGCATACGCCCTTTTTGGCCAAGGGCATCATTGTCAACGTTTTGCCGCTTTTCATGTGCTTTAAAGGCGATTCGAATCTACCTCCTGAAATCTGTTTCCTGCAATTCTGCCTTGATTTCAAATCCTCTTCTTTGCCTTCCCTCAATATATTTGTGGACGAGAGTTATCATTTATAACTCTGCAGGTTTGTGAATTGCAGTGCCCTGAAGCTCCATTTTACAAGTCGGTTTTTTGGGAGCCGGCCGCAAAAGCGCAGGATGGCTTCAGGCCCTGTTCTGGTTCAGGGGGGCAGGCTGAGCCTGTGGTTAATTCTTCTTCCTGATGGGAAAATAGAGTGACCTGTGCCTCTCCCAACACCAAGAGCTAGTCTCTCATTGGTTCCCCGTCTTCCCGTTCATCCTCAGGACAAATTGCAACCTGTACGGAACAGGAGGTTAAAGGTGCTGATGCTCCAAGTAGGGAGATTGCTAGTAAAGTGGCTGGAATGGCGAACCCGAGCACAAGGAGATGAGAAATGAGGTGCGTTTTAGAAACCTTTCCCCATCACACGGTGTACCATCTTCTGGGTTTCTCATGCATGTTTTCGATGTAGGAAGATGCCCTTGAACCTGGAGATTTGGGACCCATGCGATGGGTAGCATGCAGTATTACTTTAAAGGGTCTGCGTTTGCTCACCCAACCTCACCAAACCTCTCAGCCCCAAGAGTGTCCACCCTTATGTCTCACCCAGCTGTGGGTCTAGATATGGTCAATCCAGGTTGCATCACAGCCCCTGAACGAATTGTGTAAGAATTTCTCTCTCTTTCCCTGTCTTTGTTTCATGGGTTTTTAAAAGTAATTTATTTTTATAATGGGGTTTAGCTGCTTTTCACGGCTGTGTTTAGGCCGCTTTACACCCACTTGACCCACTAACAGAGAGATATCAATACATAGGTTTTAAGATTATTACTAGTCAGATATATTCTTGTGCGGTGAATCGGGCGTGTTGAGTCCGGTTCTCTGAGCAAGGAGTAGGTCTTGTCTGTTACATATTGGGTTTATGGAACGGTATCTGAGCTAATTTGAAACTCTTGTTTTATGTATCACCCCACCTCACCTTTCCCGTTAAGCAGCCATAGTGTGTTTTCTGCATGTGTGACTCTGTTCTGTTTTGTAATTCAGTTCAAGTGTAACGGTTTTTACATTCCCTCTATAAGTGACACCTTATGAGAAGTGTCCATTTCTGTGTGACTTATTTCACTTAGAATCGTCTTACCTAAATCCACTCATCATGCTGCTACTAGCCTTATGACATTGATTTCATGGCTGAGTGATATTCCATTGTACATAAGGACCACAACTTTTTTATCCATTTTTCGCTTTCCTGGGATATTTAAGGTGGAATGAAGTGGAGGTCCTTGTCAACAGAGCAGCCCTAAACTTTGGGGTGCTTGTGTCTTGCTGATTTTCAATTTTCCCACTTTATCCCCCCATGCGTGGAAGTGCCCTATGCTCTCTAAGCTGTGTTTTTTAGATGTTTCAGGACACACCGTACACTTCTCCAGAGTGGCTGTTGGCAATTTACATCCTGCCCATCAGTGTAGCAAGGCTCCCATTTCTCCATGGCCTGTCCTGCATTTCTGGTTTTGACACTTTTTTCAGCATGGCCCTTTTGACCGATGGGAAGCGAGACTTCTTTGTAGCGCTGATTTGCCTTTCCAGGTTGCTTGGTTGGCCAGAAAGTGCGTATGCGTTTTTTCCTGAATGTATTCAGGAAAAAACGCATACGCCCTTTTTGGCCAAGGGCATCATTGTCAACGTTTTGCCGCTTTTCATGTGCTTTAAAGGCGATTCGAATCTACCTCCTGAAATCTGTTTCCTGCAATTCTGCCTTGATTTCAAATCCTCTTTTTGCCTTCCCTCAATATATTTGTGGACGAGAGTTATCATTTATAACTCTGCAGGTTTGTGAATTGCAGTGCCCTGAAGCTCCATTTTACAAGTCGGTTTTTTGGGAGCCGGCCGCAAAAGGGCAGGATGGCTTCAGGCCCTGTTCTGGTTCAGGGGGGCAGGCTGAGCCTGTGGTTAATTCTTCTTCCTGATGGGAAAATAGAGTGACCTGTGCCTCTCCCAACACCAAGAGCTAGTCTCTCATTGGTTCCCCGTCTTCCCGTTCATCCTCAGGACAAATTGCAACCTGTACGGAACAGGAGGTTAAAGGTGCTGATGCTCCAAGTAGGGAGATTGCTAGTAAAGTGGCTGGAATGGCGAACCCGAGCACAAGGAGATGAGAAATGAGGTGCGTTTTAGAAACCTTTCCCCATCACACGGTGTACCATCTTCTGGGTTTCTCATGCATGTTTTCGATGTAGGAAGATGCCCTTGAACCTGGAGATTTGGGACCCATGCGATGGGTAGCACGCAGTATTACTTTAAAGGGTCTGCGTTTGCTCACCCAACCTCACCAAACCTCTCAGCCCCAAGAGTGTCCACCCTTATGTCTCATCCAGCTGTGGGTCTAGATATGGTCAATCCAGGTTGCATCACAGCCCCTGAACGAATTGTGTAAGAATTTCTCTCTCTTTCCCTGTCTTTGTTTCATGGGTTTTTAAAAGTAATTTATTTTTATAATGGGGTTTAGCTGCTTTTCACGGCTGTGTTTAGGCCGCTTTACACCCACTTGACCCACTAACAGAGAGATATCAATACATAGGTTTTAAGATTATTACTAGTCAGATATATTCTTGTGCGGTGAATCGGGCGTGTTGAGTCTGGTTGTCTGAGCAAGGAGTAGGTCTTGTCTGTTACATATTGGGTTTATGGAACGGTATCTGAGCTAATTTGAAACTCTTGTTTTATGTATCACCCCACCTCACCTTTCCCGTTAAGCAGCCATAGTGTGTTTTCTGCTTGTGTGACTCTGTTCTGTTTTGTAATTCAGTTCAAGTGTAACGGTTTTTACATTCCCTCTATAAGTGACACCTTATGAGAAGTGTCCTTTTCTGTGTGACTTATTTCACTTAGAATCGTCTTACCTAAATCCACTCATCATGCTGCTACTAGCCTTATGACATTGATTTCATGGCTGAGTGATATTCCATTCTACATAAGGACCACAACTTTTTTATCCATTTTTCGCTTTCCTGGGATATTTAAGGTGGAAGGAAGTGGAGGTCCTTGTCAACAGAGCAGCCCTAAACTTTGGGGTGCTTGTGTCTTACTGATTTTCAATTTTCCCACTTTATCCCCCCATGCGTGGAAGTGCCCTATGCTCTCTAAGCTGTGTTTTTTAGATGTTTCAGGACACACCGTACCCTTCTCCAGAGTGGCTGTTGGCAATTTACATCCCGCCCATCAGTGTAGCAAGGCTCCCATTTCTCCATGGCCTGTCCTGCATTTCTGGTTTTGACACTTTTTTCAGCATGGCCCTTTTGACCGATGGGAAGCGAGACTTCTTTGTAGCGCTGATTTGCCTTTCCAGGTTGCTTGGTTGGCCAAAAAGGGCGTATGCGTTTTTTCCTGAATGTATTCAGGAAAAAACGCATACGCCCTTTTTGGCCAAGGGCATCATTGTCAACGTTTTGCCGCTTTTCATGTGCTTTAAAGGCGATTCGAATCTACCTCCTGAAATCTGTTTCCTGCAATTCTGCCTTGATTTCAAATCCTCTTCTTTGCCTTCCCTCAATATATTTGTGGACGAGAGTTATCATTTATAACTCTGCAGGTTTGTGAATTGCAGTGCCCTGAAGCTCCATTTTACAAGTCGATTTTTTGGGAGCCGGCCGCAAAAGCGCAGGATGGCTTCAGGCCCTGTTCTGGTTCAGGGGGGCAGGCTGAGCCTGTGGTTAATTCTTCTTCCTGATGGGAAAATAGAGTGACCTGTGCCTGTCCCAACACCAAGAGCTAGTCTCTCATTGGTTCCCCGTCTTCCCGTTCATCCTCAGGACAAATTGCAACCTGTACGGAACAGGAGGTTAAAGGTGCTGATGCTCCAAGTAGGGAGATTGCTAGTAAAGTGGCTGGAATGGCGAACCCGAGCACAAGGAGATGAGAAATGAGGTGCGTTTTAGAAACCTTTCCCCATCACACGGTGTACCATCTTCTGGGTTTCTCATGCATGTTTTCGATGTAGGAAGATGCCCTTGAACCTGGAGATTTGGGACCCATGCGATGGGTAGCACGCAGTATTACTTTAAAGGGTCTGCGTTTGCTCACCCAACCTCACCAAACCTCTCAGCCCCAAGAGTGTCCACCCTTATGTCTCATCCAGCTGTGGGTCTAGATATGGTCAATCCAGGTTGCATCACAGCCCCTGAACGAATTGTGTAAGAATTTCTCTCTCTTTCCCTGTCTTTGTTTCATGGGTTTTTAAAAGTAATTTATTTTTATAATGGGGTTTAGCTGCTTTTCACGGCTGTGTTTAGGCCGCTTTACACCCACTTGACCCACTAACAGAGAGATATCAATACATAGGTTTTAAGATTATTACTAGTCAGATATATTCTTGTGCGGTGAATCGGGCGTGTTGAGTCCAGTTCTCTGAGCAAGGAGTAGGTCTTGTCTATTACATATTGGGTTTATGGAACGGTATCTGAGCTAATTTGAAACTCTTGTTTTATGTATCACCCCACCTCACCTTTCCCGTTAAGCAGCCATAGTGTGTTTTCTGCATGTGTGACTCTGTTCTGTTTTGTAATTCAGTTCAAGTGTAACGGTTTTTACATTCCCTCTATAAGTGACACCTTATGAGAAGTGTCCTTTTCTGTGTGACTTATTTCACTTAGAATCGTCTTACCTAAATCCACTCATCATGCTGCTACTAGCCTTATGACATTGATTTCATGGCTGAGTGATATTCCATTGTACATAAGGACCACAACTTTTTTATCCATTTTTCGCTTTCCTGGGATATTTAAGGTGGAAGGAAGTGGAGGTCCTTGTCAACAGAGCAGCCCTAAACTTTGGGGTGCTTGTGTCTTGCTGATTTTCAATTTTCCCACTTTATCCCCCCATGCGTGGAAGTGCCCTATGCTCTCTAAGCTGTGTTTTTTAGATGTTTCAGGACACACCGTACACTTCTCCAGAGTGGCTGTTGGCAATTTACATCCCGCCCATCAGTGTAGCAAGGCTCCCATTTCTCCATGGCCTGTCCTGCATTTCTGGTTTTGACACTTTTTTCAGCATGGCCCTTTTGACCGATGGGAAGCGAGACTTCTTTGTAGCGCTGATTTGCCTTTCCAGGTTGCTTGGTTGGCCAAAAAGGGCGTATGCGTTTTTTCCTGAATGTATTCAGGAAAAAACGCATACGCCCTTTTTGGCCAAGGGCATCATTGTCAACGTTTTGCCGCTTTTCATGTGCTTTAAAGGCGATTCGAATCTATCTCCTGAAATCTGTTTCCTGCAATTCTGCCTTGATTTCAAATCCTCTTCTTTGCCTTCCCTCAATATATTTGTGGACGAGAGTTATCATTTATAACTCTGCAGGTTTGTGAATTGCAGTGCCCTGAAGCTCCATTTTACAAGTCGATTATTTGGGAGCCGGCCGCAAAAGCGCAGGATGGCTTCAGGCCCTGTTCTGGTTCAGGGGGGCAGGCTGAGCCTGTGGTTAATTCTTCTTCCTGATGGGAAAATAGAGTGACCTGTGCCTGTCCCAACACCAAGAGCTAGTCTCTCATTGGTTCCCCGTCTTCCCGTTCATCCTCAGGACAAATTGCAACCTGTACGGAACAGGAGGTTAAAGGTGTTGATGCTCCAAGTAGGGAGATTGCTAGTAAAGTGGCTGGAATGGCGAACCCGAGCACAAGGAGATGAGAAATGAGGTGCGTTTTAGAAACCTTTCCCCATCACACGGTGTACCATCTTCTGGGTTTCTCATGCATGTTTTCGATGTAGGAAGATGCCCTTGAACCTGGAGATTTGGGACCCATGCGATGGGTAGCACGCAGTATTACTTTAAAGGGTCTGCGTTTGCTCACCCAACCTCACCAAACCTCTCAGCCCCAAGAGTGTCCACCCTTATGTCTCATCCAGCTGTGGGTCTAGATATGGTCAATCCAGGTTGCATCACAGCCCCTGAACGAATTGTGTAAGAATTTCTCTCTCTTTCCCTGTCTTTGTTTCATGGGTTTTTAAAAGTAATTTATTTTTATAATGGGGTTTAGCTGCTTTTCACGGCTGTGTTTAGGCCGCTTTACACCCACTTGACCCACTAACAGAGAGATATCAATACATAGGTTTTAAGATTATTACTAGTCAGATATATTCTTGTGCGGTGAATCGGGCGTGTTGAGTCCAGTTCTCTGAGCAAGGAGTAGGTCTTGTCTATTACATATTGGGTTTATGGAACGGTATCTGAGCTAATTTGAAACTCTTGTTTTATGTATCACCCCACCTCACCTTTCCCGTTAAGCAGCCATAGTGTGTTTTCTGCATGTGTGACTCTGTTCTGTTTTGTAATTCAGTTCAAGTGTAACGGTTTTTACATTCCCTCTATAAGTGACACCTTATGAGAAGTGTCCTTTTCTGTGTGACTTATTTCACTTAGAATCGTCTTACCTAAATCCACTCATCATGCTGCTACTAGCCTTATGACATTGATTTCATGGCTGAGTGATATTCCATTGTACATAAGGACCACAACTTTTTTATCCATTTTTCGCTTTCCTGGGATATTTAAGGTGGAATGAAGTGGAGGTCCTTGTCAACAGAGCAGCCCTAAACTTTGGGGTGCTTGTGTCTTGCTGATTTTCAATTTTCCCACTTTATCCCCCCATGCGTGGAAGTGCCCTATGCTCTCTAAGCTGTGTTTTTTAGATGTTTCAGGACACACCGTACACTTCTCCAGAGTGGCTGTTGGCAATTTACATCCCGCCCATCAGTGTAGCAAGGCTCCCATTTCTCCATGGCCTGTCCTGCATTTCTGGTTTTGACACTTTTTTCAGCATGGCCCTTTTGACCGATGGGAAGCGAGACTTCTTTGTAGCGCTGATTTGCCTTTCCAGGTTGCTTGGTTGGCCAAAAGGGGCGTATGCGTTTTTTCCTGAATGTATTCAGGAAAAAACGCATACGCCCTTTTTGGCCAAGGGCATCATTGTCAACGTTTTGCCGCTTTTCATGTGCTTTAAAGGCGATTCGAATCTACCTCCTGAAATCTGTTTCCTGCAATTCTGCCTTGATTTCAAATCCTCTTCTTTGCCTTCCCTCAATATATTTGTGGACGAGAGTTATCATTTATAACTCTGCAGGTTTGTGAATTGCAGTGCCCTGAAGCTCCATTTTACAAGTCGGTTTTTTGGGAGCTGGCCGCAAAAGCGCAGGATGGCTTCAGGCCCTGTTCTGGTTCAGGGGGGCAGGCTGAGCCTGTGGTTAATTCTTCTTCCTGATGGGAAAATAGAGTGACCTGTGCCTCTCCCAACACCAAGAGCTAGTCTCTCATTGGTTCCCCGTCTTCCCGTTCATCCTCAGGACAAATTGCAACCTGTACGGAACAGGAGGTTAAAGGTGCTGATGCTCCAAGTAGGGAGATTGCTAGTAAAGTGGCTGGAATGGCGAACCCGAGCACAAGGAGATGAGAAATGAGGTGCGTTTTAGAAACCTTTCCCCATCACACGGTGTACCATCTTCTGGGTTTCTCATGCATGTTTTCGATGTAGGAAGATGCCCTTGAACCTGGAGATTTGGGACCCATGCGATGGGTAGCACGCAGTATTACTTTAAAGGGTCTGCGTTTGCTCACCCAACCTCACCAAACCTCTCAGCCCCAAGAGTGTCCACCCTTATGTCTCACCCAGCTGTGGGTCTAGATATGGTCAATCCAGGTTGCATCACAGCCCCTGAACGAATTGTGTAAGAATTTCTCTCTCTTTCCCTGTCTTTGTTTCATGGGTTTTTAAATGTAATTTATTTTTATAATGGGGTTTAGCTGCTTTTCACGGCTGTGTTTAGGCCGCTTTACACCCACTTGACCCACTAACAGAGAGATATCAATACATAGGTTTTAAGATTATTACTAGTCAGATATATTCTTGTGCGGTGAATCGGGCGTGTTGAGTCCAGTTCTCTGAGCAAGGAGTAGGTCTTGTCTGTTACATATTGGGTTTATGGAACGGTATCTGAGCTAATTTGAAACTCTTGTTTTATGTATCACCCCACCTCACCTTTCCCGTTAAGCAGCCATAGTGTGTTTTCTGCATGTGTGACTCTGTTCTGTTTTGTAATTCAGTTCAAGTGTAACGGTTTTTACATTCCCTCTATAAGTGACACCTTATGAGAAGTGTCCTTTTCTGTGTGACTTATTTCACTTAGAATCGTCTTACCTAAATCCACTCATCATGCTGCTACTAGCCTTATGACATTGATTTCATGGCTGAGTGATATTCCATTGTACATAAGGACCACAACTTTTTTATCCATTTTTCGCTTTCCTGGGATATTTAAGGTGGAAGGAAGTGGAGGTCCTTGTCAACAGAGCAGCCCTAAACTTTGGGGTGCTTGTGTCTTGCTGATTTTCAATTTTCCCACTTTATCCCCCCATGCGTGGAAGTGCCCTATGCTCTCTAAGCTGTGTTTTTTAGATGTTTCAGGACACACCGTACACTTCTCCAGAGTGGCTGTTGGCAATTTACATCCCGCCCATCAGTGTAGCAAGGCTCCCATTTCTCCATGGCCTGTCCTGCATTTCTGGTTTTGACACTTTTTTCAGCATGGCCCTTTTGACCGATGGGAAGCGAGACTTCTTTGTAGCGCTGATTTGCCTTTCCAGGTTGCTTGGTTGGCCAAAAGGGGCGTATGCGTTTTTTCCTGAATGTATTCAGGAAAAAACGCATACGCCCTTTTTGGCCAAGGGCATCATTGTCAACGTTTTGCCGCTTTTCATGTGCTTTAAAGGCGATTCGAATCTACCTCCTGAAATCTGTTTCCTGCAATTCTGCCTTGATTTCAAATCCTCTTCTTTGCCTTCCCTCAATATATTTGTGGACGAGAGTTATCATTTATAACTCTGCAGGTTTGTGAATTGCAGTGCCCTGAAGCTCCATTTTACAAGTCGGTTTTTTGGGAGCCGGCCGCAAAAGCGCAGGATGGCTTCAGGCCCTGTTCTGGTTCAGGGGGGCAGGCTGAGCCTGTGGTTAATTCTTCTTCCTGATGGGAAAATAGAGTGACCTGTGCCTCTCCCAACACCAAGAGCTAGTCTCTCATTGGTTCCCCGTCTTCCCGTTCATCCTCAGGACAAATTGCAACCTGTACGGAACAGGAGGTTAAAGGTGCTGATGCTCCAAGTAGGGAGATTGCTAGTAAAGTGGCTGGAATGGCGAACCCGAGCACAAGGAGATGAGAAATGAGGTGCGTTTTAGAAACCTTTCCCCATCACACGGTGTACCATCTTCTGGGTTTCTCATGCATGTTTTCGATGTAGGAAGATGCCCTTGAACCTGGAGATTTGGGACCCATGCGATGGGTAGCACGCAGTATTACTTTAAAGGGTCTGCGTTTGCTCACCCAACCTCACCAAACCTCTCAGCCCCAAGAGTGTCCACCCTTATGTCTCATCCAGCTGTGGGTCTAGATATGGTCAATCCAGGTTGCATCACAGCCCCTGAACGAATTGTGTAAGAATTTCTCTCTCTTTCCCTGTCTTTGTTTCATGGGTTTTTAAAAGTAATTTATTTTTATAATGGGGTTTAGCTGCTTTTCACGGCTGTGTTTAGGCCGCTTTACACCCACTTGACCCACTAACAGAGAGATATCAATACATAGGTTTTAAGATTATTACTAGTCAGATATATTCTTGTGCGGTGAATCGGGCGTGTTGAGTCCAGTTCTCTGAGCAAGGAGTAGGTCTTGTCTATTACATATTGGGTTTATGGAACGGTATCTGAGCTAATTTGAAACTCTTGTTTTATGTATCACCCCACCTCACCTTTCCCGTTAAGCAGCCATAGTGTGTTTTCTGCATGTGTGACTCTGTTCTGTTTTGTAATTCAGTTCAAGTGTAACGGTTTTTACATTCCCTCTATAAGTGACACCTTATGAGAAGTGTCCTTTTCTGTGTGACTTATTTCACTTAGAATCGTCTTACCTAAATCCACTCATCATGCTGCTACTAGCCTTATGACATTGATTTCATGGCTGAGTGATATTCCATTGTACATAAGGACCACAACTTTTTTATCCATTTTTCGCTTTCCTGGGATATTTAAGGTGGAAGGAAGTGGAGGTCCTTGTCAACAGAGCAGCCCTAAACTTTGGGGTGCTTGTGTCTTGCTGATTTTCAATTTCCCACTTTATCCCCCCATGCGTGGAAGTGCCCTATGCTCTCTAAGCTGTGTTTTTTAGATGTTTCAGGACACACCATACACTTCTCCAGAGTGGCTGTTGGCAATTTACAGCCCGCCCATCAGTGTAGCAAGGCTCCCATTTCTCCATGGCCTGTCCTGCATTTCTGGTTTTGACACTTTTTTCAGCATGGCCCTTTTGACCGATGGGAAGCGAGACTTCTTTGTAGCGCTGATTTGCCTTTCCAGGTTGCTTGGTTGGCCAAAAAGGGCGTATGCGTTTTTTCCTGAATGTATTCAGGAAAAAAGGCATACGCCCTTTTTGGCCAAGGGCATCATTGTCAACGTTTTGCCGCTTTTCATGTGCTTTAAAGGCGATTCGAATCTACCTCCTGAAATCTGTTTCCTGCAATTCTGCCTTGATTTCCAATCCTCTTCTTTGCCTTCCCTCAATATATTTGTGGACGAGAGTTATCATTTATAACTCTGCAGGTTTGTGAATTGCAGTGCCCTGAAGCTCCATTTTACAAGTCGGTTTTTTGGGAGCCGGCCGCAAAAGCGCAGGATGGCTTCAGGCCCTGTTCTGGTTCAGGGGGGCAGGCTGAGCCTGTGGTTAATTCTTCTTCCTGATGGGAAAATAGAGTGACCTGTGCCTCTCCCAACACCAAGAGCTAGTCTCTCATTGGTTCCCCGTCTTCCCGTTCATCCTCAGGACAAATTGCAACCTGTACGGAACAGGAGGTTAAAGGTGCTGATGCTCCAAGTAGGGAGATTGCTAGTAAAGTGGCTGGAATGGCGAACCCGAGCACAAGGAGATGAGAAATGAGGTGCGTTTTAGAAACCTTTCCCCATCACACGGTGTACCATCTTCTGGGTTTCTCATGCATGTTTTCGATGTAGGAAGATGCCCTTGAACCTGGAGATTTGGGACCCATGCGATGGGTAGCACGCAGTATTACTTTAAAGGGTCTGCGTTTGCTCACCCAACCTCACCAAACCTCTCAGCCCCAAGAGTGTCCACCCTTATGTCTCACCCAGCTGTGGGTCTAGATATGGTCAATCCAGGTTGCATCACAGCCCCTGAACGAATTGTGTAAGAATTTCTCTCTCTTTCCCTGTCTTTGTTTCATGGGTTTTTAAAAGTAATTTATTTTTATAATGGGGTTTAGCTGCTTTTCACGGCTGTGTTTAGGCCGCTTTACACCCACTTGACCCACTAACAGAGAGATATCAATACATAGGTTTTAAGATTATTACTAGTCAGATATATTCTTGTGCGGTGAATCGGGCGTGTTGAGTCCAGTTCTCTGAGCAAGGAGTAGGTCTTGTCTGTTACATATTGGGTTTATGGAACGGTATCTGAGCTAATTTGAAACTCTTGTTTTATGTATCACCCCACCTCACCTTTCCCGTTAAGCAGCCATAGTGTGTTTTCTGCATGTGTGACTCTGTTCTGTTTTGTAATTCAGTTCAAGTGTAACGGTTTTTACATTCCCTCTATAAGTGACACCTTATGAGAAGTGTCCTTTTCTGTGTGACTTATTTCACTTAGAATCGTCTTACCTAAATCCACTCATCATGCTGCTACTAGCCTTATGACATTGATTTCATGGCTGAGTGATATTCCATTGTACATAAGGACCACAACTTTTTTATCCATTTTTCGCTTTCCTGGGATATTTAAGGTGGAAGGAAGTGGAGGTCCTTGTCAACAGAGCAGCCCTAAACTTTGGGGTGCTTGTGTCTTGCTGATTTTCAATTTTCCCACTTTATCCCCCCATGCGTGGAAGTGCCCTATGCTCTCTAAGCTGTGTTTTTTAGATGTTTCAGGACACACCGTACACTTCTGCAGAGTGGCTGTTGGCAATTTACATCCCGCCCATCAGTGTAGCAAGGCTCCCATTTCTCAATGGCCTGTCCTGCATTTCTGGTTTTGACACTTTTTTCAGCATGGCCCTTTTGACCGATGGGAAGCGAGACTTCTTTGTAGCGCTGATTTGCCTTTCCAGGTTGCTTGGTTGGCCAAAAGGGGCGTATGCGTTTTTTCCTGAATATATTCAGGAAAAAACGCATACGCCCTTTTTGGCCAAGGGCATCATTGTCAACGTTTTGCCGCTTTTCATGTGCTTTAAAGGCGATTCGAATCTACCTCCTGAAATCTGTTTCCTGCAATTCTGCCTTGATTTCCAATCCTCTTCTTTGCCTTCCCTCAATATATTTGTGGACGAGAGTTATCATTTATAACTCTGCAGGTTTGTGAATTGCAGTGCCCTGAAGCTCCATTTTACAAGTCGGTTTTTTGGGAGCCGGCCGCAAAAGCGCAGGATGGCTTCAGGCCCTGTTCTGGTTCAGGGGGGCAGGCTGAGCCTGTGGTTAATTCTTCTTCCTGATGGGAAAATAGAGTGACCTGTGCCTCTCCCAACACCAAGAGCTAGTCTCTCATTGGTTCCCCGTCTTCCCGTTCATCCTCAGGACAAATTGCAACCTGTACGGAACAGGAGGTTAAAGGTGCTGATGCTCCAAGTAGGGAGATTGCTAGTAAAGTGGCTGGAATGGCGAACCCGAGCACAAGGAGATGAGAAATGAGGTGCGTTTTAGAAACCTTTCCCCATCACACGGTGTACCATCTTCTGGGTTTCTCATGCATGTTTTCGATGTAGGAAGATGCCCTTGAACCTGGAGATTTGGGACCCATGCGATGGGTAGCACGCAGTATTACTTTAAAGGGTCTGCGTTTGCTCACCCAACCTCACCAAACCTCTCAGCCCCAAGAGTGTCCACCCTTATGTCTCACCCAGCTGTGGGTCTAGATATGGTCAATCCAGGTTGCATCACAGCCCCTGAACGAATTGTGTAAGAATTTCTCTCTCTTTCCCTGTCTTTGTTTCATGGGTTTTTAAAAGTAATTTATTTTTATAATGGGGTTTAGCTGCTTTTCACGGCTGTGTTTAGGCCGCTTTACACCCACTTGACCCACTAACAGAGAGATATCAATACATAGGTTTTAAGATTATTACTAGTCAGATATATTCTTGTGCGGTGAATCGGGCGTGTTGAGTCCAGTTCTCTGAGCAAGGAGTAGGTCTTGTCTGTTACATATTGGGTTTATGGAACGGTATCTGAGCTAATTTGAAACTCTTGTTTTATGTATCACCCCACCTCACCTTTCCCGTTAAGCAGCCATAGTGTGTTTTCTGCATGTGTGACTCTGTTCTGTTTTGTAATTCAGTTCAAGTGTAACGGTTTTTACATTCCCTCTATAAGTGACACCTTATGAGAAGTGTCCTTTTCTGTGTGACTTATTTCACTTAGAATCGTCTTACCTAAATCCACTCATCATGCTGCTACTAGCCTTATGACATTGATTTCATGGCTGAGTGATATTCCATTGTACATAAGGACCACAACTTTTTTATCCATTTTTCGCTTTCCTGGGATATTTAAGGTGGAAGGAAGTGGAGGTCCTTGTCAACAGAGCAGCCCTAAACTTTGGGGTGCTTGTGTCTTGCTGATTTTCAATTTTCCCACTTTATCCCCCCATGCGTGGAAGTGCCCTATGCTCTCTAAGCTGTGTTTTTTAGATGTTTCAGGACACACCGTACACTTCTGCAGAGTGGCTGTTGGCAATTTACATCCCGCCCATCAGTGTAGCAAGGCTCCCATTTCTCAATGGCCTGTCCTGCATTTCTGGTTTTGACACTTTTTTCAGCATGGCCCTTTTGACCGATGGGAAGCGAGACTTCTTTGTAGCGCTGATTTGCCTTTCCAGGTTGCTTGGTTGGCCAAAAGGGGCGTATGCGTTTTTTCCTGAATATATTCAGGAAAAAACGCATACGCCCTTTTTGGCCAAGGGCATCATTGTCAACGTTTTGCCGCTTTTCATGTGCTTTAAAGGCGATTCGAATCTACCTCCTGAAATCTGTTTCCTGCAATTCTGCCTTGATTTCAAATCCTCTTCTTTGCCTTCCCTCAATATATTTGTGGACGAGAGTTATCATTTATAACTCTGCAGGTTTGTGAATTGCAGTGCCCTGAAGCTCCATTTTACAAGTCGGTTTTTTGGGAGCCGGCCGCAAAAGCGCAGGATGGCTTCAGGCCCTGTTCTGGTTCAGGGGGGCAGGCTGAGCCTGTGGTTAATTCTTCTTCCTGATGGGAAAATAGAGTGACCTGTGCCTCTCCCAACACCAAGAGCTAGTCTCTCATTGGTTCCCCGTCTTCCCGTTCATCCTCAGGACAAATTGCAACCTGTACGGAACAGGAGGTTAAAGGTGCTGATGCTCCAAGTAGGGAGATTGCTAGTAAAGTGGCTGGAATGGCGAACCCGAGCACAAGGAGATGAGAAATGAGGTGCGTTTTAGAAACCTTTCCCCATCACACGGTGTACCATCTTCTGGGTTTCTCATGCATGTTTTCGATGTAGGAAGATGCCCTTGAACCTGGAGATTTGGGACCCATGCGATGGGTAGCACGCAGTATTACTTTAAAGGGTCTGCGTTTGCTCACCCAACCTCACCAAACCTCTCAGCCCCAAGAGTGTCCACCCTTATGTCTCACCCAGCTGTGGGTCTAGATATGGTCAATCCAGGTTGCATCACAGCCCCTGAACGAATTGTGTAAGAATTTCTCTCTCTTTCCCTGTCTTTGTTTCATGGGTTTTTAAAAGTAATTTATTTTTATAATGGGGTTTAGCTGCTTTTCACGGCTGTGTTTAGGCCGCTTTACACCCACTTGACCCACTAACAGAGAGATATCAATACATAGGTTTTAAGATTATTACTAGTCAGATATATTCTTGTGCGGTGAATCGGGCGTGTTGAGTCCAGTTCTCTGAGCAAGGAGTAGGTCTTGTCTGTTACATATTGGGTTTATGGAACGGTATCTGAGCTAATTTGAAACTCTTGTTTTATGTATCACCCCACCTCACCTTTCCCGTTAAGCAGCCATAGTGTGTTTTCTGCATGTGTGACTCTGTTCTGTTTTGTAATTCAGTTCAAGTGTAACGGTTTTTACATTCCCTCTATAAGTGACACCTTATGAGAAGTGTCCTTTTCTGTGTGACTTATTTCACTTAGAATCGTCTTACCTAAATCCACTCATCATGCTGCTACTAGCCTTATGACATTGATTTCATGGCTGAGTGATATTCCATTGTACATAAGGACCACAACTTTTTTATCCATTTTTCGCTTTCCTGGGATATTTAAGGTGGAAGGAAGTGGAGGTCCTTGTCAACAGAGCAGCCCTAAACTTTGGGGTGCTTGTGTCTTGCTGATTTTCAATTTTCCCACTTTATCCCCCCATGCGTGGAAGTGCCCTATGCTCTCTAAGCTGTGTTTTTTAGATGTTTCAGGACACACCGTACACTTCTGCAGAGTGGCTGTTGGCAATTTACATCCCGCCCATCAGTGTAGCAAGGCTCCCATTTCTCAATGGCCTGTCCTGCATTTCTGGTTTTGACACTTTTTTCAGCATGGCCCTTTTGACCGATGGGAAGCGAGACTTCTTTGTAGCGCTGATTTGCCTTTCCAGGTTGCTTGGTTGGCCAAAAGGGGCGTATGCGTTTTTTCCTGAATATATTCAGGAAAAAACGCATACGCCCTTTTTGGCCAAGGGCATCATTGTCAACGTTTTGCCGCTTTTCATGTGCTTTAAAGGCGATTCGAATCTACCTCCTGAAATCTGTTTCCTGCAATTCTGCCTTGATTTCAAATCCTCTTCTTTGCCTTCCCTCAATATATTTGTGGACGAGAGTTATCATTTATAACTCTGCAGGTTTGTGAATTGCAGTGCCCTGAAGCTCCATTTTACAAGTCGGTTTTTTGGGAGCCGGCCGCAAAAGCGCAGGATGGCTTCAGGCCCTGTTCTGGTTCAGGGGGGCAGGCTGAGCCTGTGGTTAATTCTTCTTCCTGATGGGAAAATAGAGTGACCTGTGCCTCTCCCAACACCAAGAGCTAGTCTCTCATTGGTTCCCCGTCTTCCCGTTCATCCTCAGGACAAATTGCAACCTGTACGGAACAGGAGGTTAAAGGTGCTGATGCTCCAAGTAGGGAGATTGCTAGTAAAGTGGCTGGAATGGCGAACCCGAGCACAAGGAGATGAGAAATGAGGTGCGTTTTAGAAACCTTTCCCCATCACACGGTGTACCATCTTCTGGGTTTCTCATGCATGTTTTCGATGTAGGAAGATGCCCTTGAACCTGGAGATTTGGGACCCATGCGATGGGTAGCACGCAGTATTACTTTAAAGGGTCTGCGTTTGCTCACCCAACCTCACCAAACCTCTCAGCCCCAAGAGTGTCCACCCTTATGTCTCATCCAGCTGTGGGTCTAGATATGGTCAATCCAGGTTGCATCACAGCCCCTGAACGAATTGTGTAAGAATTTCTCTCTCTTTCCCTGTCTTTGTTTCATGGGTTTTTAAAAGTAATTTATTTTTATAATGGGGTTTAGCTGCTTTTCACGGCTGTGTTTAGGCCGCTTTACACCCACTTGACCCACTAACAGAGAGATATCAATACATAGGTTTTAAGATTATTACTAGTCAGATATATTCTTGTGCGGTGAATCGGGCGTGTTGAGTCCAGTTCTCTGAGCAAGGAGTAGGTCTTGTCTATTACATATTGGGTTTATGGAACGGTATCTGAGCTAATTTGAAACTCTTGTTTTATGTATCACCCCACCTCACCTTTCCCGTTAAGCAGCCATAGTGTGTTTTCTGCATGTGTGACTCTGTTCTGTTTTGTAATTCAGTTCAAGTGTAACGGTTTTTACATTCCCTCTATAAGTGACACCTTATGAGAAGTGTCCTTTTCTGTGTGACTTATTTCACTTAGAATCGTCTTACCTAAATCCACTCATCATGCTGCTACTAGCCTTATGACATTGATTTCATGGCTGAGTGATATTCCATTGTACATAAGGACCACAACTTTTTTATCCATTTTTCGCTTTCCTGGGATATTTAAGGTGGAAGGAAGTGGAGGTCCTTGTCAACAGAGCAGCCCTAAACTTTGGGGTGCTTGTGTCTTGCTGATTTTCAATTTTCCCACTTTATCCCCCCATGCGTGGAAGTGCCCTATGCTCTCTAAGCTGTGTTTTTTAGATGTTTCAGGACACACCGTACACTTCTCCAGAGTGGCTGTTGGCAATTTACATCCCGCCCATCAGTGTAGCAAGGCTCCCATTTCTCCATGGCCTGTCCTGCATTTCTGGTTTTGACACTTTTTTCAGCATGGCCCTTTTGACCGATGGGAAGCGAGACTTCTTTGTAGCGCTGATTTGCCTTTCCAGGTTGCTTGGTTGGCCAAAAAGGGCGTATGCGTTTTTTCCTGAATGTATTCAGGAAAAAACGCATACGCCCTTTTTGGCCAAGGGCATCATTGTCAACGTTTTGCCGCTTTTCATGTGCTTTAAAGGCGATTCGAATCTACCTCCTGAAATCTGTTTCCTGCAATTCTGCCTTGATTTCAAATCCTCTTCTTTGCCTTCCCTCAATATATTTGTGGACGAGAGTTATCATTTATAACTCTGCAGGTTTGTGAATTGCAGTGCCCTGAAGCTCCATTTTACAAGTCGGTTTTTTGGGAGCTGGCCGCAAAAGCGCAGGATGGCTTCAGGCCCTGTTCTGGTTCAGGGGGGCAGGCTGAGCCTGTGGTTAATTCTTCTTCCTGATGGGAAAATAGAGTGACCTGTGCCTCTCCCAACACCAAGAGCTAGTCTCTCATTGGTTCCCCGTCTTCCCGTTCATCCTCAGGACAAATTGCAACCTGTACGGAACAGGAGGTTAAAGGTGCTGATGCTCCAAGTAGGGAGATTGCTAGTAAAGTGGCTGGAATGGCGAACCCGAGCACAAGGAGATGAGAAATGAGGTGCGTTTTAGAAACCTTTCCCCATCACACGGTGTACCATCTTCTGGGTTTCTCATGCATGTTTTCGATGTAGGAAGATGCCCTTGAACCTGGAGATTTGGGACCCATGCGATGGGTAGCACGCAGTATTACTTTAAAGGGTCTGCGTTTGCTCACCCAACCTCACCAAACCTCTCAGCCCCAAGAGTGTCCACCCTTATGTCTCATCCAGCTGTGGGTCTAGATATGGTCAATCCAGGTTGCATCACAGCCCCTGAACGAATTGTGTAAGAATTTCTCTCTCTTTCCCTGTCTTTGTTTCATGGGTTTTTAAAAGTAATTTATTTTTATAATGGGGTTTAGCTGCTTTTCACGGCTGTGTTTATGCCGCTTTACACCCACTTGACACACTAACAGAGAGATATCAATACATAGGTTTTAAGATTATTACTAGTCAGATATATTCTTGTGCGGTGAATCGGGCGTGTTGAGTCCAGTTCTCTGAGCAAGGGGTAGGTCTTGTCTATTACATATTGGGTTTATGGAACGGTATCTGAGCTAATTTGAAACTCTTGTTTTATGTATCACCCCACCTCACCTTTCCCGTTAAGCAGCCATAGTGTGTTTTCTGCATGTGTGACTCTGTTCTGTTTTGTAATTCAGTTCAAGTGTAACGGTTTTTACATTCCCTCTATAAGTGACACCTTATGAGAAGTGTCCTTTTCTGTGTGACTTATTTCACTTAGAATCGTCTTACCTAAATCCACTCATCATGCTGCTACTAGCCTTATGACATTGATTTCATGGCTGAGTGATATTCCATTGTACATAAGGACCACAACTTTTTTATCCATTTTTCGCTTTCCTGGGATATTTAAGGTGGAATGAAGTGGAGGTCCTTGTCAACAGAGCAGCCCTAAACTTTGGGGTGCTTGTGTCTTGCTGATTTTCAATTTTCCCACTTTATCCCCCCATGCGTGGAAGTGCCCTATGCTCTCTAAGCTGTGTTTTTTAGATGTTTCAGGACACACCGTACACTTCTCCAGAGTGGCTGTTGGCAATTTACATCCCGCCCATCAGTGTAGCAAGGCTCCCATTTCTCCATGGCCTGTCCTGCATTTCTGGTTTTGACACTTTTTTCAGCATGGCCCTTTTGACCGATGGGAAGCGAGACTTCTTTGTAGCGCTGATTTGCCTTTCCAGGTTGCTTGGTTGGCCAAAAAGGGCGTATGCGTTTTTTCCTGAATGTATTCAGGAAAAAACGCATACGCCCTTTTTGGCCAAGGGCATCATTGTCAACGTTTTGCCGCTTTTCATGTGCTTTAAAGGCGATTCGAATCTACCTCCTGAAATCTGTTTCCTGCAATTCTGCCTTGATTTCAAATCCTCTTCTTTGCCTTCCCTCAATATATTTGTGGACGAGAGTTATCATTTATAACTCTGCAGGTTTGTGAATTGCAGTGCCCTGAAGCTCCATTTTACAAGTCGGTTTTTTGGGAGCTGGCCGCAAAAGCGCAGGATGGCTTCAGGCCCTGTTCTGGTTCAGGGGGGCAGGCTGAGCCTGTGGTTAATTCTTCTTCCTGATGGGAAAATAGAGTGACCTGTGCCTCTCCCAACACCAAGAGCTAGTCTCTCATTGGTTCCCCGTCTTCCCGTTCATCCTCAGGACAAATTGCAACCTGTACGGAACAGGAGGTTAAAGGTGCTGATGCTCCAAGTAGGGAGATTGCTAGTAAAGTGGCTGGAATGGCGAACCCGAGCACAAGGAGATGAGAAATGAGGTGCGTTTTAGAAACCTTTCCCCATCACACGGTGTACCATCTTCTGGGTTTCTCATGCATGTTTTCGATGTAGGAAGATGCCCTTGAACCTGGAGATTTGGGACCCATGCGATGGGTAGCACGCAGTATTACTTTAAAGGGTCTGCGTTTGCTCACCCAACCTCACCAAACCTCTCAGCCCCAAGAGTGTCCACCCTTATGTCTCACCCAGCTGTGGGTCTAGATATGGTCAATCCAGGTTGCATCACAGCCCCTGAACGAATTGTGTAAGAATTTCTCTCTCTTTCCCTGTCTTTGTTTCATGGGTTTTTAAAAGTAATTTATTTTTATAATGGGGTTTAGCTGCTTTTCACGGCTGTGTTTAGGCCGCTTTACACCCACTTGACCCACTAACAGAGAGATATCAATACATAGGTTTTAAGATTATTACTAGTCAGATATATTCTTGTGCGGTGAATCGGGCGTGTTGAGTCCGGTTCTCTGAGCAAGGAGTAGGTCTTGTCTGTTACATATTGGGTTTATGGAACGGTATCTGAGCTAATTTGAAACTCTTGTTTTATGTATCACCCCACCTCACCTTTCCCGTTAAGCAGCCATAGTGTGTTTTCTGCATGTGTGACTCTGCTCTGTTTTGTAATTCAGTTCAAGTGTAACGGTTTTTACATTCCCTCTATAAGTGACACCTTATGAGAAGTGTCCTTTTCTGTCTGACTTATTTCACTTAGAATCGTCTTACCTAAATCCACTCATCATGCTGCTACTAGCCTTATGACATTGATTTCATGGCTGAGTGATATTCCATTGTACATAAGGACCACAACTTTTTTATCCATTTTTCGCTTTCCTGGGATATTTAAGGTGGAAGGAAGTGGAGGTCCTTGTCAACAGAGCAGCCCTAAACTTTGGGGTGCTTGTGTCTTACTGATTTTCAATTTTCCCACTTTATCCCCACATGCGTGGAAGTGCCCTATGCTCTCTAAGCTGTGTTTTTTAGATGTTTCAGGACACACCGTACACTTCTCCAGAGTGGCTGTTGGCAATTTACATCCCGCCCATCAGTGTAGCAAGGCTCCCATTTCTCCATGGCCTGTCCTGCATTTCTGGTTTTGACACTTTTTTCAGCATGGCCCTTTTGACCGATGGGAAGCGAGACTTCTTTGTAGCGCTGATTTGCCTTTCCAGGTTGCTTGGTTGGCCAAAAAGGGCGTATGCGTTTTTTCCTGAATGTATTCAGGAAAAAACGCATACGCCCTTTTTGGCCAAGGGCATCATTGTCAACGTTTTGCCGCTTTTCATGTGCTTTAAAGGCGATTCGAATCTACCTCCTGAAATCTGTTTCCTGCAATTCTGCCTTGATTTCAAATCCTCTTCTTTGCCTTCCCTCAATATATTTGTGGACGAGAGTTATCATTTATAACTCTGCAGGTTTGTGAATTGCAGTGCCCTGAAGCTCCATTTTACAAGTCGCTTTTTTGGGAGCCGGCCGCAAAAGCGCAGGATGGCTTCAGGCCCTGTTCTGGTTCAGGGGGGCAGGCTGAGCCTGTGGTTAATTCTTCTTCCTGATGGGAAAATAGAGTGACCTGTGCCTGTCCCAACACCAAGAGCTAGTCTCTCATTGGTTCCCCGTCTTCCCGTTCATCCTCAGGACAAATTGCAACCTGTACGGAACAGGAGGTTAAAGGTGCTGATGCTCCAAGTAGGGAGATTGCTAGTAAAGTGGCTGGAATGGCGAACCCGAGCACAAGGAGATGAGAAATGAGGTGCGTTTTAGAAACCTTTCCCCATCACACGGTGTACCATCTTCTGGGTTTCTCATGCATGTTTTCGATGTAGGAAGATGCCCTTGAACCTGGAGATTTGGGACCCATGCGATGGGTAGCACGCAGTATTACTTTAAAGGGTCTGCGTTTGCTCACCCAACCTCACCAAACCTCTCAGCCCCAAGAGTGTCCACCCTTATGTCTCACCCAGCTGTGGGTCTAGATATGGTCAATCCAGGTTGCATCACAGCCCCTGAACGAATTGTGTAAGAATTTCTCTCTCTTTCCCTGTCTTTGTTTCATGGGTTTTTAAAAGTAATTTATTTTTATAATGGGGTTTAGCTGCTTTTCACGGCTGTGTTTAGGCCGCTTTACACCCACTTGACCCACTAACAGAGAGATATCAATACATAGGTTTTAAGATTATTACTAGTCAGATATATTCTTGTGCGGTGAATCGGGCGTGTTGAGTCCGGTTGTCTGAGCAAGGAGTAGGTCTTGTCTGTTACATATTGGGTTTATGGAACGGTATCTGAGCTAATTTGAAACTCTTGTTTTATGTATCACCCCACCTCACCTTTCCCGTTAAGCAGCCATAGTGTGTTTTCTGCATGTGTGACTCTGCTCTGTTTTGTAATTCAGTTCAAGTGTAACGGTTTTTACATTCCCTCTATAAGTGACACCTTATGAGAAGTGTCCTTTTCTGTCTGACTTATTTCACTTAGAATCGTCTTACCTAAATCCACTCATCATGCTGCTACTAGCCTTATGACATTGATTTCATGGCTGAGTGATATTCCATTGTACATAAGGACCACAACTTTTTTATCCATTTTTCGCTTTCCTGGGATATTTAAGGTGGAAGGAAGTGGAGGTCCTTGTCAACAGAGCAGCCCTAAACTTTGGGGTGCTTGTGTCTTACTGATTTTCAATTTTCCCACTTTATCCCCCCATGCGTGGAAGTGCCCTATGCTCTCTAAGCTGTGTTTTTTAGATGTTTCAGGACACACCGTACACTTCTCCAGAGTGGCTGTTGGCAATTTACATCCCGCCCATCAGTGTAGCAAGGCTCCCATTTCTCCATGGCCTGTCCTGCATTTCTGGTTTTGACACTTTTTTCAGCATGGCCCTTTTGACTGATGGGAAGCGAGACTTCTTTGTAGCGCTGATTTGCCTTTCCAGGTTGCTTGGTTGGCCAAAAGGGGCGTATGCGTTTTTTCCTGAATGTATTCAGGAAAAAACGCATACGCCCTTTTTGGCCAAGGGCATCATTGTCAACGTTTTGCCGCTTTTCATGTGCTTTAAAGGCGATTCGAATCTACCTCCTGAAATCTGTTTCCTGCAATTCTGCCTTGATTTCAAATCCTCTTCTTTGCCTTCCCTCAATATATTTGTGGACGAGAGTTATCATTTATAACTCTGCAGGTTTGTGAATTGCAGTGCCCTGAAGCTCCATTTTACAAGTCGGTTTTTTGGGAGCCGGCCGCAAAAGCGCAGGATGGCTTCAGGCCCTGTTCTGGTTCAGGGGGGCAGGCTGAGCCTGTGGTTAATTCTTCTTCCTGATGGGAAAATAGAGTGACCTGTGCCTCTCCCAACACCAAGAGCTAGTCTCTCATTGGTTCCCCGTCTTCCCGTTCATCCTCAGGACAAATTGCAACCTGTACGGAACAGGAGGTTAAAGGTGCTGATGCTCCAAGTAGGGAGATTGCTAGTAAAGTGGCTGGAATGGCGAACCCGAGCACAAGGAGATGAGAAATGAGGTGCGTTTTAGAAACCTTTCCCCATCACACGGTGTACCATCTTCTGGGTTTCTCATGCATGTTTTCGATGTAGGAAGATGCCCTTGAACCTGGAGATTTGGGACCCATGCGATGGGTAGCACGCAGTATTACTTTAAAGGGTCTGCGTTTGCTCACCCAACCTCACCAAACCTCTCAGCCCCAAGAGTGTCCACCCTTATGTCTCATCCAGCTGTGGGTCTAGATATGGTCAATCCAGGTTGCATCACAGCCCCTGAACGAATTGTGTAAGAATTTCTCTCTCTTTCCCTGTCTTTGTTTCATGGGTTTTTAAAAGTAATTTATTTTTATAATGGGGTTTAGCTGCTTTTCACGGCTGTGTTTAGGCCGCTTTACACCCACTTGACCCACTAACAGAGAGATATCAATACATAGGTTTTAAGATTATTACTAGTCAGATATATTCTTGTGCGGTGAATCGGGCGTGTTGAGTCCAGTTCTCTGAGCAAGGAGTAGGTCTTGTCTGTTACATATTGGGTTTATGGAACGGTATCTGAGCTAATTTGAAACTCTTGTTTTATGTATCACCCCACCTCACCTTTCCCGTTAAGCAGCCATAGTGTGTTTTCTGCATGTGTGACTCTGTTCTGTTTTGTAATTCAGTTCAAGTGTAACGGTTTTTACATTCCCTCTATAAGTGACACCTTATGAGAAGTGTCCTTTTCTGTGTGACTTATTTCACTTAGAATCGTCTTACCTAAATCCACTCATCATGCTGCTACTAGCCTTATGACATTGATTTCATGGCTGAGTGATATTCCATTGTACATAAGGACCACAACTTTTTTATCCATTTTTCGCTTTCCTGGGATATTTAAGGTGGAAGGAAGTGGAGGTCCTTGTCAACAGAGCAGCCCTAAACTTTGGGGTGCTTGTGTCTTGCTGATTTTCAATTTTCCCACTTTATCCCCCCATGCGTGGAAGTGCCCTATGCTCTCTAAGCTGTGTTTTTTAGATGTTTCAGGACACACCGTACACTTCTCCAGAGTGGCTGTTGGCAATTTACATCCCGCCCATCAGTGTAGCAAGGCTCCCATTTCTCCATGGCCTGTCCTGCATTTCTGGTTTTGACACTTTTTTCAGCATGGCCCTTTTGACCGATGGGAAGCGAGACTTCTTTGTAGCGCTGATTTGCCTTTCCAGGTTGCTTGGTTGGCCAAAAAGGGCGTATGCGTTTTTTCCTGAATGTATTCAGGAAAAAACGCATACGCCCTTTTTGGCCAAGGGCATCATTGTCAACGTTTTGCCGCTTTTCATGTGCTTTAAAGGCGATTCGAATCTACCTCCTGAAATCTGTTTCCTGCAATTCTGCCTTGATTTCAAATCCTCTTCTTTGCCTTCCCTCAATATATTTGTGGACGAGAGTTATCATTTATAACTCTGCAGGTTTGTGAATTGCAGTGCCCTGAAGCTCCATTTTACAAGTCGGTTTTTTGGGAGCTGGCCGCAAAAGGGCAGGATGGCTTCAGGCCCTGTTCTGGTTCAGGGGGGCAGGCTGAGCCTGTGGTTAATTCTTCTTCCTGATGGGAAAATAGAGTGACCTGTGCCTCTCCCAACACCAAGAGCTAGTCTCTCATTGGTTCCCCGTCTTCCCGTTCATCCTCAGGACAAATTGCAACCTGTACGGAACAGGAGGTTAAAGGTGCTGATGCTCCAAGTAGGGAGATTGCTAGTAAAGTGGCTGGAATGGCGAACCCGAGCACAAGGAGATGAGAAATGAGGTGCGTTTTAGAAACCTTTCCCCATCACACGGTGTACCATCTTCTGGGTTTCTCATGCATGTTTTCGATGTAGGAAGATGCCCTTGAACCTGGAGATTTGGGACCCATGCGATGGGTAGCACGCAGTATTACTTTAAAGGGTCTGCGTTTGCTCACCCAACCTCACCAAACCTCTCAGCCCCAAGAGTGTCCACCCTTATGTCTCATCCAGCTGTGGGTCTAGATATGGTCAATCCAGGTTGCATCACAGCCCCTGAACGAATTGTGTAAGAATTTCTCTCTCTTTCCCTGTCTTTGTTTCATGGGTTTTTAAAAGTAGTTTATTTTTATAATGGGGTTTAGCTGCTTTTCACGGCTGTGTTTAGGCCGCTTTACACCCACTTGACCCACTAACAGAGAGATATCAATACATAGGTTTTAAGATTATTACTAGTCAGATATATTCTTGTGCGGTGAATCGGGCATGTTGAGTCCAGTTGTCTGAGCAAGGAGTAGGTCTTGTCTGTTACATATTGGGTTTATGGAACGGTATCTGAGCTAATTTGAAACTCTTGTTTTATGTATCACCCCACCTCACCTTTCCCGTTAAGCAGCCATAGTGTGTTTTCTGCTTGTGTGACTCTGTTCTGTTTTGTAATTCAGTTCAAGTGTAACGGTTTTTACATTCCCTCTATAAGTGACACCTTATGAGAAGTGTCCTTTTCTGTGTGACTTATTTCACTTAGAATCGTCTTACCTAAATCCACTCATCATGCTGCTACTAGCCTTATGACATTGATTTCATGGCTGAGTGATATTCCATTGTACATAAGGACCACAACTTTTTTATCCATTTTTCGCTTTCCTGGGATATTTAAGGTGGAAGGAAGTGGAGGTCCTTGTCAACAGAGCAGCCCTAAACTTTGGGGTGCTTGTGTCTTGCTGATTTTCAATTTTCCCACTTTATCCCCCCATGCGTGGAAGTGCCCTATGCTCTCTAAGCTGTGTTTTTTAGATGTTTCAGGACACACCGTACACTTCTCCAGAGTGGCTGTTGGCAATTTACATCCCGCCCATCAGTGTAGCAAGGCTCCCATTTCTCCATGGCCTGTCCTGCATTTCTGGTTTTGACACTTTTTTCAGCATGGCCCTTTTGACCGATGGGAAGCGAGACTTCTTTGTAGCGCTGATTTGCCTTTCCAGGTTGCTTGGTTGGCCAAAAAGGGCGTATGCGTTTTTTCCTGAATGTATTCAGGAAAAAACGCATACGCCCTTTTTGGCCAAGGGCATCATTGTCAACGTTTTGCCGCTTTTCATGTGCTTTAAAGGCGATTCGAATCTACCTCCTGAAATCTGTTTCCTGCAATTCTGCCTTGATTTCAAATCCTCTTCTTTGCCTTCCCTCAATATATTTGTGGACGAGAGTTATCATTTATAACTCTGCAGGTTTGTGAATTGCAGTGCCCTGAAGCTCCATTTTACAAGTCGATTTTTTGGGAGCCGGCCGCAAAAGCGCAGGATGGCTTCAGGCCCTGTTCTGGTTCAGGGGGGCAGGCTGAGCCTGTGGTTAATTCTTCTTCCTGATGGGAAAATAGAGTGACCTGTGCCTGTCCCAACACCAAGAGCTAGTCTCTCATTGGTTCCCCGTCTTCCCGTTCATCCTCAGGACAAATTGCAACCTGTACGGAACAGGAGGTTAAAGGTGCTGATGCTCCAAGTAGGGAGATTGCTAGTAAAGTGGCTGGAATGGCGAACCCGAGCACAAGGAGATGAGAAATGAGGTGCGTTTTAGAAACCTTTCCCCATCACACGGTGTACCATCTTCTGGGTTTCTCATGCATGTTTTCGATGTAGGAAGATGCCCTTGAACCTGGAGATTTGGGACCCATGCGATGGGTAGCACGCAGTATTACTTTACAGGGTCTGCGTTTGCTCACCCAACCTCACCAAACCTCTCAGCCCCAAGAGTGTCCACCCTTATGTCTCATCCAGCTGTGGGTCTAGATATGGTCAATCCAGGTTGCATCACAGCCCCTGAACGAATTGTGTAAGAATTTCTCTCTCTTTCCCTGTCTTTGTTTCATGGGTTTTTAAAAGTAATTTATTTTTATAATGGGGTTTAGCTGCTTTTCACGGCTGTGTTTAGGCCGCTTTACACCCACTTGACCCACTAACAGAGAGATATCAATACATAGGTTTTAAGATTATTTCTAGTCAGATATATTCTTGTGCGGTGAATCGGGCGTGTTGAGTCCAGTTCTCTGAGCAAGGAGTAGGTCTTGTCTATTCCATATTGGGTTTATGGAACGGTATCTGAGCTAATTTGAAACTCTTGTTTTATGTATCACCCCACCTCACCTTTCCCGTTAAGCAGCCATAGTGTGTTTTCTGCATGTGTGACTCTGTTCTGTTTTGTAATTCAGTTCAAGTGTAACGGTTTTTACATTCCCTCTATAAGTGACACCTTATGAGAAGTGTCCTTTTCTGTGTGACTTATTTCACTTAGAATCGTCTTACCTAAATCCACTCATCATGCTGCTACTAGCCTTATGACATTGATTTCATGGCTGAGTGATATTCCATTGTACATAAGGACCACAACTTTTTTATCCATTTTTCGCTTTCCTGGGATATTTAAGGTGGAAGGAAGTGGAGGTCCTTGTCAACAGAGCAGCCCTAAACTTTGGGGTGCTTGTGTCTTGCTGATTTTCAATTTTCCCACTTTATCCCCCCATGCGTGGAAGTGCCCTATGCTCTCTAAGCTGTGTTTTTTAGATGTTTCAGGACACACCGTACACTTCTCCAGAGTGGCTGTTGGCAATTTACATCCCGCCCATCAGTGTAGCAAGGCTCCCATTTCTCCATGGCCTGTCCTGCATTTCTGGTTTTGACACTTTTTTCAGCATGGCCCTTTTGACCGATGGGAAGCGAGACTTCTTTGTAGCGCTGATTTGCCTTTCCAGGTTGCTTGGTTGGCCAAAAAGGGCGTATGCGTTTTTTCCTGAATGTATTCAGGAAAAAACGCATACGCCCTTTTTGGCCAAGGGCATCATTGTCAACGTTTTGCCGCTTTTCATGTGCTTTAAAGGCGATTCGAATCTACCTCCTGAAATCTGTTTCCTGCAATTCTGCCTTGATTTCAAATCCTCTTCTTTGCCTTCCCTCAATATATTTGTGGACGAGAGTTATCATTTATAACTCTGCAGGTTTGTGAATTGCAGTGCCCTGAAGCTCCATTTTACAAGTCGATTTTTTGGGAGCCGGCCGCAAAAGCGCAGGATGGCTTCAGGCCCTGTTCTGGTTCAGGGGGGCAGGCTGAGCCTGTGGTTAATTCTTCTTCCTGATGGGAAAATAGAGTGACCTGTGCCTGTCCCAACACCAAGAGCTAGTCTCTCATTGGTTCCCCGTCTTCCCGTTCATCCTCAGGACAAATTGCAACCTGTACGGAACAGGAGGTTAAAGGTGCTGATGCTCCAAGTAGGGAGATTGCTAGTAAAGTGGCTGGAATGGCGAACCCGAGCACAAGGAGATGAGAAATGAGGTGCGTTTTAGAAACCTTTCCCCATCACACGGTGTACCATCTTCTGGGTTTCTCATGCATGTTTTCGATGTAGGAAGATGCCCTTGAACCTGGAGATTTGGGACCCATGCGATGGGTAGCACGCAGTATTACTTTACAGGGTCTGCGTTTGCTCACCCAACCTCACCAAACCTCTCAGCCCCAAGAGTGTCCACCCTTATGTCTCATCCAGCTGTGGGTCTAGATATGGTCAATCCAGGTTGCATCACAGCCCCTGAACGAATTGTGTAAGAATTTCTCTCTCTTTCCCTGTCTTTGTTTCATGGGTTTTTAAAAGTAATTTATTTTTATAATGGGGTTTAGCTGCTTTTCACGGCTGTGTTTAGGCCGCTTTACACCCACTTGACACACTAACAGAGAGATATCAATACATAGGTTTTAAGATTATTTCTAGTCAGATATATTCTTGTGCGGTGAATCGGGCGTGTTGAGTCCAGTTCTCTGAGCAAGGAGTAGGTCTTGTCTATTCCATATTGGGTTTATGGAACGGTATCTGAGCTAATTTGAAACTCTTGTTTTATGTATCACCCCACCTCACCTTTCCCGTTAAGCAGCCATAGTGTGTTTTCTGCATGTGTGACTCTGTTCTGTTTTGTAATTCAGTTCAAGTGTAACGGTTTTTACATTCCCTCTATAAGTGACACCTTATGAGAAGTGTCCTTTTCTGTGTGACTTATTTCACTTAGAATCGTCTTACCTAAATCCACTCATCATGCTGCTACTAGCCTTATGACATTGATTTCATGGCTGAGTGATATTCCATTGTACATAAGGACCACAACTTTTTTATCCATTTTTCGCTTTCCTGGGATATTTAAGGTGGAAGGAAGTGGAGGTCCTTGTCAACAGAGCAGCCCTAAACTTTGGGGTGCTTGTGTCTTGCTGATTTTCAATTTTCCCACTTTATCCCCCCATGCGTGGAAGTGCCCTATGCTCTCTAAGCTGTGTTTTTTAGATGTTTCAGGACACACCGTACACTTCTCCAGAGTGGCTGTTGGCAATTTACATCCCGCCCATCAGTGTAGCAAGGCTCCCATTTCTCCATGGCCTGTCCTGCATTTCTGGTTTTGACACTTTTTTCAGCATGGCCCTTTTGACCGATGGGAAGCGAGACTTCTTTGTAGCGCTGATTTGCCTTTCCAGGTTGCTTGGTTGGCCAAAAAGGGCGTATGCGTTTTTTCCTGAATGTATTCAGGAAAAAACGCATACGCCCTTTTTGGCCAAGGGCATCATTGTCAACGTTTTGCCGCTTTTCATGTGCTTTAAAGGCGATTCGAATCTACCTCCTGAAATCTGTTTCCTGCAATTCTGCCTTGATTTCAAATCCTCTTCTTTGCCTTCCCTCAATATATTTGTGGACGAGAGTTATCATTTATAACTCTGCAGGTTTGTGAATTGCAGTGCCCTGAAGCTCCATTTTACAAGTCGATTTTTTGGGAGCCGGCCGCAAAAGCGCAGGATGGCTTCAGGCCCTGTTCTGGTTCAGGGGGGCAGGCTGAGCCTGTGGTTAATTCTTCTTCCTGATGGGAAAATAGAGTGACCTGTGCCTGTCCCAACACCAAGAGCTAGTCTCTCATTGGTTCCCCGTCTTCCCGTTCATCCTCAGGACAAATTGCAACCTGTACGGAACAGGAGGTTAAAGGTGCTGATGCTCCAAGTAGGGAGATTGCTAGTAAAGTGGCTGGAATGGCGAACCCGAGCACAAGGAGATGAGAAATGAGGTGCGTTTTAGAAACCTTTCCCCATCACACGGTGTACCATCTTCTGGGTTTCTCATGCATGTTTTCGATGTAGGAAGATGCCCTTGAACCTGGAGATTTGGGACCCATGCGATGGGTAGCACGCAGTATTACTTTACAGGGTCTGCGTTTGCTCACCCAACCTCACCAAACCTCTCAGCCCCAAGAGTGTCCACCCTTATGTCTCATCCAGCTGTGGGTCTAGATATGGTCAATCCAGGTTGCATCACAGCCCCTGAACGAATTGTGTAAGAATTTCTCTCTCTTTCCCTGTCTTTGTTTCATGGGTTTTTAAAAGTAATTTATTTTTATAATGGGGTTTAGCTGCTTTTCACGGCTGTGTTTAGGCCGCTTTACACCCACTTGACCCACTAACAGAGAGATATCAATACATAGGTTTTAAGATTATTTCTAGTCAGATATATTCTTGTGCGGTGAATCGGGCGTGTTGAGTCCAGTTCTCTGAGCAAGGAGTAGGTCTTGTCTATTCCATATTGGGTTTATGGAACGGTATCTGAGCTAATTTGAAACTCTTGTTTTATGTATCACCCCACCTCACCTTTCCCGTTAAGCAGCCATAGTGTGTTTTCTGCATGTGTGACTCTGTTCTGTTTTGTAATTCAGTTCAAGTGTAACGGTTTTTACATTCCCTCTATAAGTGACACCTTATGAGAAGTGTCCTTTTCTGTGTGACTTATTTCACTTAGAATCGTCTTACCTAAATCCACTCATCATGCTGCTACTAGCCTTATGACATTGATTTCATGGCTGAGTGATATTCCATTGTACATAAGGACCACAACTTTTTTATCCATTTTTCGCTTTCCTGGGATATTTAAGGTGGAAGGAAGTGGAGGTCCTTGTCAACAGAGCAGCCCTAAACTTTGGGGTGCTTGTGTCTTGCTGATTTTCAATTTTCCCACTTTATCCCCCCATGCGTGGAAGTGCCCTATGCTCTCTAAGCTGTGTTTTTTAGATGTTTCAGGACACACCGTACACTTCTCCAGAGTGGCTGTTGGCAATTTACATCCCGCCCATCAGTGTAGCAAGGCTCCCATTTCTCCATGGCCTGTCCTGCATTTCTGGTTTTGACACTTTTTTCAGCATGGCCCTTTTGACCGATGGGAAGCGAGACTTCTTTGTAGCGCTGATTTGCCTTTCCAGGTTGCTTGGTTGGCCAAAAAGGGCGTATGCGTTTTTTCCTGAATGTATTCAGGAAAAAACGCATACGCCCTTTTTGGCCAAGGGCATCATTGTCAACGTTTTGCCGCTTTTCATGTGCTTTAAAGGCGATTCGAATCTACCTCCTGAAATCTGTTTCCTGCAATTCTGCCTTGATTTCAAATCCTCTTCTTTGCCTTCCCTCAATATATTTGTGGACGAGAGTTATCATTTATAACTCTGCAGGTTTGTGAATTGCAGTGCCCTGAAGCTCCATTTTACAAGTCGATTTTTTGGGAGCCGGCCGCAAAAGCGCAGGATGGCTTCAGGCCCTGTTCTGGTTCAGGGGGGCAGGCTGAGCCTGTGGTTAATTCTTCTTCCTGATGGGAAAATAGAGTGACCTGTGCCTGTCCCAACACCAAGAGCTAGTCTCTCATTGGTTCCCCGTCTTCCCGTTCATCCTCAGGACAAATTGCAACCTGTACGGAACAGGAGGTTAAAGGTGCTGATGCTCCAAGTAGGGAGATTGCTAGTAAAGTGGCTGGAATGGCGAACCCGAGCACAAGGAGATGAGAAATGAGGTGCGTTTTAGAAACCTTTCCCCATCACACGGTGTACCATCTTCTGGGTTTCTCATGCATGTTTTCGATGTAGGAAGATGCCCTTGAACCTGGAGATTTGGGACCCATGCGATGGGTAGCAC
Source organism: Balaenoptera physalus (assembly GCF_965194825.1). NCBI lineage: Eukaryota > Metazoa > Chordata > Mammalia > Artiodactyla > Balaenopteridae > Balaenoptera > Balaenoptera physalus. The sequence continues at coordinate 1,606,636 of NW_028126451.1, read as the reverse complement.
GCAGTATTACTTTACAGGGTCTGCGTTTGCTCACCCAACCTCACCAAACCTCTCAGCCCCAAGAGTGTCCACCCTTATGTCTCATCCAGCTGTGGGTCTAGATATGGTCAATCCAGGTTGCATCACAGCCCCTGAACGAATTGTGTAAGAATTTCTCTCTCTTTCCCTGTCTTTGTTTCATGGGTTTTTAAAAGTAATTTATTTTTATAATGGGGTTTAGCTGCTTTTCACGGCTGTGTTTAGGCCGCTTTACACCCACTTGACCCACTAACAGAGAGATATCAATACATAGGTTTTAAGATTATTTCTAGTCAGATATATTCTTGTGCGGTGAATCGGGCGTGTTGAGTCCAGTTCTCTGAGCAAGGAGTAGGTCTTGTCTATTCCATATTGGGTTTATGGAACGGTATCTGAGCTAATTTGAAACTCTTGTTTTATGTATCACCCCACCTCACCTTTCCCGTTAAGCAGCCATAGTGTGTTTTCTGCATGTGTGACTCTGTTCTGTTTTGTAATTCAGTTCAAGTGTAACGGTTTTTACATTCCCTCTATAAGTGACACCTTATGAGAAGTGTCCTTTTCTGTGTGACTTATTTCACTTAGAATCGTCTTACCTAAATCCACTCATCATGCTGCTACTAGCCTTATGACATTGATTTCATGGCTGAGTGATATTCCATTGTACATAAGGACCACAACTTTTTTATCCATTTTTCGCTTTCCTGGGATATTTAAGGTGGAAGGAAGTGGAGGTCCTTGTCAACAGAGCAGCCCTAAACTTTGGGGTGCTTGTGTCTTGCTGATTTTCAATTTTCCCACTTTATCCCCCCATGCGTGGAAGTGCCCTATGCTCTCTAAGCTGTGTTTTTTAGATGTTTCAGGACACACCGTACACTTCTCCAGAGTGGCTGTTGGCAATTTACATCCCGCCCATCAGTGTAGCAAGGCTCCCATTTCTCCATGGCCTGTCCTGCATTTCTGGTTTTGACACTTTTTTCAGCATGGCCCTTTTGACCGATGGGAAGCGAGACTTCTTTGTAGCGCTGATTTGCCTTTCCAGGTTGCTTGGTTGGCCAAAAGGGGCGTATGCGTTTTTTCCTGAATGTATTCAGGAAAAAACGCATACGCCCTTTTTGGCCAAGGGCATCATTGTCAACGTTTTGCCGCTTTTCATGTGCTTTAAAGGCGATTCGAATCTACCTCCTGAAATCTGTTTCCTGCAATTCTGCCTTGATTTCAAATCCTCTTCTTTGCCTTCCCTCAATATATTTGTGGACGAGAGTTATCATTTATAACTCTGCAGGTTTGTGAATTGCAGTGCCCTGAAGCTCCATTTTACAAGTCGGTTTTTTGGGAGCCGGCCGCAAAAGCGCAGGATGGCTTCAGGCCCTGTTCTGGTTCAGGGGGGCAGGCTGAGCCTGTGGTTAATTCTTCTTCCTGATGGGAAAATAGAGTGACCTGTGCCTGTCCCAACACCAAGAGCTAGTCTCTCATTGGTTCCCCGTCTTCCCGTTCATCCTCAGGACAAATTGCAACCTGTACGGAACAGGAGGTTAAAGGTGCTGATGCTCCAAGTAGGGAGATTGCTAGTAAAGTGGCTGGAATGGCGACCCCGAGCACAAGGAGATGACAAATGAGGTGCGTTTTAGAAACCTTTCCCCATCACACGGTGTACCATCTTCTGGGTTTCTCATGCATGTTTTCGATGTAGGAAGATGCCCTTGAACCTGGAGATTTGGGACCCATGCGATGGGTAGCACGCAGTATTACTTTAAAGGGTCTGCGTTTGCTCACCCAACCTCACCAAACCTCTCAGCCCCAAGAGTGTCCACCCTTATGTCTCATCCAGCTGTGGGTCTAGATATGGTCAATCCAGGTTGCATCACAGCCCCTGAACGAATTGTGTAAGAATTTCTCTCTCTTTCCCTGTCTTTGTTTCATGGGTTTTTAAAAGTAATTTATTTTTATAATGGGGTTTAGCTGCTTTTCACGGCTGTGTTTAGGCCGCTTTACACCCACTTGACCCACTAACAGAGAGATATCAATACATAGGTTTTAAGATTATTTCTAGTCAGATATATTCTTGTGCGGTGAATCGGGCGTGTTGAGTCCAGTTCTCTGAGCAAGGAGTAGGTCTTGTCTATTCCATATTGGGTTTATGGAACGGTATCTGAGCTAATTTGAAACTCTTGTTTTATGTATCACCCCACCTCACCTTTCCCGTTAAGCAGCCATAGTGTGTTTTCTGCATGTGTGACTCTGTTCTGTTTTGTAATTCAGTTCAAGTGTAACGGTTTTTACATTCCCTCTATAAGTGACACCTTATGAGAAGTGTCCTTTTCTGTGTGACTTATTTCACTTAGAATCGTCTTACCTAAATCCACTCATCATGCTGCTACTAGCCTTATGACATTGATTTCATGGCTGAGTGATATTCCATTGTACATAAGGACCACAACTTTTTTATCCATTTTTCGCTTTCCTGGGATATTTAAGGTGGAAGGAAGTGGAGGTCCTTGTCAACAGAGCAGCCCTAAACTTTGGGGTGCTTGTGTCTTGCTGATTTTCAATTTTCCCACTTTATCCCCCCATGCGTGGAAGTGCCCTATGCTCTCTAAGCTGTGTTTTTTAGATGTTTCAGGACACACCGTACACTTCTCCAGAGTGGCTGTTGGCAATTTACATCCCGCCCATCAGTGTAGCAAGGCTCCCATTTCTCCATGGCCTGTCCTGCATTTCTGGTTTTGACACTTTTTTCAGCATGGCCCTTTTGACCGATGGGAAGCGAGACTTCTTTGTAGCGCTGATTTGCCTTTCCAGGTTGCTTGGTTGGCCAAAAGGGGCGTATGCGTTTTTTCCTGAATGTATTCAGGAAAAAACGCATACGCCCTTTTTGGCCAAGGGCATCATTGTCAACGTTTTGCCGCTTTTCATGTGCTTTAAAGGCGATTCGAATCTACCTCCTGAAATCTGTTTCCTGCAATTCTGCCTTGATTTCAAATCCTCTTCTTTGCCTTCCCTCAATATATTTGTGGACGAGAGTTATCATTTATAACTCTGCAGGTTTGTGAATTGCAGTGCCCTGAAGCTCCATTTTACAAGTCGGTTTTTTGGGAGCCGGCCGCAAAAGGGCAGGATGGCTTCAGGCCCTGTTCTGGTTCAGGGGGGCAGGCTGAGCCTGTGGTTAATTCTTCTTCCTGATGGGAAAATAGAGTGACCTGTGCCTCTCCCAACACCAAGAGCTAGTCTCTCATTGGTTCCCCGTCTTCCCGTTCATCCTCAGGACAAATTGCAACCTGTACGGAACAGGAGGTTAAAGGTGCTGATGCTCCAAGTAGGGAGATTGCTAGTAAAGTGGCTGGAATGGCGAACCCGAGCACAAGGAGATGAGAAATGAGGTGCGTTTTAGATTCCTTTCCCCATCACACGGTGTACCATCTTCTGGGTTTCTCATGCATGTTTTCGATGTAGGAAGATGCCCTTGAACCTGGAGATTTGGGACCCATGCGATGGGTAGCACGCAGTATTACTTTAAAGGGTCTGCGTTTGCTCACCCAACCTCACCAAACCTCTCAGCCCCAAGAGTGTCCACCCTTATGTCTCATCCAGCTGTGGGTCTAGATATGGTCAATCCAGGTTGCATCACAGCCCCTGAACGAATTGTGTAAGAATTTCTCTCTCTTTCCCTGTCTTTGTTTCATGGGTTTTTAAAAGTAATTTATTTTTATAATGGGGTTTAGCTGCTTTTCACGGCTGTGTTTAGGCCGCTTTACACCCACTTGACCCACTAACAGAGAGATATCAATACATAGGTTTTAAGATTATTTCTAGTCAGATATATTCTTGTGCGGTGAATCGGGCGTGTTGAGTCCAGTTCTCTGAGCAAGGAGTAGGTCTTGTCTATTCCATATTGGGTTTATGGAACGGTATCTGAGCTAATTTGAAACTCTTGTTTTATGTATCACCCCACCTCACCTTTCCCGTTAAGCAGCCATAGTGTGTTTTCTGCATGTGTGACTCTGTTCTGTTTTGTAATTCAGTTCAAGTGTAACGGTTTTTACATTCCCTCTATAAGTGACACCTTATGAGAAGTGTCCTTTTCTGTGTGACTTATTTCACTTAGAATCGTCTTACCTAAATCCACTCATCATGCTGCTACTAGCCTTATGACATTGATTTCATGGCTGAGTGATATTCCATTGTACATAAGGACCACAACTTTTTTATCCATTTTTCGCTTTCCTGGGATATTTAAGGTGGAAGGAAGTGGAGGTCCTTGTCAACAGAGCAGCCCTAAACTTTGGGGTGCTTGTGTCTTGCTGATTTTCAATTTTCCCACTTTATCCCCCCATGCGTGGAAGTGCCCTATGCTCTCTAAGCTGTGTTTTTTAGATGTTTCAGGACACACCGTACACTTCTCCAGAGTGGCTGTTGGCAATTTACATCCCGCCCATCAGTGTAGCAAGGCTCCCATTTCTCCATGGCCTGTCCTGCATTTCTGGTTTTGACAATTTTTTCAGCATGGCCCTTTTGACCGATGGGAAGCGAGACTTCTTTGTAGCGCTGATTTGCCTTTCCAGGTTGCTTGGTTGGCCAAAAGGGGCGTATGCGTTTTTTCCTGAATGTATTCAGGAAAAAACGCATACGCCCTTTTTGGCCAAGGGCATCATTGTCAACGTTTTGCCGCTTTTCATGTGCTTTAAAGGCGATTCGAATCTACCTCCTGAAATCTGTTTCCTGCAATTCTGCCTTGATTTCAAATCCTCTTCTTTGCCTTCCCTCAATATATTTGTGGACGAGAGTTATCATTTATAACTCTGCAGGTTTGTGAATTGCAGTGCCCTGAAGCTCCATTTTACAAGTCGGTTTTTTGGGAGCCGGCCGCAAAAGGGCAGGATGGCTTCAGGCCCTGTTCTGGTTCAGGGGGGCAGGCTGAGCCTGTGGTTAATTCTTCTTCCTGATGGGAAAATAGAGTGACCTGTGCCTCTCCCAACACCAAGAGCTAGTCTCTCATTGGTTCCCCGTCTTCCCGTTCATCCTCAGGACAAATTGCAACCTGTACGGAACAGGAGGTTAAAGGTGCTGATGCTCCAAGTAGGGAGATTGCTAGTAAAGTGGCTGGAATGGCGAACCCGAGCACAAGGAGATGAGAAATGAGGTGCGTTTTAGATTCCTTTCCCCATCACACGGTGTACCATCTTCTGGGTTTCTCATGCATGTTTTCGATGTAGGAAGATGCCCTTGAACCTGGAGATTTGGGACCCATGCGATGGGTAGCACGCAGTATTACTTTAAAGGGTCTGCGTTTGCTCACCCAACCTCACCAAACCTCTCAGCCCCAAGAGTGTCCACCCTTATGTCTCATCCAGCTGTGGGTCTAGATATGGTCAATCCAGGTTGCATCACAGCCCCTGAACGAATTGTGTAAGAATTTCTCTCTCTTTCCCTGTCTTTGTTTCATGGGTTTTTAAAAGTAATTTATTTTTATAATGGGGTTTAGCTGCTTTTCACGGCTGTGTTTAGGCCGCTTTACACCCACTTGACCCACTAACAGAGAGATATCAATACATAGGTTTTAAGATTATTACTAGTCAGATATATTCTTGTGCCGTGAATCGGGCGTGTTGAGTCCAGTTCTCTGAGCAAGGAGTAGGTCTTGTCTATTCCATATTGGGTTTATGGAACGGTATCTGAGCTAATTTGAAACTCTTGTTTTATGTATCACCCCACCTCACCTTTCCCGTTAAGCAGCCATAGTGTGTTTTCTGCATGTGTGACTCTGTTCTGTTTTGTAATTCAGTTCAAGTGTAACGGTTTTTACATTCCCTCTATAAGTGACACCTTATGAGAAGTGTCCTTTTCTGTGTGACTTATTTCACTTAGAATCGTCTTACCTAAATCCACTCATCATGCTGCTACTAGCCTTATGACATTGATTTCATGGCTGAGTGATATTCCATTGTACATAAGGACCACAACTTTTTTATCCATTTTTCGCTTTCCTGGGATATTTAAGGTGGAATGAAGTGGAAGTCCTTGTCAACAGAGCAGCCCTAAACTTTGGGGTGCTTGTGTCTTGCTGATTTTCAATTTTCCCACTTTATCCCCCCATGCGTGGAAGTGCCCTATGCTCTCTAAGCTGTGTTTTTTAGATGTTTCAGGACACACCGTACACTTCTCCAGAGTGGCTGTTGGCAATTTACATCCCGCCCATCAGTGTAGCAAGGCTCCCATTTCTCCATGGCCTGTCCTGCATTTCTGGTTTTGACACTTTTTTCAGCATGGCCCTTTTGACCGATGGGAAGCGAGACTTCTTTGTAGCGCTGATTTGCCTTTCCAGGTTGCTTGGTTGGCCAAAAAGGGCGTATGCGTTTTTTCCTGAATATATTCAGGAAAAAACGCATACGCCCTTTTTGGCCAAGGGCATCATTGTCAACGTTTTGCCGCTTTTCATGTGCTTTAAAGGCGATTCGAATCTACCTCCTGAAATCTGTTTCCTGCAATTCTGCCTTGATTTCAAATCCTCTTCTTTGCCTTCCCTCAATATATTTGTGGACGAGAGTTATCATTTATAACTCTGCAGGTTTGTGAATTGCAGTGCCCTGAAGCTCCATTTTACAAGTCGGTTTTTTGGGAGCCGGCCGCAAAAGGGCAGGATGGCTTCAGGCCCTGTTCTGGTTCAGGGGGGCAGGCTGAGCCTGTGGTTAATTCTTCTTCCTGATGGGAAAATAGAGTGACCTGTGCCTGTCCCAACACCAAGAGCTAGTCTCTCATTGGTTCCCCGTCTTCCCGTTCATCCTCAGGACAAATTGCAACCTGTACGGAACAGGAGGTTAAAGGTGCTGATGCTCCAAGTAGGGAGATTGCTAGTAAAGTGGCTGGAATGGCGAACCCGAGCACAAGGAGATGAGAAATGAGGTGCGTTTTAGAAACCTTTCCCCATCACACGGTGTACCATCTTCTGGGTTTCTCATGCATGTTTTCGATGTAGGAAGATGCCCTTGAACCTGGAGATTTGGGACCCATGCGATGGATAGCACGCAGTATTACTTTACAGGGTCTGCGTTTGCTCACCCAACCTCACCAAACCTCTCAGCCCCAAGAGTGTCCACCCTTATTTCTCATCCAGCTGTGGGTCTAGATATGGTCAATCCAGGTTGCATCACAGCCCCTGAACGAATTGTGTAAGAATTTCTCTCTCTTTCCCTGTCTTTGTTTCATGGGTTTTTAAAAGTAATTTATTTTTATAATGGGGTTTAGCTGCTTTTCACGGCTGTGTTTAGGCCGCTTTACACCCACTTGACACACTAACAGAGAGATATCAATACATAGGTTTTAAGATTATTTCTAGTCAGATATATTCTTGTGCGGTGAATCGGGCGTGTTGAGTCCAGTTCTCTGAGCAAGGAGTAGGTCTTGTCTATTCCATATTGGGTTTATGGAACGGTATCTGAGCTAATTTGAAACTCTTGTTTTATGTATCACCCCACCTCACCTTTCCCGTTAAGCAGCCATAGTGTGTTTTCTGCATGTGTGACTCTGTTCTGTTTTGTAATTCAGTTCAAGTGTAACGGTTTTTACATTCCCTCTATAAGTGACACCTTATGAGAAGTGTCCTTTTCTGTGTGACTTATTTCACTTAGAATCGTCTTACCTAAATCCACTCATCATGCTGCTACTAGCCTTATGACATTGATTTCATGGCTGAGTGATATTCCATTGTACATAAGGACCACAACTTTTTTATCCATTTTTCGCTTTCCTGGGATATTTAAGGTGGAAGGAAGTGGAGGTCCTTGTCAACAGAGCAGCCCTAAACTTTGGGGTGCTTGTGTCTTGCTGATTTTCAATTTTCCCACTTTATCCCCCCATGCGTGGAAGTGCCCTATGCTCTCTAAGCTGTGTTTTTTAGATGTTTCAGGACACACCGTACACTTCTCCAGAGTGGCTGTTGGCAATTTACATCCCGCCCATCAGTGTAGCAAGGCTCCCATTTCTCCATGGCCTGTCCTGCATTTCTGGTTTTGACACTTTTTTCAGCATGGCCCTTTTGACCGATGGGAAGCGAGACTTCTTTGTAGCGCTGATCTGCCTTTCCAGGTTGCTTGGTTGGCCAAAAAGGACGTATGCGTTTTTTCCTGAATATATTCAGGAAAAAACGCATACGCCCTTTTTGGCCAAGGGCATCATTGTCAACGTTTTGCCGCTTTTCATGTGCTTTAAAGGCGATTCGAATCTACCTCCTGAAATCTGTTTCCTGCAATTCTGCCTTGATTTCAAATCCTCTTCTTTGCCTTCCCTCAATATATTTGTGGACGAGAGTTATCATTTATAACTCTGCAGGTTTGTGAATTGCAGTGCCCTGAAGCTCCATTTTACAAGTCGGTTTTTTGGGAGCCGGCCGCAAAAGGGCAGGATGGCTTCAGGCCCTGTTCTGGTTCAGGGGGGCAGGCTGAGCCTGTGGTTAATTCTTCTTCCTGATGGGAAAATAGAGTGACCTGTGCCTGTCCCAACACCAAGAGCTAGTCTCTCATTGGTTCCCCGTCTTCCCGTTCATCCTCAGGACAAATTGCAACCTGTACGGAACAGGAGGTTAAAGGTGCTGATGCTCCAAGTAGGGAGATTGCTAGTAAAGTGGCTGGAATGGCGAACCCGAGCACAAGGAGATGAGAAATGAGGTGCGTTTTAGAAACCTTTCCCCATCACACGGTGTACCATCTTCTGGGTTTCTCATGCATGTTTTCGATGTAGGAAGATGCCCTTGAACCTGGAGATTTGGGACCCATGCGATGGGTAGCACGCAGTATTACTTTACAGGGTCTGCGTTTGCTCACCCAACCTCACCAAACCTCTCAGCCCCAAGAGTGTCCACCCTTATTTCTCATCCAGCTGTGGGTCTAGATATGGTCAATCCAGGTTGCATCACAGCCCCTGAACGAATTGTGTAAGAATTTCTCTCTCTTTCCCTGTCTTTGTTTCATGGGTTTTTAAAAGTAATTTATTTTTATAATGGGGTTTAGCTGCTTTTCACGGCTGTGTTTAGGCCGCTTTACACCCACTTGACACACTAACAGAGAGATATCAATACATAGGTTTTAAGATTATTTCTAGTCAGATATATTCTTGTGCGGTGAATCGGGCGTGTTGAGTCCAGTTCTCTGAGCAAGGAGTAGGTCTTGTCTATTCCATATTGGGTTTATGGAACGGTATCTGAGCTAATTTGAAACTCTTGTTTTATGTATCACCCCACCTCACCTTTCCCGTTAAGCAGCCATAGTGTGTTTTCTGCATGTGTGACTCTGTTCTGTTTTGTAATTCAGTTCAAGTGTAACGGTTTTTACATTCCCTCTATAAGTGACACCTTATGAGAAGTGTCCTTTTCTGTGTGACTTATTTCACTTAGAATCGTCTTACCTAAATCCACTCATCATGCTGCTACTAGCCTTATGACATTGATTTCATGGCTGAGTGATATTCCATTGTACATAAGGACCACAACTTTTTTATCCATTTTTCGCTTTCCTGGGATATTTAAGGTGGAAGGAAGTGGAGGTCCTTGTCAACAGAGCAGCCCTAAACTTTGGGGTGCTTGTGTCTTGCTGATTTTCAATTTTCCCACTTTATCCCCCCATGCGTGGAAGTGCCCTATGCTCTCTAAGCTGTGTTTTTTAGATGTTTCAGGACACACCGTACACTTCTCCAGAGTGGCTGTTGGCAATTTACATCCCGCCCATCAGTGTAGCAAGGCTCCCATTTCTCCATGGCCTGTCCTGCATTTCTGGTTTTGACACTTTTTTCAGCATGGCCCTTTTGACCGATGGGAAGCGAGACTTCTTTGTAGCGCTGATCTGCCTTTCCAGGTTGCTTGGTTGGCCAAAAAGGACGTATGCGTTTTTTCCTGAATATATTCAGGAAAAAACGCATACGCCCTTTTTGGCCAAGGGCATCATTGTCAACGTTTTGCCGCTTTTCATGTGCTTTAAAGGCGATTCGAATCTACCTCCTGAAATCTGTTTCCTGCAATTCTGCCTTGATTTCAAATCCTCTTCTTTGCCTTCCCTCAATATATTTGTGGACGAGAGTTATCATTTATAACTCTGCAGGTTTGTGAATTGCAGTGCCCTGAAGCTCCATTTTACAAGTCGGTTTTTTGGGAGCCGGCCGCAAAAGGGCAGGATGGCTTCAGGCCCTGTTCTGGTTCAGGGGGGCAGGCTGAGCCTGTGGTTAATTCTTCTTCCTGATGGGAAAATAGAGTGACCTGTGCCTGTCCCAACACCAAGAGCTAGTCTCTCATTGGTTCCCCGTCTTCCCGTTCATCCTCAGGACAAATTGCAACCTGTACGGAACAGGAGGTTAAAGGTGCTGATGCTCCAAGTAGGGAGATTGCTAGTAAAGTGGCTGGAATGGCGAACCCGAGCACAAGGAGATGAGAAATGAGGTGCGTTTTAGAAACCTTTCCCCATCACACGGTGTACCATCTTCTGGGTTTCTCATGCATGTTTTCGATGTAGGAAGATGCCCTTGAACCTGGAGATTTGGGACCCATGCGATGGGTAGCACGCAGTATTACTTTACAGGGTCTGCGTTTGCTCACCCAACCTCACCAAACCTCTCAGCCCCAAGAGTGTCCACCCTTATTTCTCATCCAGCTGTGGGTCTAGATATGGTCAATCCAGGTTGCATCACAGCCCCTGAACGAATTGTGTAAGAATTTCTCTCTCTTTCCCTGTCTTTGTTTCATGGGTTTTTAAAAGTAATTTATTTTTATAATGGGGTTTAGCTGCTTTTCACGGCTGTGTTTAGGCCGCTTTACACCCACTTGACACACTAACAGAGAGATATCAATACATAGGTTTTAAGATTATTTCTAGTCAGATATATTCTTGTGCGGTGAATCGGGCGTGTTGAGTCCAGTTCTCTGAGCAAGGAGTAGGTCTTGTCTATTCCATATTGGGTTTATGGAACGGTATCTGAGCTAATTTGAAACTCTTGTTTTATGTATCACCCCACCTCACCTTTCCCGTTAAGCAGCCATAGTGTGTTTTCTGCATGTGTGACTCTGTTCTGTTTTGTAATTCAGTTCAAGTGTAACGGTTTTTACATTCCCTCTATAAGTGACACCTTATGAGAAGTGTCCTTTTCTGTGTGACTTATTTCACTTAGAATCGTCTTACCTAAATCCACTCATCATGCTGCTACTAGCCTTATGACATTGATTTCATGGCTGAGTGATATTCCATTGTACATAAGGACCACAACTTTTTTATCCATTTTTCGCTTTCCTGGGATATTTAAGGTGGAAGGAAGTGGAGGTCCTTGTCAACAGAGCAGCCCTAAACTTTGGGGTGCTTGTGTCTTGCTGATTTTCAATTTTCCCACTTTATCCCCCCATGCGTGGAAGTGCCCTATGCTCTCTAAGCTGTGTTTTTTAGATGTTTCAGGACACACCGTACACTTCTCCAGAGTGGCTGTTGGCAATTTACATCCCGCCCATCAGTGTAGCAAGGCTCCCATTTCTCCATGGCCTGTCCTGCATTTCTGGTTTTGACACTTTTTTCAGCATGGCCCTTTTGACCGATGGGAAGCGAGACTTCTTTGTAGCGCTGATCTGCCTTTCCAGGTTGCTTGGTTGGCCAAAAAGGGCGTATGCGTTTTTTCCTGAATATATTCAGGAAAAAACGCATACGCCCTTTTTGGCCAAGGGCATCATTGTCAACGTTTTGCCGCTTTTCATGTGCTTTAAAGGCGATTCGAATCTACCTCCTGAAATCTGTTTCCTGCAATTCTGCCTTGATTTCAAATCCTCTTCTTTGCCTTCCCTCAATATATTTGTGGACGAGAGTTATCATTTATAACTCTGCAGGTTTGTGAATTGCAGTGCCCTGAAGCTCCATTTTACAAGTCGCTTTTTTGGGAGCCGGCCGCAAAAGGGCAGGATGGCTTCAGGCCCTGTTCTGGTTCAGGGGGGCAGGCTGAGCCTGTGGTTAATTCTTCTTCCTGATGGGAAAATAGAGTGACCTGTGCCTGTCCCAACACCAAGAGCTAGTCTCTCATTGGTTCCCCGTCTTCCCGTTCATCCTCAGGACAAATTGCAACCTGTACGGAACAGGAGGTTAAAGGTGCTGATGCTCCAAGTAGGGAGATTGCTAGTAAAGTGGCTGGAATGGCGAACCCGAGCACAAGGAGATGAGAAATGAGGTGCGTTTTAGAAACCTTTCCCCATCACACGGTGTACCATCTTCTGGGTTTCTCATGCATGTTTTCGATGTAGGAAGATGCCCTTGAACCTGGAGATTTGGGACCCATGCGATGGGTAGCACGCAGTATTACTTTACAGGGTCTGCGTTTGCTCACCCAACCTCACCAAACCTCTCAGCCCCAAGAGTGTCCACCCTTATTTCTCATCCAGCTGTGGGTCTAGATATGGTCAATCCAGGTTGCATCACAGCCCCTGAACGAATTGTGTAAGAATTTCTCTCTCTTTCCCTGTCTTTGTTTCATGGGTTTTTAAAAGTAATTTATTTTTATAATGGGGTTTAGCTGCTTTTCACGGCTGTGTTTAGGCCGCTTTACACCCACTTGACACACTAACAGAGAGATATCAATACATAGGTTTTAAGATTATTTCTAGTCAGATATATTCTTGTGCGGTGAATCGGGCGTGTTGAGTCCAGTTCTCTGAGCAAGGAGTAGGTCTTGTCTATTCCATATTGGGTTTATGGAACGGTATCTGAGCTAATTTGAAACTCTTGTTTTATGTATCACCCCACCTCACCTTTCCCGTTAAGCAGCCATAGTGTGTTTTCTGCATGTGTGACTCTGTTCTGTTTTGTAATTCAGTTCAAGTGTAACGGTTTTTACATTCCCTCTATAAGTGACACCTTATGAGAAGTGTCCTTTTCTGTGTGACTTATTTCACTTAGAATCGTCTTACCTAAATCCACTCATCATGCTGCTACTAGCCTTATGACATTGATTTCATGGCTGAGTGATATTCCATTGTACATAAGGACCACAACTTTTTTATCCATTTTTCGCTTTCCTGGGATATTTAAGGTGGAAGGAAGTGGAGGTCCTTGTCAACAGAGCAGCCCTAAACTTTGGGGTGCTTGTGTCTTGCTGATTTTCAATTTTCCCACTTTATCCCCCCATGCGTGGAAGTGCCCTATGCTCTCTAAGCTGTGTTTTTTAGATGTTTCAGGACACACCGTACACTTCTCCAGAGTGGCTGTTGGCAATTTACATCCCGCCCATCAGTGTAGCAAGGCTCCCATTTCTCCATGGCCTGTCCTGCATTTCTGGTTTTGACACTTTTTTCAGCATGGCCCTTTTGACCGATGGGAAGCGAGACTTCTTTGTAGCGCTGATTTGCCTTTCCAGGTTGCTTGGTTGGCCAAAAAGGGCGTATGCGTTTTTTCCTGAATGTATTCAGGAAAAAACGCATACGCCCTTTTTGGCCAAGGGCATCATTGTCAACGTTTTGCCGCTTTTCATGTGCTTTAAAGGCGATTCGAATCTACCTCCTGAAATCTGTTTCCTGCAATTCTGCCTTGATTTCAAATCCTCTTCTTTGCCTTCCCTCAATATATTTGTGGACGAGAGTTATCATTTATAACTCTGCAGGTTTGTGAATTGCAGTGCCCTGAAGCTCCATTTTACAAGTCGCTTTTTTGGGAGCCGGCCGCAAAAGGGCAGGATGGCTTCAGGCCCTGTTCTGGTTCAGGGGGGCAGGCTGAGCCTGTGGTTAATTCTTCTTCCTGATGGGAAAATAGAGTGACCTGTGCCTGTCCCAACACCAAGAGCTAGTCTCTCATTGGTTCCCCGTCTTCCCGTTCATCCTCAGGACAAATTGCAACCTGTACGGAACAGGAGGTTAAAGGTGCTGATGCTCCAAGTAGGGAGATTGCTAGTAAAGTGGCTGGAATGGCGAACCCGAGCACAAGGAGATGAGAAATGAGGTGCGTTTTAGAAACCTTTCCCCATCACACGGTGTACCATCTTCTGGGTTTCTCATGCATGTTTTCGATGTAGGAAGATGCCCTTGAACCTGGAGATTTGGGACCCATGCGATGGGTAGCACGCAGTATTACTTTACAGGGTCTGCGTTTGCTCACCCAACCTCACCAAACCTCTCAGCCCCAAGAGTGTCCACCCTTATTTCTCATCCAGCTGTGGGTCTAGATATGGTCAATCCAGGTTGCATCACAGCCCCTGAACGAATTGTGTAAGAATTTCTCTCTCTTTCCCTGTCTTTGTTTCATGGGTTTTTAAAAGTAATTTATTTTTATAATGGGGTTTAGCTGCTTTTCACGGCTGTGTTTAGGCCGCTTTACACCCACTTGACACACTAACAGAGAGATATCAATACATAGGTTTTAAGATTATTTCTAGTCAGATATATTCTTGTGCGGTGAATCGGGCGTGTTGAGTCCAGTTCTCTGAGCAAGGAGTAGGTCTTGTCTATTCCATATTGGGTTTATGGAACGGTATCTGAGCTAATTTGAAACTCTTGTTTTATGTATCACCCCACCTCACCTTTCCCGTTAAGCAGCCATAGTGTGTTTTCTGCATGTGTGACTCTGTTCTGTTTTGTAATTCAGTTCAAGTGTAACGGTTTTTACATTCCCTCTATAAGTGACACCTTATGAGAAGTGTCCTTTTCTGTGTGACTTATTTCACTTAGAATCGTCTTACCTAAATCCACTCATCATGCTGCTACTAGCCTTATGACATTGATTTCATGGCTGAGTGATATTCCATTGTACATAAGGACCACAACTTTTTTATCCATTTTTCGCTTTCCTGGGATATTTAAGGTGGAAGGAAGTGGAGGTCCTTGTCAACAGAGCAGCCCTAAACTTTGGGGTGCTTGTGTCTTGCTGATTTTCAATTTTCCCACTTTATCCCCCCATGCGTGGAAGTGCCCTATGCTCTCTAAGCTGTGTTTTTTAGATGTTTCAGGACACACCGTACACTTCTCCAGAGTGGCTGTTGGCAATTTACATCCCGCCCATCAGTGTAGCAAGGCTCCCATTTCTCCATGGCCTGTCCTGCATTTCTGGTTTTGACACTTTTTTCAGCATGGCCCTTTTGACCGATGGGAAGCGAGACTTCTTTGTAGCGCTGATTTGCCTTTCCAGGTTGCTTGGTTGGCCAAAAAGGGCGTATGCGTTTTTTCCTGAATGTATTCAGGAAAAAACGCATACGCCCTTTTTGGCCAAGGGCATCATTGTCAACGTTTTGCCGCTTTTCATGTGCTTTAAAGGCGATTCGAATCTACCTCCTGAAATCTGTTTCCTGCAATTCTGCCTTGATTTCAAATCCTCTTCTTTGCCTTCCCTCAATATATTTGTGGACGAGAGTTATCATTTATAACTCTGCAGGTTTGTGAATTGCAGTGCCCTGAAGCTCCATTTTACAAGTCGATTTTTTGGGAGCCGGCCGCAAAAGCGCAGGATGGCTTCAGGCCCTGTTCTGGTTCAGGGGGGCAGGCTGAGCCTGTGGTTAATTCTTCTTCCTGATGGGAAAATAGAGTGACCTGTGCCTGTCCCAACACCAAGAGCTAGTCTCTCATTGGTTCCCCGTCTTCCCGTTCATCCTCAGGACAAATTGCAACCTGTACGGAACAGGAGGTTAAAGGTGCTGATGCTCCAAGTAGGGAGATTGCTAGTAAAGTGGCTGGAATGGCGAACCCGAGCACAAGGAGATGAGAAATGAGGTGCGTTTTAGAAACCTTTCCCCATCACACGGTGTACCATCTTCTGGGTTTCTCATGCATGTTTTCGATGTAGGAAGATGCCCTTGAACCTGGAGATTTGGGACCCATGCGATGGGTAGCACGCAGTATTACTTTACAGGGTCTGCGTTTGCTCACCCAACCTCACCAAACCTCTCAGCCCCAAGAGTGTCCACCCTTATTTCTCATCCAGCTGTGGGTCTAGATATGGTCAATCCAGGTTGCATCACAGCCCCTGAACGAATTGTGTAAGAATTTCTCTCTCTTTCCCTGTCTTTGTTTCATGGGTTTTTAAAAGTAATTTATTTTTATAATGGGGTTTAGCTGCTTTTCACGGCTGTGTTTAGGCCGCTTTACACCCACTTGACACACTAACAGAGAGATATCAATACATAGGTTTTAAGATTATTTCTAGTCAGATATATTCTTGTGCGGTGAATCGGGCGTGTTGAGTCCAGTTCTCTGAGCAAGGAGTAGGTCTTGTCTATTCCATATTGGGTTTATGGAACGGTATCTGAGCTAATTTGAAACTCTTGTTTTATGTATCACCCCACCTCACCTTTCCCGTTAAGCAGCCATAGTGTGTTTTCTGCATGTGTGACTCTGTTCTGTTTTGTAATTCAGTTCAAGTGTAACGGTTTTTACATTCCCTCTATAAGTGACACCTTATGAGAAGTGTCCTTTTCTGTGTGACTTATTTCACTTAGAATCGTCTTACCTAAATCCACTCATCATGCTGCTACTAGCCTTATGACATTGATTTCATGGCTGAGTGATATTCCATTGTACATAAGGACCACAACTTTTTTATCCATTTTTCGCTTTCCTGGGATATTTAAGGTGGAAGGAAGTGGAGGTCCTTGTCAACAGAGCAGCCCTAAACTTTGGGGTGCTTGTGTCTTGCTGATTTTCAATTTTCCCACTTTATCCCCCCATGCGTGGAAGTGCCCTATGCTCTCTAAGCTGTGTTTTTTAGATGTTTCAGGACACACCGTACACTTCTCCAGAGTGGCTGTTGGCAATTTACATCCCGCCCATCAGTGTAGCAAGGCTCCCATTTCTCCATGGCCTGTCCTGCATTTCTGGTTTTGACACTTTTTTCAGCATGGCCCTTTTGACCGATGGGAAGCGAGACTTCTTTGTAGCGCTGATTTGCCTTTCCAGGTTGCTTGGTTGGCCAAAAGGGGCGTATGCGTTTTTTCCTGAATGTATTCAGGAAAAAACGCATACGCCCTTTTTGGCCAAGGGCATCATTGTCAACGTTTTGCCGCTTTTCATGTGCTTTAAAGGCGATTCGAATCTACCTCCTGAAATCTGTTTCCTGCAATTCTGCCTTGATTTCAAATCCTCTTCTTTGCCTTCCCTCAATATATTTGTGGACGAGAGTTATCATTTATAACTCTGCAGGTTTGTGAATTGCAGTGCCCTGAAGCTCCATTTTACAAGTCGGTTTTTTGGGAGCCGGCCGCAAAAGCGCAGAATGGCTTCAGGCCCTGTTCTGGTTCAGGGGGGCAGGCTGAGCCTGTGGTTAATTCTTCTTCCTGATGGGAAAATAGAGTGACCTGTGCCTGTCCCAACACCAAGAGCTAGTCTCTCATTGGTTCCCCGTCTTCCCGTTCATCCTCAGGACAAATTGCAACCTGTACGGAACAGGAGGTTAAAGGTGCTGATGCTCCAAGTAGGGAGATTGCTAGTAAAGTGGCTGGAATGGCGAACCCGAGCACAAGGAGATGAGAAATGAGGTGCGTTTTAGATTCCTTTCCCCATCACACGGTGTACCATCTTCTGGGTTTCTCATGCATGTTTTCGATGTAGGAAGATGCCCTTGAACCTGGAGATTTGGGACCCATGCGATGGGTAGCACGCAGTATTACTTTAAAGGGTCTGCGTTTGCTCACCCAACCTCACCAAACCTCTCAGCCCCAAGAGTGTCCACCCTTATGTCTCATCCAGCTGTGGGTCTAGATATGGTCAATCCAGGTTGCATCACAGCCCCTGAACGAATTGTGTAAGAATTTCTCTCTCTTTCCCTGTCTTTGTTTCATGGGTTTTTAAAAGTAATTTATTTTTATAATGGGGTTTAGCTGCTTTTCACGGCTGTGTTTAGGCCGCTTTACACCCACTTGACACACTAACAGAGAGATATCAATACATAGGTTTTAAGATTATTTCTAGTCAGATATATTCTTGTGCGGTGAATCGGGCGTGTTGAGTCCAGTTCTCTGAGCAAGGAGTAGGTCTTGTCTATTCCATATTGGGTTTATGGAACGGTATCTGAGCTAATTTGAAACTCTTGTTTTATGTATCACCCCACCTCACCTTTCCCGTTAAGCAGCCATAGTGTGTTTTCTGCATGTGTGACTCTGTTCTGTTTTGTAATTCAGTTCAAGTGTAACGGTTTTTACATTCCCTCTATAAGTGACACCTTATGAGAAGTGTCCTTTTCTGTGTGACTTATTTCACTTAGAATCGTCTTACCTAAATCCACTCATCATGCTGCTACTAGCCTTATGACATTGATTTCATGGCTGAGTGATATTCCATTGTACATAAGGACCACAACTTTTTTATCCATTTTTCGCTTTCCTGGGATATTTAAGGTGGAAGGAAGTGGAGGTCCTTGTCAACAGAGCAGCCCTAAACTTTGGGGTGCTTGTGTCTTGCTGATTTTCAATTTTCCCACTTTATCCCCCCATGCGTGGAAGTGCCCTATGCTCTCTAAGCTGTGTTTTTTAGATGTTTCAGGACACACCGTACACTTCTCCAGAGTGGCTGTTGGCAATTTACATCCCGCCCATCAGTGTAGCAAGGCTCCCATTTCTCCATGGCCTGTCCTGCATTTCTGGTTTTGACACTTTTTTCAGCATGGCCCTTTTGACCGATGGGAAGCGAGACTTCTTTGTAGCGCTGATTTGCCTTTCCAGGTTGCTTGGTTGGCCAAAAAGGGCGTATGCGTTTTTTCCTGAATGTATTCAGGAAAAAACGCATACGCCCTTTTTGGCCAAGGGCATCATTGTCAACGTTTTGCCGCTTTTCATGTGCTTTAAAGGCGATTCGAATCTACCTCCTGAAATCTGTTTCCTGCAATTCTGCCTTGATTTCAAATCCTCTTCTTTGCCTTCCCTCAATATATTTGTGGACGAGAGTTATCATTTATAACTCTGCAGGTTTGTGAATTGCAGTGCCCTGAAGCTCCATTTTACAAGTCGATTTTTTGGGAGCCGGCCGCAAAAGCGCAGGATGGCTTCAGGCCCTGTTCTGGTTCAGGGGGGCAGGCTGAGCCTGTGGTTAATTCTTCTTCCTGATGGGAAAATAGAGTGACCTGTGCCTGTCCCAACACCAAGAGCTAGTCTCTCATTGGTTCCCCGTCTTCCCGTTCATCCTCAGGACAAATTGCAACCTGTACGGAACAGGAGGTTAAAGGTGCTGATGCTCCAAGTAGGGAGATTGCTAGTAAAGTGGCTGGAATGGCGAACCCGAGCACAAGGAGATGAGAAATGAGGTGCGTTTTAGAAACCTTTCCCCATCACACGGTGTACCATCTTCTGGGTTTCTCATGCATGTTTTCGATGTAGGAAGATGCCCTTGAACCTGGAGATTTGGGACCCATGCGATGGGTAGCACGCAGTATTACTTTACAGGGTCTGCGTTTGCTCACCCAACCTCACCAAACCTCTCAGCCCCAAGAGTGTCCACCCTTATTTCTCATCCAGCTGTGGGTCTAGATATGGTCAATCCAGGTTGCATCACAGCCCCTGAACGAATTGTGTAAGAATTTCTCTCTCTTTCCCTGTCTTTGTTTCATGGGTTTTTAAAAGTAATTTATTTTTATAATGGGGTTTAGCTGCTTTTCACGGCTGTGTTTAGGCCGCTTTACACCCACTTGACACACTAACAGAGAGATATCAATACATAGGTTTTAAGATTATTTCTAGTCAGATATATTCTTGTGCGGTGAATCGGGCGTGTTGAGTCCAGTTCTCTGAGCAAGGAGTAGGTCTTGTCTATTCCATATTGGGTTTATGGAACGGTATCTGAGCTAATTTGAAACTCTTGTTTTATGTATCACCCCACCTCACCTTTCCCGTTAAGCAGCCATAGTGTGTTTTCTGCATGTGTGACTCTGTTCTGTTTTGTAATTCAGTTCAAGTGTAACGGTTTTTACATTCCCTCTATAAGTGACACCTTATGAGAAGTGTCCTTTTCTGTGTGACTTATTTCACTTAGAATCGTCTTACCTAAATCCACTCATCATGCTGCTACTAGCCTTATGACATTGATTTCATGGCTGAGTGATATTCCATTGTACATAAGGACCACAACTTTTTTATCCATTTTTCGCTTTCCTGGGATATTTAAGGTGGAAGGAAGTGGAGGTCCTTGTCAACAGAGCAGCCCTAAACTTTGGGGTGCTTGTGTCTTGCTGATTTTCAATTTTCCCACTTTATCCCCCCATGCGTGGAAGTGCCCTATGCTCTCTAAGCTGTGTTTTTTAGATGTTTCAGGACACACCGTACACTTCTCCAGAGTGGCTGTTGGCAATTTACATCCCGCCCATCAGTGTAGCAAGGCTCCCATTTCTCCATGGCCTGTCCTGCATTTCTGGTTTTGACACTTTTTTCAGCATGGCCCTTTTGACCGATGGGAAGCGAGACTTCTTTGTAGCGCTGATTTGCCTTTCCAGGTTGCTTGGTTGGCCAAAAGGGGCGTATGCGTTTTTTCCTGAATGTATTCAGGAAAAAACGCATACGCCCTTTTTGGCCAAGGGCATCATTGTCAACGTTTTGCCGCTTTTCATGTGCTTTAAAGGCGATTCGAATCTACCTCCTGAAATCTGTTTCCTGCAATTCTGCCTTGATTTCAAATCCTCTTCTTTGCCTTCCCTCAATATATTTGTGGACGAGAGTTATCATTTATAACTCTGCAGGTTTGTGAATTGCAGTGCCCTGAAGCTCCATTTTACAAGTCGGTTTTTTGGGAGCCGGCCGCAAAAGCGCAGAATGGCTTCAGGCCCTGTTCTGGTTCAGGGGGGCAGGCTGAGCCTGTGGTTAATTCTTCTTCCTGATGGGAAAATAGAGTGACCTGTGCCTGTCCCAACACCAAGAGCTAGTCTCTCATTGGTTCCCCGTCTTCCCGTTCATCCTCAGGACAAATTGCAACCTGTACGGAACAGGAGGTTAAAGGTGCTGATGCTCCAAGTAGGGAGATTGCTAGTAAAGTGGCTGGAATGGCGAACCCGAGCACAAGGAGATGAGAAATGAGGTGCGTTTTAGATTCCTTTCCCCATCACACGGTGTACCATCTTCTGGGTTTCTCATGCATGTTTTCGATGTAGGAAGATGCCCTTGAACCTGGAGATTTGGGACCCATGCGATGGGTAGCACGCAGTATTACTTTAAAGGGTCTGCGTTTGCTCACCCAACCTCACCAAACCTCTCAGCCCCAAGAGTGTCCACCCTTATGTCTCATCCAGCTGTGGGTCTAGATATGGTCAATCCAGGTTGCATCACAGCCCCTGAACGAATTGTGTAAGAATTTCTCTCTCTTTCCCTGTCTTTGTTTCATGGGTTTTTAAAAGTAATTTATTTTTATAATGGGGTTTAGCTGCTTTTCACGGCTGTGTTTAGGCCGCTTTACACCCACTTGACCCACTAACAGAGAGATATCAATACATAGGTTTTAAGATTATTACTAGTCAGATATATTCTTGTGCGGTGAATCGGGCGTGTTGAGTCCAGTTCTCTGAGCAAGGAGTAGGTCTTGTCTATTCCATATTGGGTTTATGGAACGGTATCTGAGCTAATTTGAAACTCTTGTTTTATGTATCACCCCACCTCACCTTTCCCGTTAAGCAGCCATAGTGTGTTTTCTGCATGTGTGACTCTGTTCTGTTTTGTAATTCAGTTCAAGTGTAACGGTTTTTACATTCCCTCTATAAGTGACACCTTATGAGAAGTGTCCTTTTCTGTGTGACTTATTTCACTTAGAATCGTCTTACCTAAATCCACTCATCATGCTGCTACTAGCCTTATGACATTGATTTCATGGCTGAGTGATATTCCATTGTACATAAGGACCACAACTTTTTTATCCATTTTTCGCTTTCCTGGGATATTTAAGGTGGAATGAAGTGGAGGTCCTTGTCAACAGAGCAGCCCTAAACTTTGGGGTGCTTGTGTCTTGCTGATTTTCAATTTTCCCACTTTATCCCCCCATGCGTGGAAGTGCCCTATGCTCTCTAAGCTGTGTTTTTTAGATGTTTCAGGACACACCGTACACTTCTCCAGAGTGGCTGTTGGCAATTTACATCCCGCCCATCAGTGTAGCAAGGCTCCCATTTCTCCATGGCCTGTCCTGCATTTCTGGTTTTGACAATTTTTTCAGCATGGCCCTTTTGACCGATGGGAAGCGAGACTTCTTTGTAGCGCTGATTTGCCTTTCCAGGTTGCTTGGTTGGCCAAAAGGGGCGTATGCGTTTTTTCCTGAATGTATTCAGGAAAAAACGCATACGCCCTTTTTGGCCAAGGGCATCATTGTCAACGTTTTGCCGCTTTTCATGTGCTTTAAAGGCGATTCGAATCTACCTCCTGAAATCTGTTTCCTGCAATTCTGCCTTGATTTCAAATCCTCTTCTTTGCCTTCCCTCAATATATTTGTGGACGAGAGTTATCATTTATAACTCTGCAGGTTTGTGAATTGCAGTGCCCTGAAGCTCCATTTTACAAGTCGGTTTTTTGGGAGCCGGCCGCAAAAGGGCAGGATGGCTTCAGGCCCTGTTCTGGTTCAGGGGGGCAGGCTGAGCCTGTGGTTAATTCTTCTTCCTGATGGGAAAATAGAGTGACCTGTGCCTCTCCCAACACCAAGAGCTAGTCTCTCATTGGTTCCCCGTCTTCCCGTTCATCCTCAGGACAAATTGCAACCTGTACGGAACAGGAGGTTAAAGGTGCTGATGCTCCAAGTAGGGAGATTGCTAGTAAAGTGGCTGGAATGGCGAACCCGAGCACAAGGAGATGAGAAATGAGGTGCGTTTTAGATTCCTTTCCCCATCACACGGTGTACCATCTTCTGGGTTTCTCATGCATGTTTTCGATGTAGGAAGATGCCCTTGAACCTGGAGATTTGGGACCCATGCGATGGGTAGCACGCAGTATTACTTTAAAGGGTCTGCGTTTGCTCACCCAACCTCACCAAACCTCTCAGCCCCAAGAGTGTCCACCCTTATGTCTCATCCAGCTGTGGGTCTAGATATGGTCAATCCAGGTTGCATCACAGCCCCTGAACGAATTGTGTAAGAATTTCTCTCTCTTTCCCTGTCTTTGTTTCATGGGTTTTTAAAAGTAATTTATTTTTATAATGGGGTTTAGCTGCTTTTCACGGCTGTGTTTAGGCCGCTTTACACCCACTTGACCCACTAACAGAGAGATATCAATACATAGGTTTTAAGATTATTACTAGTCAGATATATTCTTGTGCGGTGAATCGGGCGTGTTGAGTCCAGTTCTCTGAGCAAGGAGTAGGTCTTGTCTATTCCATATTGGGTTTATGGAACGGTATCTGAGCTAATTTGAAACTCTTGTTTTATGTATCACCCCACCTCACCTTTCCCGTTAAGCAGCCATAGTGTGTTTTCTGCATGTGTGACTCTGTTCTGTTTTGTAATTCAGTTCAAGTGTAACGGTTTTTACATTCCCTCTATAAGTGACACCTTATGAGAAGTGTCCTTTTCTGTGTGACTTATTTCACTTAGAATCGTCTTACCTAAATCCACTCATCATGCTGCTACTAGCCTTATGACATTGATTTCATGGCTGAGTGATATTCCATTGTACATAAGGACCACAACTTTTTTATCCATTTTTCGCTTTCCTGGGATATTTAAGGTGGAATGAAGTGGAGGTCCTTGTCAACAGAGCAGCCCTAAACTTTGGGGTGCTTGTGTCTTGCTGATTTTCAATTTTCCCACTTTATCCCCCCATGCGTGGAAGTGCCCTATGCTCTCTAAGCTGTGTTTTTTAGATGTTTCAGGACACACCGTACACTTCTCCAGAGTGGCTGTTGGCAATTTACATCCCGCCCATCAGTGTAGCAAGGCTCCCATTTCTCCATGGCCTGTCCTGCATTTCTGGTTTTGACAATTTTTTCAGCATGGCCCTTTTGACCGATGGGAAGCGAGACTTCTTTGTAGCGCTGATTTGCCTTTCCAGGTTGCTTGGTTGGCCAAAAGGGGCGTATGCGTTTTTTCCTGAATGTATTCAGGAAAAAACGCATACGCCCTTTTTGGCCAAGGGCATCATTGTCAACGTTTTGCCGCTTTTCATGTGCTTTAAAGGCGATTCGAATCTACCTCCTGAAATCTGTTTCCTGCAATTCTGCCTTGATTTCAAATCCTCTTCTTTGCCTTCCCTCAATATATTTGTGGACGAGAGTTATCATTTATAACTCTGCAGGTTTGTGAATTGCAGTGCCCTGAAGCTCCATTTTACAAGTCGGTTTTTTGGGAGCCGGCCGCAAAAGGGCAGGATGGCTTCAGGCCCTGTTCTGGTTCAGGGGGGCAGGCTGAGCCTGTGGTTAATTCTTCTTCCTGATGGGAAAATAGAGTGACCTGTGCCTCTCCCAACACCAAGAGCTAGTCTCTCATTGGTTCCCCGTCTTCCCGTTCATCCTCAGGACAAATTGCAACCTGTACGGAACAGGAGGTTAAAGGTGCTGATGCTCCAAGTAGGGAGATTGCTAGTAAAGTGGCTGGAATGGCGAACCCGAGCACAAGGAGATGAGAAATGAGGTGCGTTTTAGAAACCTTTCCCCATCACACGGTGTACCATCTTCTGGGTTTCTCATGCATGTTTTCGATGTAGGAAGATGCCCTTGAACCTGGAGATTTGGGACCCATGCGATGGGTAGCACGCAGTATTACTTTAAAGGGTCTGCGTTTGCTCACCCAACCTCACCAAACCTCTCAGCCCCAAGAGTGTCCACCCTTATGTCTCATCCAGCTGTGGGTCTAGATATGGTCAATCCAGGTTGCATCACAGCCCCTGAACGAATTGTGTAAGAATTTCTCTCTCTTTCCCTGTCTTTGTTTCATGGGTTTTTAAAAGTAATTTATTTTTATAATGGGGTTTAGCTGCTTTTCACGGCTGTGTTTAGGCCGCTTTACACCCACTTGACACACTAACAGAGAGATATCAATACATAGGTTTTAAGATTATTACTAGTCAGATATATTCTTGTGCCGTGAATCGGGCGTGTTGAGTCCAGTTCTCTGAGCAAGGAGTAGGTCTTGTCTATTCCATATTGGGTTTATGGAACGGTATCTGAGCTAATTTGAAACTCTTGTTTTATGTATCACCCCACCTCACCATTCCCGTTAAGCAGCCATAGTGTGTTTTCTGCATGTGTGACTCTGTTCTGTTTTGTAATTCAGTTCAAGTGTAACGGTTTTTACATTCCCTCTATAAGTGACACCTTATGAGAAGTGTCCTTTTCTGTGTGACTTATTTCACTTAGAATCGTCTTACCTAAATCCACTCATCATGCTGCTACTAGCCTTATGACATTGATCTCATGGCTGAGTGATATTCCATTGTACATAAGGACCACAACTTTTTTATCCATTTTTCGCTTTCCTGGGATATTTAAGGTGGAATGAAGTGGAAGTCCTTGTCAACAGAGCAGCCCTAAACTTTGGGGTGCTTGTGTCTTGCTGATTTTCAATTTTCCCACTTTATCCCCCCATGCGTGGAAGTGCCCTATGCTCTCTAAGCTGTGTTTTTTAGATGTTTCAGGACACACCGTACACTTCTCCAGAGTGGCTGTTGGCAATTTACATCCCGCCCATCAGTGTAGCAAGGCTCCCATTTCTCCATGGCCTGTCCTGCATTTCTGGTTTTGACACTTTTTTCAGCATGGCCCTTTTGACCGATGGGAAGCGAGACTTCTTTGTAGCGCTGATTTGCCTTTCCAGGTTGCTTGGTTGGCCAAAAAGGGCGTATGCGTTTTTTCCTGAATATATTCAGGAAAAAACGCATACGCCCTTTTTGGCCAAGGGCATCATTGTCAACGTTTTGCCGCTTTTCATGTGCTTTAAAGGCGATTCGAATCTACCTCCTGAAATCTGTTTCCTGCAATTCTGCCTTGATTTCAAATCCTCTTCTTTGCCTTCCCTCAATATATTTGTGGACGAGAGTTATCATTTATAACTCTGCAGGTTTGTGAATTGCAGTGCCCTGAAGCTCCATTTTACAAGTCGCTTTTTTGGGAGCCGGCCGCAAAAGGGCAGGATGGCTTCAGGCCCTGTTCTGGTTCAGGGGGGCAGGCTGAGCCTGTGGTTAATTCTTCTTCCTGATGGGAAAATAGAGTGACCTGTGCCTGTCCCAACACCAAGAGCTAGTCTCTCATTGGTTCCCCGTCTTCCCGTTCATCCTCAGGACAAATTGCAACCTGTACGGAACAGGAGGTTAAAGGTGCTGATGCTCCAAGTAGGGAGATTGCTAGTAAAGTGGCTGGAATGGCGAACCCGAGCACAAGGAGATGAGAAATGAGGTGCGTTTTAGAAACCTTTCCCCATCACACGGTGTACCATCTTCTGGGTTTCTCATGCATGTTTTCGATGTAGGAAGATGCCCTTGAACCTGGAGATTTGGGACCCATGCGATGGGTAGCACGCAGTATTACTTTACAGGGTCTGCGTTTGCTCACCCAACCTCACCAAACCTCTCAGCCCCAAGAGTGTCCACCCTTATTTCTCATCCAGCTGTGGGTCTAGATATGGTCAATCCAGGTTGCATCACAGCCCCTGAACGAATTGTGTAAGAATTTCTCTCTCTTTCCCTGTCTTTGTTTCATGGGTTTTTAAAAGTAATTTATTTTTATAATGGGGTTTAGCTGCTTTTCACGGCTGTGTTTAGGCCGCTTTACACCCACTTGACACACTAACAGAGAGATATCAATACATAGGTTTTAAGATTATTTCTAGTCAGATATATTCTTGTGCGGTGAATCGGGCGTGTTGAGTCCAGTTCTCTGAGCAAGGAGTAGGTCTTGTCTATTCCATATTGGGTTTATGGAACGGTATCTGAGCTAATTTGAAACTCTTGTTTTATGTATCACCCCACCTCACCTTTCCCGTTAAGCAGCCATAGTGTGTTTTCTGCATGTGTGACTCTGTTCTGTTTTGTAATTCAGTTCAAGTGTAACGGTTTTTACATTCCCTCTATAAGTGACACCTTATGAGAAGTGTCCTTTTCTGTGTGACTTATTTCACTTAGAATCGTCTTACCTAAATCCACTCATCATGCTGCTACTAGCCTTATGACATTGATTTCATGGCTGAGTGATATTCCATTGTACATAAGGACCACAACTTTTTTATCCATTTTTCGCTTTCCTGGGATATTTAAGGTGGAAGGAAGTGGAGGTCCTTGTCAACAGAGCAGCCCTAAACTTTGGGGTGCTTGTGTCTTGCTGATTTTCAATTTTCCCACTTTATCCCCCCATGCGTGGAAGTGCCCTATGCTCTCTAAGCTGTGTTTTTTAGATGTTTCAGGACACACCGTACACTTCTCCAGAGTGGCTGTTGGCAATTTACATCCCGCCCATCAGTGTAGCAAGGCTCCCATTTCTCCATGGCCTGTCCTGCATTTCTGGTTTTGACACTTTTTTCAGCATGGCCCTTTTGACCGATGCGAAGCGAGACTTCTTTGTAGCGCTGATTTGCCTTTCCAGGTTGCTTGGTTGGCCAAAAAGGGCGTATGCGTTTTTTCCTGAATGTATTCAGGAAAAAACGCATACGCCCTTTTTGGCCAAGGGCATCATTGTCAACGTTTTGCCGCTTTTCATGTGCTTTAAAGGCGATTCGAATCTACCTCCTGAAATCTGTTTCCTGCAATTCTGCCTTGATTTCAAATCCTCTTCTTTGCCTTCCCTCAATATATTTGTGGACGAGAGTTATCATTTATAACTCTGCAGGTTTGTGAATTGCAGTGCCCTGAAGCTCCATTTTACAAGTCGATTTTTTGGGAGCCGGCCGCAAAAGCGCAGGATGGCTTCAGGCCCTGTTCTGGTTCAGGGGGGCAGGCTGAGCCTGTGGTTAATTCTTCTTCCTGATGGGAAAATAGAGTGACCTGTGCCTGTCCCAACACCAAGAGCTAGTCTCTCATTGGTTCCCCGTCTTCCCGTTCATCCTCAGGACAAATTGCAACCTGTACGGAACAGGAGGTTAAAGGTGCTGATGCTCCAAGTAGGGAGATTGCTAGTAAAGTGGCTGGAATGGCGAACCCGAGCACAAGGAGATGAGAAATGAGGTGCGTTTTAGAAACCTTTCCCCATCACACGGTGTACCATCTTCTGGGTTTCTCATGCATGTTTTCGATGTAGGAAGATGCCCTTGAACCTGGAGATTTGGGACCCATGCGATGGGTAGCACGCAGTATTACTTTACAGGGTCTGCGTTTGCTCACCCAACCTCACCAAACCTCTCAGCCCCAAGAGTGTCCACCCTTATTTCTCATCCAGCTGTGGGTCTAGATATGGTCAATCCAGGTTGCATCACAGCCCCTGAACGAATTGTGTAAGAATTTCTCTCTCTTTCCCTGTCTTTGTTTCATGGGTTTTTAAAAGTAATTTATTTTTATAATGGGGTTTAGCTGCTTTTCACGGCTGTGTTTAGGCCGCTTTACACCCACTTGACACACTAACAGAGAGATATCAATACATAGGTTTTAAGATTATTTCTAGTCAGATATATTCTTGTGCGGTGAATCGGGCGTGTTGAGTCCAGTTCTCTGAGCAAGGAGTAGGTCTTGTCTATTCCATATTGGGTTTATGGAACGGTATCTGAGCTAATTTGAAACTCTTGTTTTATGTATCACCCCACCTCACCTTTCCCGTTAAGCAGCCATAGTGTGTTTTCTGCATGTGTGACTCTGTTCTGTTTTGTAATTCAGTTCAAGTGTAACGGTTTTTACATTCCCTCTATAAGTGACACCTTATGAGAAGTGTCCTTTTCTGTGTGACTTATTTCACTTAGAATCGTCTTACCTAAATCCACTCATCATGCTGCTACTAGCCTTATGACATTGATTTCATGGCTGAGTGATATTCCATTGTACATAAGGACCACAACTTTTTTATCCATTTTTCGCTTTCCTGGGATATTTAAGGTGGAAGGAAGTGGAGGTCCTTGTCAACAGAGCAGCCCTAAACTTTGGGGTGCTTGTGTCTTGCTGATTTTCAATTTTCCCACTTTATCCCCCCATGCGTGGAAGTGCCCTATGCTCTCTAAGCTGTGTTTTTTAGATGTTTCAGGACACACCGTACACTTCTCCAGAGTGGCTGTTGGCAATTTACATCCCGCCCATCAGTGTAGCAAGGCTCCCATTTCTCCATGGCCTGTCCTGCATTTCTGGTTTTGACACTTTTTTCAGCATGGCCCTTTTGACCGATGGGAAGCGAGACTTCTTTGTAGCGCTGATTTGCCTTTCCAGGTTGCTTGGTTGGCCAAAAAGGGCGTATGCGTTTTTTCCTGAATGTATTCAGGAAAAAACGCATACGCCCTTTTTGGCCAAGGGCATCATTGTCAACGTTTTGCCGCTTTTCATGTGCTTTAAAGGCGATTCGAATCTACCTCCTGAAATCTGTTTCCTGCAATTCTGCCTTGATTTCAAATCCTCTTCTTTGCCTTCCCTCAATATATTTGTGGACGAGAGTTATCATTTATAACTCTGCAGGTTTGTGAATTGCAGTGCCCTGAAGCTCCATTTTACAAGTCGATTTTTTGGGAGCCGGCCGCAAAAGCGCAGGATGGCTTCAGGCCCTGTTCTGGTTCAGGGGGGCAGGCTGAGCCTGTGGTTAATTCTTCTTCCTGATGGGAAAATAGAGTGACCTGTGCCTGTCCCAACACCAAGAGCTAGTCTCTCATTGGTTCCCCGTCTTCCCGTTCATCCTCAGGACAAATTGCAACCTGTACGGAACAGGAGGTTAAAGGTGCTGATGCTCCAAGTAGGGAGATTGCTAGTAAAGTGGCTGGAATGGCGAACCCGAGCACAAGGAGATGAGAAATGAGGTGCGTTTTAGAAACCTTTCCCCATCACACGGTGTACCATCGTCTGGGTTTCTCATGCATGTTTTCGATGTAGGAAGATGCCCTTGAACCTGGAGATTTGGGATCCATGCGATGGGTAGCACGCAGTATTACTTTAAAGGGTCTGCGTTTGCTCACCCAACCTCACCAAACCTCTCAGCCCCAAGAGTGTCCACCCTTATGTCTCATCCAGCTGTGGGTCTAGATATGGTCAATCCAGGTTGCATCACAGCCCCTGAACGAATTGTGTATTTCTCTCTCTTTCCCTGTCTTTGTTTCATGGGTTTTT
This sequence comes from Balaenoptera physalus, assembly GCF_965194825.1. Classification (NCBI taxonomy): domain Eukaryota; kingdom Metazoa; phylum Chordata; class Mammalia; order Artiodactyla; family Balaenopteridae; genus Balaenoptera; species Balaenoptera physalus. The sequence continues at coordinate 1,576,531 of NW_028126451.1, read as the reverse complement.
AAAATAATTTATTTTTATAATGGGGTTTAGCTGCTTTTCACGGCTGTGTTTAGGCCGCTTTACACCCACTTGACACACTAACAGAGAGATATCAATACATAGGTTTTAAGATTATTACTAGTCAGATATATTCTTGTGCGGTGAATCGGGCGTGTTGAGTCCAGTTCTCTGAGCAAGGAGTAGGTCTTGTCTATTCCATATTGGGTTTATGGAACGGTATCTGAGCTAATTTGAAACTCTTGTTTTATGTATCACCCCACCTCACCTTTCCCGTTAAGCAGCCATAGTGTGTTTTCTGCATGTGTGACTCTGTTCTGTTTTGTAATTCAGTTCAAGTGTAACGGTTTTTACATTCCCTCTATAAGTGACACCTTATGAGAAGTGTCCTTTTCTGTGTGACTTATTTCACTTAGAATCGTCTTAGCTAAATCCACTCATCATGCTGCTACTAGCCTTATGACATTGATTTCATGGCTGAGTGATATTCCATTGTACATAAGGACCACAACTTTTTTATCCATTTTTCGCTTTCCTGGGATATTTAAGGTGGAAGGAAGTGGAGGTCCTTGTCAACAGAGCAGCCCTAAACTTTGGGGTGCTTGTGTCTTGCTGATTTTCAATTTTCCCACTTTATCCCCCCATGCGTGGAAGTGCCCTATGCTCTCTAAGCTGTGTTTTTTAGATGTTTCAGGACACACCGTACACTTCTCCAGAGTGGCTGTTGGCAATTTACATCCCGCCCATCAGTGTAGCAAGGCTCCCATTTCTCCATGGCCTGTCCTGCATTTCTGGTTTTGACACTTTTTTCAGCATGGCCCTTTTGACCGATGGGAAGCGAGACTTCTTTGTAGCGCTGATTTGCCTTTCCAGGTTGCTTGGTTGGCCAAAAGGGGCGTATGCGTTTTTTCCTGAATATATTCAGGAAAAAACGCATACGCCCTTTTTGGCCAAGGGCATCATTGTCAACGTTTTGCCGCTTTTCATGTGCTTTAAAGGCGATTCGAATCTACCTCCTGAAATCTGTTTCCTGCAATTCTGCCTTGATTTCAAATCCTCTTCTTTGCCTTCCCTCAATATATTTGTGGACGAGAGTTATCATTTATAACTCTGCAGGTTTGTGAATTGCAGTGCCCTGAAGCTCCATTTTACAAGTCGGTTTTTTGGGAGCCGGCCGCAAAAGCGCAGGATGGCTTCAGGCCCTGTTCTGGTTCAGGGGGGCAGGCTGAGCCTGTGGTTAATTCTTCTTCCTGATGGGAAAATAGAGTGACCTGTGCCTCTCCCAACACCAAGAGCTAGTCTCTCATTGGTTCCCCGTCTTCCCGTTCATCCTCAGGACAAATTGCAACCTGTACGGAACAGGAGGTTAAAGGTGCTGATGCTCCAAGTAGGGAGATTGCTAGTAAAGTGGCTGGAATGGCGAACCCGAGCACAAGGAGATGAGAAATGAGGTGCGTTTTAGATTCCTTTCCCCATCACACGGTGTACCATCTTCTGGGTTTCTCATGCATGTTTTCGATGTAGGAAGATGCCCTTGAACCTGGAGATTTGGGACCCATGCGATGGGTAGCACGCAGTATTACTTTAAAGGGTCTGCGTTTGCTCACCCAACCTCACCAAACCTCTCAGCCCCAAGAGTGTCCACCCTTATGTCTCATCCAGCTGTGGGTCTAGATATGGTCAATCCAGGTTGCATCACAGCCCCTGAACGAATTGTGTAAGAATTTCTCTCTCTTTCCCTGTCTTTGTTTCATGGGTTTTTAAAAGTAATTTATTTTTATAATGGGGTTTAGCTGCTTTTCACGGCTGTGTTTAGGCCGCTTTACACCCACTTGACCCACTAACAGAGAGATATCAATACATAGGTTTTAAGATTATTACTAGTCAGATATATTCTTGTGCGGTGAATCGGGCGTGTTGAGTCCAGTTCTCTGAGCAAGGAGTAGGTCTTGTCTATTCCATATTGGGTTTATGGAACGGTATCTGAGCTAATTTGAAACTCTTGTTTTATGTATCACCCCACCTCACCTTTCCCGTTAAGCAGCCATAGTGTGTTTTCTGCATGTGTGACTCTGTTCTGTTTTGTAATTCAGTTCAAGTGTAACGGTTTTTACATTCCCTCTATAAGTGACACCTTATGAGAAGTGTCCTTTTCTGTGTGACTTATTTCACTTAGAATCGTCTTACCTAAATCCACTCATCATGCTGCTACTAGCCTTATGACATTGATTTCATGGCTGAGTGATATTCCATTGTACATAAGGACCACAACTTTTTTATCCATTTTTCGCTTTCCTGGGATATTTAAGGTGGAATGAAGTGGAGGTCCTTGTCAACAGAGCAGCCCTAAACTTTGGGGTGCTTGTGTCTTGCTGATTTTCAATTTTCCCACTTTATCCCCCCATGCGTGGAAGTGCCCTATGCTCTCTAAGCTGTGTTTTTTAGATGTTTCAGGACACACCGTACACTTCTCCAGAGTGGCTGTTGGCAATTTACATCCCGCCCATCAGTGTAGCAAGGCTCCCATTTCTCCATGGCCTGTCCTGCATTTCTGGTTTTGACACTTTTTTCAGCATGGCCCTTTTGACCGATGGGAAGCGAGACTTCTTTGTAGCGCTGATTTGCCTTTCCAGGTTGCTTGGTTGGCCAAAAGGGGCGTATGCGTTTTTTCCTGAATGTATTCAGGAAAAAACGCATACGCCCTTTTTGGCCAAGGGCATCATTGTCAACGTTTTGCCGCTTTTCATGTGCTTTAAAGGCGATTCGAATCTACCTCCTGAAATCTGTTTCCTGCAATTCTGCCTTGATTTCAAATCCTCTTCTTTGCCTTCCCTCAATATATTTGTGGACGAGAGTTATCATTTATAACTCTGCAGGTTTGTGAATTGCAGTGCCCTGAAGCTCCATTTTACAAGTCGCTTTTTTGGGAGCCGGCCGCAAAAGCGCAGGATGGCTTCAGGCCCTGTTCTGGTTCAGGGGGGCAGGCTGAGCCTGTGGTTAATTCTTCTTCCTGATGGGAAAATAGAGTGACCTGTGCCTGTCCCAACACCAAGAGCTAGTCTCTCATTGGTTCCCCGTCTTCCCGTTCATCCTCAGGACAAATTGCAACCTGTACGGAACAGGAGGTTAAAGGTGCTGATGCTCCAAGTAGGGAGATTGCTAGTAAAGTGGCTGGAATGGCGAACCCGAGCACAAGGAGATGAGAAATGAGGTGCGTTTTAGATTCCTTTCCCCATCACACGGTGTACCATCTTCTGGGTTTCTCATGCATGTTTTCGATGTAGGAAGATGCCCTTGAACCTGGAGATTTGGGACCCATGCGATGGGTAGCACGCAGTATTACTTTAAAGGGTCTGCGTTTGCTCACCCAACCTCACCAAACCTCTCAGCCCCAAGAGTGTCCACCCTTATGTCTCATCCAGCTGTGGGTCTAGATATGGTCAATCCAGGTTGCATCACAGCCCCTGAACGAATTGTGTAAGAATTTCTCTCTCTTTCCCTGTCTTTGTTTCATGGGTTTTTAAAAGTAATTTATTTTTATAATGGGGTTTAGCTGCTTTTCACGGCTGTGTTTAGGCCGCTTTACACCCACTTGACCCACTAACAGAGAGATATCAATACATAGGTTTTAAGATTATTACTAGTCAGATATATTCTTGTGCGGTGAATCGGGCGTGTTGAGTCCAGTTCTCTGAGCAAGGAGTAGGTCTTGTCTATTCCATATTGGGTTTATGGAACGGTATCTGAGCTAATTTGAAACTCTTGTTTTATGTATCACCCCACCTCACCTTTCCCGTTAAGCAGCCATAGTGTGTTTTCTGCATGTGTGACTCTGTTCTGTTTTGTAATTCAGTTCAAGTGTAACGGTTTTTACATTCCCTCTATAAGTGACACCTTATGAGAAGTGTCCTTTTCTGTGTGACTTATTTCACTTAGAATCGTCTTACCTAAATCCACTCATCATGCTGCTACTAGCCTTATGACATTGATTTCATGGCTGAGTGATATTCCATTGTACATAAGGACCACAACTTTTTTATCCATTTTTCGCTTTCCTGGGATATTTAAGGTGGAATGAAGTGGAGGTCCTTGTCAACAGAGCAGCCCTAAACTTTGGGGTGCTTGTGTCTTGCTGATTTTCAATTTTCCCACTTTATCCCCCCATGCGTGGAAGTGCCCTATGCTCTCTAAGCTGTGTTTTTTAGATGTTTCAGGACACACCGTACACTTCTCCAGAGTGGCTGTTGGCAATTTACATCCCGCCCATCAGTGTAGCAAGGCTCCCATTTCTCCATGGCCTGTCCTGCATTTCTGGTTTTGACACTTTTTTCAGCATGGCCCTTTTGACCGATGGGAAGCGAGACTTCTTTGTAGCGCTGATTTGCCTTTCCAGGTTGCTTGGTTGGCCAAAAAGGGCGTATGCGTTTTTTCCTGAATGTATTCAGGAAAAAACGCATACGCCCTTTTTGGCCAAGGGCATCATTGTCAACGTTTTGCCGCTTTTCATGTGCTTTAAAGGCGATTCGAATCTACCTCCTGAAATCTGTTTCCTGCAATTCTGCCTTGATTTCAAATCCTCTTCTTTGCCTTCCCTCAATATATTTGTGGACGAGAGTTATCATTTATAACTCTGCAGGTTTGTGAATTGCAGTGCCCTGAAGCTCCATTTTACAAGTCGGTTTTTTGGGAGCCGGCCGCAAAAGCGTAGGATGGCTTCAGGCCCTGTTCTGGTTCAGGGGGGCAGGCTGAGCCTGTGGTTAATTCTTCTTCCTGATGGGAAAATAGAGTGACCTGTGCCTGTCCCAACACCAAGAGCTAGTCTCTCATTGGTTCCCCGTCTTCCCGTTCATCCTCAGGACAAATTGCAACCTGTACGGAACAGGAGGTTAAAGGTGCTGATGCTCCAAGTAGGGAGATTGCTAGTAAAGTGGCTGGAATGGCGAACCCGAGCACAAGGAGATGAGAAATGAGGTGCGTTTTAGAAACCTTTCCCCATCACACGGTGTACCATCTTCTGGGTTTCTCATGCATGTTTTCGATGTAGGAAGATGCCCTTGAACCTGGAGATTTGGGACCCATGCGATGGGTAGCACGCAGTATTACTTTACAGGGTCTGCGTTTGCTCACCCAACCTCACCAAACCTCTCAGCCCCAAGAGTGTCCACCCTTATGTCTCATCCAGCTGTGGGTCTAGATATGGTCAATCCAGGTTGCATCACAGCCCCTGAACGAATTGTGTAAGAATTTCTCTCTCTTTCCCTGTCTTTGTTTCATGGGTTTTTAAAAGTAATTTATTTTTATAATGGGGTTTAGCTGCTTTTCACGGCTGTGTTTAGGCCGCTTTACACCCACTTGACCCACTAACAGAGAGATATCAATACATAGGTTTTAAGATTATTACTAGTCAGATATATTCTTGTGCGGTGAATCGGGCGTGTTGAGTCCAGTTCTCTGAGCAAGGAGTAGGTCTTGTCTATTCCATATTGGGTTTATGGAACGGTATCTGAGCTAATTTGAAACTCTTGTTTTATGTATCACCCCACCTCACCTTTCCCGTTAAGCAGCCATAGTGTGTTTTCTGCATGTGTGACTCTGTTCTGTTTTGTAATTCAGTTCAAGTGTAACGGTTTTTACATTCCCTCTATAAGTGACACCTTATGAGAAGTGTCCTTTTCTGTGTGACTTATTTCACTTAGAATCGTCTTACCTAAATCCACTCATCATGCTGCTACTAGCCTTATGACATTGATTTCATGGCTGAGTGATATTCCATTGTACATAAGGACCACAACTTTTTTATCCATTTTTCGCTTTCCTGGGATATTTAAGGTGGAAGGAAGTGGAGGTCCTTGTCAACAGAGCATCCCTAAACTTTGGGGTGCTTGTGTCTTGCTGATTTTCAATTTTCCCACTTTATCCCCCCATGCGTGGAAGTGCCCTATGCTCTCTAAGCTGTGTTTTTTAGATGTTTCAGGACACACCGTACACTTCTCCAGAGTGGCTGTTGGCAATTTACATCCCGCCCATCAGTGTAGCAAGGCTCCCATTTCTCCATGGCCTGTCCTGCATTTCTGGTTTTGACACTTTTTTCAGCATGGCCCTTTTGACCGATGGGAAGCGAGACTTCTTTGTAGCGCTGATTTGCCTTTCCAGGTTGCTTGGTTGGCCAAAAAGGGCGTATGCGTTTTTTCCTGAATGTATTCAGGAAAAAACGCATACGCCCTTTTTGGCCAAGGGCATCATTGTCAACGTTTTGCCGCTTTTCATGTGCTTTAAAGGCGATTCGAATCTACCTCCTGAAATCTGTTTCCTGCAATTCTGCCTTGATTTCAAATCCTCTTCTTTGCCTTCCCTCAATATATTTGTGGACGAGAGTTATCATTTATAACTCTGCAGGTTTGTGAATTGCAGTGCCCTGAAGCTCCATTTTACAAGTCGCTTTTTTGGGAGCCGGCCGCAAAAGCGCAGGATGGCTTCAGGCCCTGTTCTGGTTCAGGGGGGCAGGCTGAGCCTGTGGTTAATTCTTCTTCCTGATGGGAAAATAGAGTGACCTGTGCCTGTCCCAACACCAAGAGCTAGTCTCTCATTGGTTCCCCGTCTTCCCGTTCATCCTCAGGACAAATTGCAACCTGTACGGAACAGGAGGTTAAAGGTGCTGATGCTCCAAGTAGGGAGATTGCTAGTAAAGTGGCTGGAATGGCGAACCCGAGCACAAGGAGATGAGAAATGAGGTGCGTTTTAGAAACCTTTCCCCATCACATGGTGTACCATCTTCTGGGTTTCTCATGCATGTTTTCGATGTAGGAAGATGCCCTTGAACCTGGAGATTTGGGACCCATGCGATGGGTAGCACGCAGTATTACTTTAAAGGGTCTGCGTTTGCTCACCCAACCTCACCAAACCTCTCAGCCCCAAGAGTGTCCACCCTTATGTCTCATCCAGCTGTGGGTCTAGATATGGTCAATCCAGGTTGCATCACAGCCCCTGAACGAATTGTGTAAGAATTTCTCTCTCTTTCCCTGTCTTTGTTTCATGGGTTTTTAAAAGTAATTTATTTTTATAATGGGGTTTAGCTGCTTTTCACGGCTGTGTTTAGGCCGCTTTACACCCACTTGACCCACTAACAGAGAGATATCAATACATAGGTTTTAAGATTATTACTAGTCAGATATATTCTTGTGCGGTGAATCGGGCGTGTTGAGTCCAGTTCTCTGAGCAAGGAGTAGGTCTTGTCTATTCCATATTGGGTTTATGGAACGGTATCTGAGCTAATTTGAAACTCTTGTTTTATGTATCACCCCACCTCACCTTTCCCGTTAAGCAGCCATAGTGTGTTTTCTGCATGTGTGACTCTGTTCTGTTTTGTAATTCAGTTCAAGTGTAACGGTTTTTACATTCCCTCTATAAGTGACACCTTATGAGAAGTGTCCTTTTCTGTGTGACTTATTTCACTTAGAATCGTCTTACCTAAATCCACTCATCATGCTGCTACTAGCCTTATGACATTGATTTCATGGCTGAGTGATATTCCATTGTACATAAGGACCACAACTTTTTTATCCATTTTTCGCTTTCCTGGGATATTTAAGGTGGAAGGAAGTGGAGGTCCTTGTCAACAGAGCAGCCCTAAACTTTGGGGTGCTTGTGTCTTGCTGATTTTCAATTTTCCCACTTTATCCCCCCATGCGTGGAAGTGCCCTATGCTCTCTAAGCTGTGTTTTTTAGATGTTTCAGGACACACCGTACACTTCTCCAGAGTGGCTGTTGGCAATTTACATCCCGCCCATCAGTGTAGCAAGGCTCCCATTTCTCCATGGCCTGTCCTGCATTTCTGGTTTTGACACTTTTTTCAGCATGGCCCTTTTGACCGATGGGAAGCGAGACTTCTTTGTAGCGCTGATTTGCCTTTCCAGGTTGCTTGGTTGGCCAAAAAGGGCGTATGCGTTTTTTCCTGAATGTATTCAGGAAAAAACGCATACGCCCTTTTTGGCCAAGGGCATCATTGTCAACGTTTTGCCGCTTTTCATGTGCTTTAAAGGCGATTCGAATCTACCTCCTGAAATCTGTTTCCTGCAATTCTGCCTTGATTTCAAATCCTCTTCTGTGCCTTCCCTCAATATATTTGTGGACGAGAGTTATCATTTATAACTCTGCAGGTTTGTGAATTGCAGTGCCCTGAAGCTCCATTTTACAAGTCGGTTTTTTGGGAGCCGGCCGCAAAAGCGCAGGATGGCTTCAGGCCCTGTTCTGGTTCAGGGGGGCAGGCTGAGCCTGTGGTTAATTCTTCTTCCTGATGGGAAAATAGAGTGACCTGTGCCTCTCCCAACACCAAGAGCTAGTCTCTCATTGGTTCCCCGTCTTCCCGTTCATCCTCAGGACAAATTGCAACCTGTACGGAACAGGAGGTTAAAGGTGCTGATGCTCCAAGTAGGGAGATTGCTAGTAAAGTGGCTGGAATGGCGAACCCGAGCACAAGGAGATGAGAAATGAGGTGCGTTTTAGAAACCTTTCCCCATCACACGGTGTACCATCTTCTGGGTTTCTCATGCATGTTTTCGATGTAGGAAGATGCCCTTGAACCTGGAGATTTGGGACCCATGCGATGGGTAGCACGCAGTATTACTTTAAAGGGTCTGCGTTTGCTCACCCAACCTCACCAAACCTCTCAGCCCCAAGAGTGTCCACCCTTATGTCTCATCCAGCTGTGGGTCTAGATATGGTCAATCCAGGTTGCATCACAGCCCCTGAACGAATTGTGTAAGAATTTCTCTCTCTTTCCCTGTCTTTGTTTCATGGGTTTTTAAAAGTAATTTATTTTTATAATGGGGTTTAGCTGCTTTTCACGGCTGTGTTTAGGCCGCTTTACACCCACTTGACCCACTAACAGAGAGATATCAATACATAGGTTTTAAGATTATTACTAGTCAGATATATTCTTGTGCGGTGAATCGGGCGTGTTGAGTCCAGTTCTCTGAGCAAGGAGTAGGTCTTGTCTATTACATATTGGGTTTATGGAACGGTATCTGAGCTAATTTGAAACTCTTGTTTTATGTATCACCCCACCTCACCTTTCCCGTTAAGCAGCCATAGTGTGTTTTCTGCATGTGTGACTCTGTTCTGTTTTGTAATTCAGTTCAAGTGTAACGGTTTTTACATTCCCTCTATAAGTGACACCTTATGAGAAGTGTCCTTTTCTGTGTGACTTATTTCACTTAGAATCGTCTTACCTAAATCCACTCATCATGCTGCTACTAGCCTTATGACATTGATTTCATGGCTGAGTGATATTCCATTGTACATAAGGACCACAACTTTTTTATCCATTTTTCGCTTTCCTGGGATATTTAAGGTGGAATGAAGTGGAGGTCCTTGTCAACAGAGCAGCCCTAAACTTTGGGGTGCTTGTGTCTTGCTGATTTTCAATTTTCCCACTTTATCCCCCCATGCGTGGAAGTGCCCTATGCTCTCTAAGCTGTGTTTTTTAGATGTTTCAGGACACACCGTACACTTCTCCAGAGTGGCTGTTGGCAATTTACATCCCGCCCATCAGTGTAGCAAGGCTCCCATTTCTCCATGGCCTGTCCTGCATTTCTGGTTTTGACACTTTTTTCAGCATGGCCCTTTTGACCGATGGGAAGCGAGACTTCTTTGTAGCGCTGATTTGCCTTTCCAGGTTGCTTGGTTGGCCAAAAAGGGCGTATGCGTTTTTTCCTGAATGTATTCAGGAAAAAACGCATACGCCCTTTTTGGCCAAGGGCATCATTGTCAACGTTTTGCCGCTTTTCATGTGCTTTAAAGGCGATTCGAATCTACCTCCTGAAATCTGTTTCCTGCAATTCTGCCTTGATTTCAAATCCTCTTCTTTGCCTTCCCTCAATATATTTGTGGACGAGAGTTATCATTTATAACTCTGCAGGTTTGTGAATTGCAGTGCCCTGAAGCTCCATTTTACAAGTCGGTTTTTTGGGAGCCGGCCGCAAAAGGGCAGGATGGCTTCAGGCCCTGTTCTGGTTCAGGGGGGCAGGCTGAGCCTGTGGTTAATTCTTCCTCCTGATGGGAAAATAGAGTGACCTGTGCCTGTCCCAACACCAAGAGCTAGTCTCTCATTGGTTCCCCGTCTTCCCGTTCATCCTCAGGACAAATTGCAACCTGTACGGAACAGGAGGTTAAAGGTGCTGATGCTCCAAGTAGGGAGATTGCTAGTAAAGTGGCTGGAATGGCGAACCCGAGCACAAAGAGATGAGAAATGAGGTGCGTTTTAGAAACCTTTCCCCATCACACGGTGTACCATCTTCTGGGTTTCTCATGCATGTTTTCGATGTAGGAAGATGCCCTTGAACCTGGAGATTTGGGACCCATGCGATGGGTAGCACGCAGTATTACTTTAAAGGGTCTGCGTTTGCTCACCCAACCTCACCAAACCTCTCAGCCCCAAGAGTGTCCACCCTTATGTCTCATCCAGCTGTGGGTCTAGATATGGTCAATCCAGGTTGCATCACAGCCCCTGAACGAATTGTGTAAGAATTTCTCTCTCTTTCCCTGTCTTTGTTTCATGGGTTTTTAAAAGTAATTTATTTTTATAATGGGGTTTAGCTGCTTTTCACGGCTGTGTTTAGGCCGCTTTACACCCACTTGACCCACTAACAGAGAGATATCAATACATAGGTTTTAAGATTATTACTAGTCAGATATATTCTTGTGCGGTGAATCGGGCGTGTTGAGTCCAGTTCTCTGAGCAAGGAGTAGGTCTTGTCTATTCCATATTGGGTTTATGGAACGGTATCTGAGCTAATTTGAAACTCTTGTTTTATGTATCACCCCACCTCACCTTTCCCGTTAAGCAGCCATAGTGTGTTTTCTGCATGTGTGACTCTGTTCTGTTTTGTAATTCAGTTCAAGTGTAACGGTTTTTACATTCCCTCTATAAGTGACACCTTATGAGAAGTGTCCTTTTCTGTGTGACTTATTTCACTTAGAATCGTCTTACCTAAATCCACTCATCATGCTGCTACTAGCCTTATGACATTGATTTCATGGCTGAGTGATATTCCATTGTACATAAGGACCACAACTTTTTTATCCATTTTTCGCTTTCCTGGGATATTTAAGGTGGAATGAAGTGGAGGTCCTTGTCAACAGAGCAGCCCTAAACTTTGGGGTGCTTGTGTCTTGCTGATTTTCAATTTTCCCACTTTATCCCCCCATGCGTGGAAGTGCCCTATGCTCTCTAAGCTGTGTTTTTTAGATGTTTCAGGACACACCGTACACTTCTCCAGAGTGGCTGTTGGCAATTTACATCCCGCCCATCAGTGTAGCAAGGCTCCCATTTCTCCATGGCCTGTCCTGCATTTCTGGTTTTGACACTTTTTTCAGCATGGCCCTTTTGACCGATGGGAAGCGAGACTTCTTTGTAGCGCTGATTTGCCTTTCCAGGTTGCTTGGTTGGCCAAAAGGGGCGTATGCGTTTTTTCCTGAATGTATTCAGGAAAAAACGCATACGCCCTTTTTGGCCAAGGGCATCATTGTCAACGTTTTGCCGCTTTTCATGTGCTTTAAAGGCGATTCGAATCTACCTCCTGAAATCTGTTTCCTGCAATTCTGCCTTGATTTCAAATCCTCTTCTTTGCCTTCCCTCAATATATTTGTGGACGAGAGTTATCATTTATAACTCTGCAGGTTTGTGAATTGCAGTGCCCTGAAGCTCCATTTTACAAGTCGCTTTTTTGGGAGCCGGCCGCAAAAGCGCAGGATGGCTTCAGGCCCTGTTCTGGTTCCGGGGGGCAGGCTGAGCCTGTGGTTAATTCTTCTTCCTGATGGGAAAATAGAGTGACCTGTGCCTGTCCCAACACCAAGAGCTAGTCTCTCATTGGTTCCCCGTCTTCCCGTTCATCCTCAGGACAAATTGCAACCTGTACGGAACAGGAGGTTAAAGGTGCTGATGCTCCAAGTAGGGAGATTGCTAGTAAAGTGGCTGGAATGGCGAACCCGAGCACAAGGAGATGAGAAATGAGGTGCGTTTTAGATTCCTTTCCCCATCACACGGTGTACCATCTTCTGGGTTTCTCATGCATGTTTTCGATGTAGGAAGATGCCCTTGAACCTGGAGATTTGGGACCCATGCGATGGGTAGCACGCAGTATTACTTTAAAGGGTCTGCGTTTGCTCACCCAACCTCACCAAACCTCTCAGCCCCAAGAGTGTCCACCCTTATGTCTCATCCAGCTGTGGGTCTAGATATGGTCAATCCAGGTTGCATCACAGCCCCTGAACGAATTGTGTAAGAATTTCTCTCTCTTTCCCTGTCTTTGTTTCATGGGTTTTTAAAAGTAATTTATTTTTATAATGGGGTTTAGCTGCTTTTCACGGCTGTGTTTAGGCCGCTTTACACCCACTTGACCCACTAACAGAGAGATATCAATACATAGGTTTTAAGATTATTACTAGTCAGATATATTCTTGTGCGGTGAATCGGGCGTGTTGAGTCCAGTTCTCTGAGCAAGGAGTAGGTCTTGTCTATTCCATATTGGGTTTATGGAACGGTATCTGAGCTAATTTGAAACTCTTGTTTTATGTATCACCCCACCTCACCTTTCCCGTTAAGCAGCCATAGTGTGTTTTCTGCATGTGTGACTCTGTTCTGTTTTGTAATTCAGTTCAAGTGTAACGGTTTTTACATTCCCTCTATAAGTGACACCTTATGAGAAGTGTCCTTTTCTGTGTGACTTATTTCACTTAGAATCGTCTTACCTAAATCCACTCATCATGCTGCTACTAGCCTTATGACATTGATTTCATGGCTGAGTGATATTCCATTGTACATAAGGACCACAACTTTTTTATCCATTTTTCGCTTTCCTGGGATATTTAAGGTGGAATGAAGTGGAGGTCCTTGTCAACAGAGCAGCCCTAAACTTTGGGGTGCTTGTGTCTTGCTGATTTTCAATTTTCCCACTTTATCCCCCCATGCGTGGAAGTGCCCTATGCTCTCTAAGCTGTGTTTTTTAGATGTTTCAGGACACACCGTACACTTCTCCAGAGTGGCTGTTGGCAATTTACATCCCGCCCATCAGTGTAGCAAGGCTCCCATTTCTCCATGGCCTGTCCTGCATTTCTGGTTTTGACACTTTTTTCAGCATGGCCCTTTTGACCGATGGGAAGCGAGACTTCTTTGTAGCGCTGATTTGCCTTTCCAGGTTGCTTGGTTGGCCAAAAGGGGCGTATGCGTTTTTTCCTGAATGTATTCAGGAAAAAACACATACGCCCTTTTTGGCCAAGGGCATCATTGTCAACGTTTTGCCGCTTTTCATGTGCTTTAAAGGCGATTCGAATCTACCTCCTGAAATCTGTTTCCTGCAATTCTGCCTTGATTTCAAATCCTCTTCTTTGCCTTCCCTCAATATATTTGTGGACGAGAGTTATCATTTATAACTCTGCAGGTTTGTGAATTGCAGTGCCCTGAAGCTCCATTTTACAAGTCGGTTTTTTGGGAGCCGGCCGCAAAAGCGCAGGATGGCTTCAGGCCCTGTTCTGGTTCAGGGGGGCAGGCTGAGCCTGTGGTTAATTCTTCTTCCTGATGGGAAAATAGAGTGACCTGTGCCTGTCCCAACACCAAGAGCTAGTCTCTCATTGGTTCCCCGTCTTCCCGTTCATCCTCAGGACAAATTGCAACCTGTACGGAACAGGAGGTTAAAGGTGCTGATGCTCCAAGTAGGGAGATTGCTAGTAAAGTGGCTGGAATGGCGAACCCGAGCACAAGGAGATGAGAAATGAGGTGCGTTTTAGATTCCTTTCCCCATCACACGGTGTACCATCTTCTGGGTTTCTCATGCATGTTTTCGATGTAGGAAGATGCCCTTGAACCTGGAGATTTGGGACCCATGCGATGGGTAGCACGCAGTATTACTTTAAAGGGTCTGCGTTTGCTCACCCAACCTCACCAAACCTCTCAGCCCCAAGAGTGTCCACCCTTATGTCTCATCCAGCTGTGGGTCTAGATATGGTCAATCCAGGTTGCATCACAGCCCCTGAACGAATTGTGTAAGAATTTCTCTCTCTTTCCCTGTCTTTGTTTCATGGGTTTTTAAAAGTAATTTATTTTTATAATGGGGTTTAGCTGCTTTTCACGGCTGTGTTTAGGCCGCTTTACACCCACTTGACCCACTAACAGAGAGATATCAATACATAGGTTTTAAGATTATTACTAGTCAGATATATTCTTGTGCGGTGAATCGGGCGTGTTGAGTCCAGTTCTCTGAGCAAGGAGTAGGTCTTGTCTATTCCATATTGGGTTTATGGAACGGTATCTGAGCTAATTTGAAACTCTTGTTTTATGTATCACCCCACCTCACCTTTCCCGTTAAGCAGCCATAGTGTGTTTTCTGCATGTGTGACTCTGTTCTGTTTTGTAATTCAGTTCAAGTGTAACGGTTTTTACATTCCCTCTATAAGTGACACCTTATGAGAAGTGTCCTTTTCTGTGTGACTTATTTCACTTAGAATCGTCTTACCTAAATCCACTCATCATGCTGCTACTAGCCTTATGACATTGATTTCATGGCTGAGTGATATTCCATTGTACATAAGGACCACAACTTTTTTATCCATTTTTCGCTTTCCTGGGATATTTAAGGTGGAAGGAAGTGGAGGTCCTTGTCAACAGAGCAGCCCTAAACTTTGGGGTGCTTGTGTCTTGCTGATTTTCAATTTTCCCACTTTATCCCCCCATGCGTGGAAGTGCCCTATGCTCTCTAAGCTGTGTTTTTTAGATGTTTCAGGACACACCGTACACTTCTCCAGAGTGGCTGTTGGCAATTTACATCCCGCCCATCAGTGTAGCAAGGCTCCCATTTCTCCATGGCCTGTCCTGCATTTCTGGTTTTGACACTTTTTTCAGCATGGCCCTTTTGACCGATGGGAAGCGAGACTTCTTTGTAGCGCTGATTTGCCTTTCCAGGTTGCTTGGTTGGCCAAAAAGGGCGTATGCGTTTTTTCCTGAATGTATTCAGGAAAAAACGCATACGCCCTTTTTGGCCAAGGGCATCATTGTCAACGTTTTGCCGCTTTTCATGTGCTTTAAAGGCGATTCGAATCTACCTCCTGAAATCTGTTTCCTGCAATTCTGCCTTGATTTCAAATCCTCTTCTTTGCCTTCCCTCAATATATTTGTGGACGAGAGTTATCATTTATAACTCTGCAGGTTTGTGAATTGCAGTGCCCTGAAGCTCCATTTTACAAGTCGCTTTTTTGGGAGCCGGCCGCAAAAGCGTATGATGGCTTCAGGCCCTGTTCTGGTTCAGGGGGGCAGGCTGAGCCTGTGGTTAATTCTTCTTCCTGATGGGAAAATAGAGTGACCTGTGCCTGTCCCAACACCAAGAGCTAGTCTCTCATTGGTTCCCCGTCTTCCCGTTCATCCTCAGGACAAATTGCAACCTGTACGGAACAGGAGGTTAAAGGTGCTGATGCTCCAAGTAGGGAGATTGCTAGTAAAGTGGCTGGAATGGCGAACCCGAGCACAAGGAGATGAGAAATGAGGTGCGTTTTAGAAACCTTTCCCCATCACACGGTGTACCATCTTCTGGGTTTCTCATGCATGTTTTCGATGTAGGAAGATGCCCTTGAACCTGGAGATTTGGGACCCATGCGATGGGTAGCACGCAGTAATACTTTAAAGGGTCTGCGTTTGCTCACCCAACCTCACCAAACCTCTCAGCCCCAAGAGTGTCCACCCTTATGTCTCATCCAGCTGTGGGTCTAGATATGGTCAATCCAGGTTGCATCACAGCCCCTGAACGAATTGTGTAAGAATTTCTCTCTCTTTCCCTGTCTTTGTTTCATGGGTTTTTAAAAGTAATTTATTTTTATAATGGGGTTTAGCTGCTTTTCACGGCTGTGTTTAGGCCGCTTTACACCCACTTGACCCACTAACAGAGAGATATCAATACATAGGTTTTAAGATTATTACTAGTCAGATATATTCTTGTGCGGTGAATCGGGCGTGTTGAGTCCAGTTCTCTGAGCAAGGAGTAGGTCTTGTCTATTCCATATTGGGTTTATGGAACGGTATCTGAGCTAATTTGAAACTCTTGTTTTATGTATCACCCCACCTCACCTTTCCCGTTAAGCAGCCATAGTGTGTTTTCTGCATGTGTGACTCTGTTCTGTTTTGTAATTCAGTTCAAGTGTAACGGTTTTTACATTCCCTCTATAAGTGACACCTTATGAGAAGTGTCCTTTTCTGTGTGACTTATTTCACTTAGAATCGTCTTACCTAAATCCACTCATCATGCTGCTACTAGCCTTATGACATTGATTTCATGGCTGAGTGATATTCCATTGTACATAAGGACCACAACTTTTTTATCCATTTTTCGCTTTCCTGGGATATTTAAGGTGGAAGGAAGTGGAGGTCCTTGTCAACAGAGCAGCCCTAAACTTTGGGGTGCTTGTGTCTTGCTGATTTTCAATTTTCCCACTTTATCCCCCCATGCGTGGAAGTGCCCTATGCTCTCTAAGCTGTGTTTTTTAGATGTTTCAGGACACACCGTACACTTCTCCAGAGTGGCTGTTGGCAATTTACATCCCGCCCATCAGTGTAGCAAGGCTCCCATTTCTCCATGGCCTGTCCTGCATTTCTGGTTTTGACACTTTTTTCAGCATGGCCCTTTTGACCGATGGGAAGCGAGACTTCTTTGTAGCGCTGATTTGCCTTTCCAGGTTGCTTGGTTGGCCAAAAAGGGCGTATGCGTTTTTTCCTGAATGTATTCAGGAAAAAACGCATACGCCCTTTTTGGCCAAGGGCATCATTGTCAACGTTTTGCCGCTTTTCATGTGCTTTAAAGGCGATTCGAATCTACCTCCTGAAATCTGTTTCCTGCAATTCTGCCTTGATTTCAAATCCTCTTCTTTGCCTTCCCTCAATATATTTGTGGACGAGAGTTATCATTTATAACTCTGCAGGTTTGTGAATTGCAGTGCCCTGAAGCTCCATTTTACAAGTCGATTTTTTGGGAGCCGGCCGCAAAAGCGCAGGATGGCTTCAGGCCCTGTTCTGGTTCAGGGGGGCAGGCTGAGCCTGTGGTTAATTCTTCTTCCTGATGGGAAAATAGAGTGACCTGTGCCTGTCCCAACACCAAGAGCTAGTCTCTCATTGGTTCCCCGTCTTCCCGTTCATCCTCAGGACAAATTGCAACCTGTACGGAACAGGAGGTTAAAGGTGCTGATGCTCCAAGTAGGGAGATTGCTAGTAAAGTGGCTGGAATGGCGAACCCGAGCACAAGGAGATGAGAAATGAGGTGCGTTTTAGAAACCTTTCCCCATCACACGGTGTACCATCTTCTGGGTTTCTCATGCATGTTTTCGATGTAGGAAGATGCCCTTGAACCTGGAGATTTGGGACCCATGCGATGGGTAGCACGCAGTAATACTTTAAAGGCTCTGCGTTTGCTCACCCAACCTCACCAAACCTCTCAGCCCCAAGAGTGTCCACCCTTATGTCTCATCCAGCTGTGGGTCTAGATATGGTCAATCCAGGTTGCATCACAGCCCCTGAACGAATTGTGTAAGAATTTCTCTCTCTTTCCCTGTCTTTGTTTCATGGGTTTTTAAAAGTAATTTATTTTTATAATGGGGTTTAGCTGCTTTTCACGGCTGTGTTTAGGCCGCTTTACACCCACTTGACCCACTAACAGAGAGATATCAATACATAGGTTTTAAGATTATTACTAGTCAGATATATTCTTGTGCGGTGAATCGGGCGTGTTGAGTCCAGTTCTCTGAGCAAGGAGTAGGTCTTGTCTATTACATATTGGGTTTATGGAACGGTATCTGAGCTAATTTGAAACTCTTGTTTTATGTATCACCCCACCTCACCTTTCCCGTTAAGCAGCCATAGTGTGTTTTCTGCATGTGTGACTCTGTTCTGTTTTGTAATTCAGTTCAAGTGTAACGGTTTTTACATTCCCTCTATAAGTGACACCTTATGAGAAGTGTCCTTTTCTGTGTGACTTATTTCACTTAGAATCGTCTTACCTAAATCCACTCATCATGCTGCTACTAGCCTTATGACATTGATTTCATGGCTGAGTGATATTCCATTGTACATAAGGACCACAACTTTTTTATCCATTTTTCGCTTTCCTGGGATATTTAAGGTGGAATGAAGTGGAGGTCCTTGTCAACAGAGCAGCCCTAAACTTTGGGGTGCTTGTGTCTTGCTGATTTTCAATTTTCCCACTTTATCCCCCCATGCGTGGAAGTTCCCTATGCTCTCTAAGCTGTGTTTTTTAGATGTTTCAGGACACACCGTACACTTCTCCAGAGTGGCTGTTGGCAATTTACATCCCGCCCATCAGTGTAGCAAGGCTCCCATTTCTCCATGGCCTGTCCTGCATTTCTGGTTTTGACACTTTTTTCAGCATGGCCCTTTTGACCGATGGGAAGCGAGACTTCTTTGTAGCGCTGATTTGCCTTTCCAGGTTGCTTGGTTGGCCAAAAAGGGCGTATGCGTTTTTTCCTGAATGTATTCAGGAAAAAACGCATACGCCCTTTTTGGCCAAGGGCATCATTGTCAACGTTTTGCCGCTTTTCATGTGCTTTAAAGGCGATTCGAATCTACCTCCTGAAATCTGTTTCCTGCAATTCTGCCTTGATTTCAAATCCTCTTCTTTGCCTTCCCTCAATATATTTGTGGACGAGAGTTATCATTTATAACTCTGCAGGTTTGTGAATTGCAGTGCCCTGAAGCTCCATTTTACAAGTCGCTTTTTTGGGAGCCGGCCGCAAAAGCGCAGGATGGCTTCAGGCCCTGTTCT
The DNA here is from genome assembly GCF_965194825.1 of Balaenoptera physalus. Lineage (NCBI taxonomy): Eukaryota > Metazoa > Chordata > Mammalia > Artiodactyla > Balaenopteridae > Balaenoptera > Balaenoptera physalus. The sequence continues at coordinate 1,557,725 of NW_028126451.1, read as the reverse complement.
GGTTCAGGGGGGCAGGCTGAGCCTGTGGTTAATTCTTCTTCCTGATGGGAAAATAGAGTGACCTGTGCCTCTCCCAACACCAAGAGCTAGTCTCTCATTGGTTCCCCGTCTTCCCGTTCATCCTCAGGACAAATTGCAACCTGTACGGAACAGGAGGTTAAAGGTGCTGATGCTCCAAGTAGGGAGATTGCTAGTAAAGTGGCTGGAATGGCGAACCCGAGCACAAGGAGATGAGAAATGAGGTGCGTTTTAGAAACCTTTCCCCATCACACGGTGTACCATCTTCTGGGTTTCTCATGCATGTTTTCGATGTAGGAAGATGCCCTTGAACCTGGAGATTTGGGACCCATGCGATGGGTAGCACGCAGTATTACTTTAAAGGGTCTGCGTTTGCTCACCCAACCTCACCAAACCTCTCAGCCCCAAGAGTGTCCACCCTTATGTCTCATCCAGCTGTGGGTCTAGATATGGTCAATCCAGGTTGCATCACAGCCCCTGAACGAATTGTGTAAGAATTTCTCTCTCTTTCCCTGTCTTTGTTTCATGGGTTTTTAAAAGTAATTTATTTTTATAATGGGGTTTAGCTGCTTTTCACGGCTGTGTTTAGGCCGCTTTACACCCACTTGACCCACTAACAGAGAGATATCAATACATAGGTTTTAAGATTATTACTAGTCAGATATATTCTTGTGCGGTGAATCGGGCGTGTTGAGTCCAGTTCTCTGAGCAAGGAGTAGGTCTTGTCTATTACATATTGGGTTTATGGAACGGTATCTGAGCTAATTTGAAACTCTTGTTTTATGTATCACCCCACCTCACCTTTCCCGTTAAGCAGCCATAGTGTGTTTTCTGCATGTGTGACTCTGTTCTGTTTTGTAATTCAGTTCAAGTGTAACGGTTTTTACATTCCCTCTATAAGTGACACCTTATGAGAAGTGTCCTTTTCTGTGTGACTTATTTCACTTAGAATCGTCTTACCTAAATCCACTCATCATGCTGCTACTAGCCTTATGACATTGATTTCATGGCTGAGTGATATTCCATTGTACATAAGGACCACAACTTTTTTATCCATTTTTCGCTTTCCTGGGATATTTAAGGTGGAAGGAAGTGGAGGTCCTTGTCAACAGAGCAGCCCTAAACTTTGGGGTGCTTGTGTCTTGCTGATTTTCAATTTTCCCACTTTATCCCCCCATGCGTGGAAGTGCCCTATGCTCTCTAAGCTGTGTTTTTTAGATGTTTCAGGACACACCGTACACTTCTCCAGAGTGGCTGTTGGCAATTTACATCCCGCCCATCAGTGTAGCAAGGCTCCCATTTCTCCATGGCCTGTCCTGCATTTCTGGTTTTGACACTTTTTTCAGCATGGCCCTTTTGACCGATGGGAAGCGAGACTTCTTTGTAGCGCTGATTTGCCTTTCCAGGTTGCTTGGTTGGCCAAAAGTGGCGTATGCGTTTTTTCCTGAATATATTCAGGAAAAAACGCATACGCCCTTTTTGGCCAAGGGCATCATTGTCAACGTTTTGCCGCTTTTCATGTGCTTTAAAGGCGATTCGAATCTACCTCCTGAAATCTGTTTCCTGCAATTCTGCCTTGATTTCAAATCCTCTTCTTTGCCTTCCCTCAATATATTTGTGGACGAGAGTTATCATTTATAACTCTGCAGGTTTGTGAATTGCAGTGCCCTGAAGCTCCATTTTACAAGTCGGTTTTTTGGGAGCCGGCCGCAAAAGCGCAGGATGGCTTCAGGCCCTGTTCTGGTTCAGGGGGGCAGGCTGAGCCTGTGGTTAATTCTTCTTCCTGATGGGAAAATAGAGTGACATGTGCCTCTCCCAACACCAAGAGCTAGTCTCTCATTGGTTCCCCGTCTTCCCGTTCATCCTCAGGACAAATTGCAACCTGTACGGAACAGGAGGTTAAAGGTGCTGATGCTCCAAGTAGGGAGATTGCTAGTAAAGTGGCTGGAATGGCGAACCCGAGCACAAGGAGATGAGAAATGAGGTGCGTTTTAGAAACCTTTCCCCATCACACGGTGTACCATCTTCTGGGTTTCTCATGCATGTTTTCGATGTAGGAAGATGCCCTTGAACCTGGAGATTTGGGACCCATGCGATGGGTAGCACGCAGTATTACTTTAAAGGGTCTGCGTTTGCTCACCCAACCTCACCAAACCTCTCAGCCCCAAGAGTGTCCACCCTTATGTCTCATCCAGCTGTGGGTCTAGATATGGTCAATCCAGGTTGCATCACAGCCCCTGAACGAATTGTGTAAGAATTTCTCTCTCTTTCCCTGTCTTTGTTTCATGGGTTTTTAAAAGTAATTTATTTTTATAATGGGGTTTAGCTGCTTTTCACGGCTGTGTTTAGGCCGCTTTACACCCACTTGACCCACTAACAGAGAGATATCAATACATAGGTTTTAAGATTATTACTAGTCAGATATATTCTTGTGCGGTGAATCGGGCGTGTTGAGTCCAGTTCTCTGAGCAAGGAGTAGGTCTTGTCTATTACATATTGGGTTTATGGAACGGTATCTGAGCTAATTTGAAACTCTTGTTTTATGTATCACCCCACCTCACCTTTCCCGTTAAGCAGCCATAGTGTGTTTTCTGCATGTGTGACTCTGTTCTGTTTTGTAATTCAGTTCAAGTGTAACGGTTTTTACATTCCCTCTATAAGTGACACCTTATGAGAAGTGTCCTTTTCTGTGTGACTTATTTCACTTAGAATCGTCTTACCTAAATCCACTCATCATGCTGCTACTAGCCTTATGACATTGATTTCATGGCTGAGTGATATTCCATTGTACATAAGGACCACAACTTTTTTATCCATTTTTCGCTTTCCTGGGATATTTAAGGTGGAAGGAAGTGGAGGTCCTTGTCAACAGAGCAGCCCTAAACTTTGGGGTGCTTGTGTCTTGCTGATTTTCAATTTTCCCACTTTATCCCCCCATGCGTGGAAGTGCCCTATGCTCTCTAAGCTGTGTTTTTTAGATGTTTCAGGACACACCGTACACTTCTCCAGAGTGGCTGTTGGCAATTTACATCCCGCCCATCAGTGTAGCAAGGCTCCCATTTCTCCATGGCCTGTCCTGCATTTCTGGTTTTGACACTTTTTTCAGCATGGCCCTTTTGACCGATGGGAAGCGAGACTTCTTTGTAGCGCTGATTTGCCTTTCCAGGTTGCTTGGTTGGCCAAAAGGGGCGTATGCGTTTTTTCCTGAATGTATTCAGGAAAAAACGCATACGCCCTTTTTGGCCAAGGGCATCATTGTCAACGTTTTGCCGCTTTTCATGTGCTTTAAAGGCGATTCGAATCTACCTCCTGAAATCTGTTTCCTGCAATTCTGCCTTGATTTCAAATCCTCTTCTTTGCCTTCCCTCAATATATTTGTGGACGAGAGTTATCATTTATAACTCTGCAGGTTTGTGAATTGCAGTGCCCTGAAGCTCCATTTTACAAGTCGGTTTTTTGGGAGCCGGCCGCAAAAGCGCAGGATGGCTTCAGGCCCTGTTCTGGTTCAGGGGGGCAGGCTGAGCCTGTGGTTAATTCTTCTTCCTGATGGGAAAATAGAGTGACCTGTGCCTGTCCCAACACCAAGAGCTAGTCTCTCATTGGTTCCCCGTCTTCCCGTTCATCCTCAGGACAAATTGCAACCTGTACGGAACAGGAGGTTAAAGGTGCTGATGCTCCAAGTAGGGAGATTGCTAGTAAAGTGGCTGGAATGGCGAACCCGAGCACAAGGAGATGAGAAATGAGGTGCGTTTTAGAAACCTTTCCCCATCACACGGTGTACCATCTTCTGGGTTTCTCATGCATGTTTTCGATGTAGGAAGATGCCCTTGAACCTGGAGATTTGGGACCCATGCGATGGGTAGCACGCAGTATTACTTTAAAGGGTCTGCGTTTGCTCACCCAACCTCACCAAACCTCTCAGCCCCAAGAGTGTCCACCCTTATGTCTCATCCAGCTGTGGGTCTAGATATGGTCAATCCAGGTTGCATCACAGCCCCTGAACGAATTGTGTAAGAATTTCTCTCTCTTTCCCTGTCTTTGTTTCATGGGTTTTTAAAAGTAATTTATTTTTATAATGGGGTTTAGCTGCTTTTCACGGCTGTGTTTAGGCCGCTTTACACCCACTTGACCCACTAACAGAGAGATATCAATACATAGGTTTTAAGATTATTACTAGTCAGATATATTCTTGTGCGGTGAATCGGGCGTGTTGAGTCCAGTTCTCTGAGCAAGGAGTAGGTCTTGTCTGTTACATATTGGGTTTATGGAACGGTATCTGAGCTAATTTGAAACTCTTGTTTTATGTATCACCCCACCTCACCTTTCCCGTTAAGCAGCCATAGTGTGTTTTCTGCATGTGTGACTCTGTTCTGTTTTGTAATTCAGTTCAAGTGTAACGGTTTTTACATTCCCTCTATAAGTGACACCTTATGAGAAGTGTCCTTTTCTGTGTGACTTATTTCACTTAGAATCGTCTTACCTAAATCCACTCATCATGCTGCTACTAGCCTTATGACATTGATTTCATGGCTGAGTGATATTCCATTGTACATAAGGACCACAACTTTTTTATCCATTTTTCGCTTTCCTGGGATATTTAAGGTGGAAGGAAGTGGAGGTCCTTGTCAACAGAGCAGCCCTAAACTTTGGGGTGCTTGTGTCTTGCTGATTTTCAATTTTCCCACTTTATCCCCCCATGCGTGGAAGTGCCCTATGCTCTCTAAGCTGTGTTTTTTAGATGTTTCAGGACACACCGTACACTTCTCCAGAGTGGCTGTTGGCAATTTACATCCCGCCCATCAGTGTAGCAAGGCTCCCATTTCTCCATGGCCTGTCCTGCATTTCTGGTTTTGACACTTTTTTCAGCATGGCCCTTTTGACCGATGGGAAGCGAGACTTCTTTGTAGCGCTGATTTGCCTTTCCAGGTTGCTTGGTTGGCCAAAAGGGGCGTATGCGTTTTTTCCTGAATGTATTCAGGAAAAAACGCATACGCCCTTTTTGGCCAAGGGCATCATTGTCAACGTTTTGCCGCTTTTCATGTGCTTTAAAGGCGATTCGAATCTACCTCCTGAAATCTGTTTCCTGCAATTCTGCCTTGATTTCAAATCCTCTTCTTTGCCTTCCCTCAATATATTTGTGGACGAGAGTTATCATTTATAACTCTGCAGGTTTGTGAATTGCAGTGCCCTGAAGCTCCATTTTACAAGTCGGTTTTTTGGGAGCCGGCCGCAAAAGCGCAGGATGGCTTCAGGCCCTGTTCTGGTTCAGGGGGGCAGGCTGAGCCTGTGGTTAATTCTTCTTCCTGATGGGAAAATAGAGTGACCTGTGCCTGTCCCAACACCAAGAGCTAGTCTCTCATTGGTTCCCCGTCTTCCCGTTCATCCTCAGGACAAATTGCAACCTGTACGGAACAGGAGGTTAAAGGTGCTGATGCTCCAAGTAGGGAGATTGCTAGTAAAGTGGCTGGAATGGCGAACCCGAGCACAAGGAGATGAGAAATGAGGTGCGTTTTAGAAACCTTTCCCCATCACACGGTGTACCATCTTCTGGGTTTCTCATGCATGTTTTCGATGTAGGAAGATGCCCTTGAACCTGGAGATTTGGGACCCATGCGATGGGTAGCACGCAGTATTACTTTAAAGGGTCTGCGTTTGCTCACCCAACCTCACCAAACCTCTCAGCCCCAAGAGTGTCCACCCTTATGTCTCATCCAGCTGTGGGTCTAGATATGGTCAATCCAGGTTGCATCACAGCCCCTGAACGAATTGTGTAAGAATTTCTCTCTCTTTCCCTGTCTTTGTTTCATGGGTTTTTAAAAGTAATTTATTTTTATAATGGGGTTTAGCTGCTTTTCACGGCTGTGTTTAGGCCGCTTTACACCCACTTGACCCACTAACAGAGAGATATCAATACATAGGTTTTAAGATTATTACTAGTCAGATATATTCTTGTGCGGTGAATCGGGCGTGTTGAGTCCAGTTCTCTGAGCAAGGAGTAGGTCTTGTCTGTTACATATTGGGTTTATGGAACGGTATCTGAGCTAATTTGAAACTCTTGTTTTATGTATCACCCCACCTCACCTTTCCCGTTAAGCAGCCATAGTGTGTTTTCTGCATGTGTGACTCTGTTCTGTTTTGTAATTCAGTTCAAGTGTAACGGTTTTTACATTCCCTCTATAAGTGACACCTTATGAGAAGTGTCCTTTTCTGTGTGACTTATTTCACTTAGAATCGTCTTACCTAAATCCACTCATCATGCTGCTACTAGCCTTATGACATTGATTTCATGGCTGAGTGATATTCCATTGTACATAAGGACCACAACTTTTTTATCCATTTTTCGCTTTCCTGGGATATTTAAGGTGGAAGGAAGTGGAGGTCCTTGTCAACAGAGCAGCCCTAAACTTTGGGGTGCTTGTGTCTTGCTGATTTTCAATTTTCCCACTTTATCCCCCCATGCGTGGAAGTGCCCTATGCTCTCTAAGCTGTGTTTTTTAGATGTTTCAGGACACACCGTACACTTCTCCAGAGTGGCTGTTGGCAATTTACATCCCGCCCATCAGTGTAGCAAGGCTCCCATTTCTCCATGGCCTGTCCTGCATTTCTGGTTTTGACACTTTTTTCAGCATGGCCCTTTTGACCGATGGGAAGCGAGACTTCTTTGTAGCGCTGATTTGCCTTTCCAGGTTGCTTGGTTGGCCAAAAAGGGCGTATGCGTTTTTTCCTGAATGTATTCAGGAAAAAACGCATACGCCCTTTTTGGCCAAGGGCATCATTGTCAACGTTTTGCCGCTTTTCATGTGCTTTAAAGGCGATTCGAATCTACCTCCTGAAATCTGTTTCCTGCAATTCTGCCTTGATTTCAAATCCTCTTCTTTGCCTTCCCTCAATATATTTGTGGACGAGAGTTATCATTTATAACTCTGCAGGTTTGTGAATTGCAGTGCCCTGAAGCTCCATTTTACAAGTCGGTTTTTTGGGAGCCGGCCGCAAAAGGGCAGGATGGCTTCAGGCCCTGTTCTGGTTCAGGGGGGCAGGCTGAGCCTGTGGTTAATTCTTCTTCCTGATGGGAAAATAGAGTGACCTGTGCCTCTCCCAACACCAAGAGCTAGTCTCTCATTGGTTCCCCGTCTTCCCGTTCATCCTCAGGACAAATTGCAACCTGTACGGAACAGGAGGTTAAAGGTGCTGATGCTCCAAGTAGGGAGATTGCTAGTAAAGTGGCTGGAATGGCGAACCCGAGCACAAGGAGATGAGAAATGAGGTGCGTTTTAGAAACCTTTCCCCATCACACGGTGTACCATCTTCTGGGTTTCTCATGCATGTTTTCGATGTAGGAAGATGCCCTTGAACCTGGAGATTTGGGACCCATGCGATGGGTAGCACGCAGTATTACTTTAAAGGGTCTGCGTTTGCTCACCCAACCTCACCAAACCTCTCAGCCCCAAGAGTGTCCACCCTTATGTCTCATCCAGCTGTGGGTCTAGATATGGTCAATCCAGGTTGCATCACAGCCCCTGAACGAATTGTGTAAGAATTTCTCTCTCTTTCCCTGTCTTTGTTTCATGGGTTTTTAAAAGTAGTTTATTTTTATAATGGGGTTTAGCTGCTTTTCACGGCTGTGTTTAGGCCGCTTTACACCCACTTGACCCACTAACAGAGAGATATCAATACATAGGTTTTAAGATTATTACTAGTCAGATATATTCTTGTGCGGTGAATCGGGCGTGTTGAGTCCAGTTGTCTGAGCAAGGAGTAGGTCTTGTCTGTTACATATTGGGTTTATGGAACGGTATCTGAGCTAATTTGAAACTCTTGTTTTATGTATCACCCCACCTCACCTTTCCCGTTAAGCAGCCATAGTGTGTTTTCTGCTTGTGTGACTCTGTTCTGTTTTGTAATTCAGTTCAAGTGTAACGGTTTTTACATTCCCTCTATAAGTGACACCTTATGAGAAGTGTCCTTTTCTGTGTGACTTATTTCACTTAGAATCGTCTTACCTAAATCCACTCATCATGCTGCTACTAGCCTTATGACATTGATTTCATGGCTGAGTGATATTCCATTGTACATAAGGACCACAACTTTTTTATCCATTTTTCGCTTTCCTGGGATATTTAAGGTGGAAGGAAGTGGAGGTCCTTGTCAACAGAGCAGCCCTAAACTTTGGGGTGCTTGTGTCTTACTGATTTTCAATTTTCCCACTTTATCCCCCCATGCGTGGAAGTGCCCTATGCTCTCTAAGCTGTGTTTTTTAGATGTTTCAGGACACACCGTACACTTCTCCAGAGTGGCTGTTGGCAATTTACATCCCGCCCATCAGTGTAGCAAGGCTCCCATTTCTCCATGGCCTGTCCTGCATTTCTGGTTTTGACACTTTTTTCAGCATGGCCCTTTTGACCGATGGGAAGCGAGACTTCTTTGTAGCGCTGATTTGCCTTTCCAGGTTGCTTGGTTGGCCAAAAAGGGCGTATGCGTTTTTTCCTGAATGTATTCAGGAAAAAACGCATACGCCCTTTTTGGCCAAGGGCATCATTGTCAACGTTTTGCCGCTTTTCATGTGCTTTAAAGGCGATTCGAATCTACCTCCTGAAATCTGTTTCCTGCAATTCTGCCTTGATTTCAAATCCTCTTCTTTGCCTTCCCTCAATATATTTGTGGACGAGAGTTATCATTTATAACTCTGCAGGTTTGTGAATTGCAGTGCCCTGAAGCTCCATTTTACAAGTCGGTTTTTTGGGAGCTGGCCGCAAAAGGGCAGGATGGCTTCAGGCCCTGTTCTGGTTCAGGGGGGCAGGCTGAGCCTGTGGTTAATTCTTCTTCCTGATGGGAAAATAGAGTGACCTGTGCCTCTCCCAACACCAAGAGCTAGTCTCTCATTGGTTCCCCGTCTTCCCGTTCATCCTCAGGACAAATTGCAACCTGTACGGAACAGGAGGTTAAAGGTGCTGATGCTCCAAGTAGGGAGATTGCTAGTAAAGTGGCTGGAATGGCGAACCCGAGCACAAGGAGATGAGAAATGAGGTGCGTTTTAGAAACCTTTCCCCATCACACGGTGTACCATCTTCTGGGTTTCTCATGCATGTTTTCGATGTAGGAAGATGCCCTTGAACCTGGAGATTTGGGACCCATGCGATGGGTAGCACGCAGTATTACTTTAAAGGGTCTGCGTTTGCTCACCCAACCTCACCAAACCTCTCAGCCCCAAGAGTGTCCACCCTTATGTCTCATCCAGCTGTGGGTCTAGATATGGTCAATCCAGGTTGCATCACAGCCCCTGAACGAATTGTGTAAGAATTTCTCTCTCTTTCCCTGTCTTTGTTTCATGGGTTTTTAAAAGTAATTTATTTTTATAATGGGGTTTAGCTGCTTTTCACGGCTGTGTTTAGGCCGCTTTACACCCACTTGACACACTAACAGAGAGATATCAATACATAGGTTTTAAGATTATTACTAGTCAGATATATTCTTGTGCGGTGAATCGGGCGTGTTGAGTCCAGTTCTCTGAGCAAGGAGTAGGTCTTGTCTATTCCATATTGGGTTTATGGAACGGTATCTGAGCTAATTTGAAACTCTTGTTTTATGTATCACCCCACCTCACCTTTCCCGTTAAGCAGCCATAGTGTGTTTTCTGCATGTGTGACTCTGTTCTGTTTTGTAATTCAGTTCAAGTGTAACGGTTTTTACATTCCCTCTATAAGTGACACCTTATGAGAAGTGTCCTTTTCTGTGTGACTTATTTCACTTAGAATCGTCTTACCTAAATCCACTCATCATGCTGCTACTAGCCTTATGACATTGATTTCATGGCTGAGTGATATTCCATTGTACATAAGGACCACAACTTTTTTATCCATTTTTCGCTTTCCTGGGATATTTAAGGTGGAATGAAGTGGAAGTCCTTGTCAACAGAGCAGCCCTAAACTTTGGGGTGCTTGTGTCTTGCTGATTTTCAATTTTCCCACTTTATCCCCCCATGCGTGGAAGTGCCCTATGCTCTCTAAGCTGTGTTTTTTAGATGTTTCAGGACACACCGTACACTTCTCCAGAGTGGCTGTTGGCAATTTACATCCCGCCCATCAGTGTAGCAAGGCTCCCATTTCTCCATGGCCTGTCCTGCATTTCTGGTTTTGACACTTTTTTCAGCATGGCCCTTTTGACCGATGGGAAGCGAGACTTCTTTGTAGCGCTGATTTGCCTTTCCAGGTTGCTTGGTTGGCCAAAAAGGGCGTATGCGTTTTTTCCTGAATGTATTCAGGAAAAAACGCATACGCCCTTTTTGGCCAAGGGCATCATTGTCAACGTTTTGCCGCTTTTCATGTGCTTTAAAGGCGATTCGAATCTACCTCCTGAAATCTGTTTCCTGCAATTCTGCCTTGATTTCAAATCCTCTTCTTTGCCTTCCCTCAATATATTTGTGGACGAGAGTTATCATTTATAACTCTGCAGGTTTGTGAATTGCAGTGCCCTGAAGCTCCATTTTACAAGTCGCTTTTTTGGGAGCCGGCCGCAAAAGCGCAGGATGGCTTCAGGCCCTGTTCTGGTTCAGGGGGGCAGCCTGAGCCTGTGGTTAATTCTTCTTCCTGATGGGAAAATAGAGTGACCTGTGCCTCTCCCAACACCAAGAGCTAGTCTCTCATTGGTTCCCCGTCTTCCCGTTCATCCTCAGGACAAATTGCAACCTGTACGGAACAGGAGGTTAAAGGTGCTGATGCTCCAAGTAGGGAGATTGCTAGTAAAGTGGCTGGAATGGCGAACCCGAGCACAAGGAGATGAGAAATGAGGTGCGTTTTAGAAACCTTTCCCCATCACACGGTGTACCATCTTCTGGGTTTCTCATGCATGTTTTCGATGTAGGAAGATGCCCTTGAACCTGGAGATTTGGGACCCATGCGATGGGTAGCACGCAGTATTACTTTAAAGGGTCTGCGTTTGCTCACCCAACCTCACCAAACCTCTCAGCCCCAAGAGTGTCCACCCTTATGTCTCATCCAGCTGTGGGTCTAGATATGGTCAATCCAGGTTGCATCACAGCCCCTGAACGAATTGTGTAAGAATTTCTCTCTCTTTCCCTGTCTTTGTTTCATGGGTTTTTAAAAGTAATTTATTTTTATAATGGGGTTTAGCTGCTTTTCACGGCTGTGTTTAGGCCGCTTTACACCCACTTGACACACTAACAGAGAGATATCAATACATAGGTTTTAAGATTATTACTAGTCAGATATATTCTTGTGCGGTGAATCGGGCGTGTTGAGTCCAGTTCTCTGAGCAAGGAGTAGGTCTTGTCTATTCCATATTGGGTTTATGGAACGGTATCTGAGCTAATTTGAAACTCTTGTTTTATGTATCACCCCACCTCACCTTTCCCGTTAAGCAGCCATAGTGTGTTTTCTGCATGTGTGACTCTGTTCTGTTTTGTAATTCAGTTCAAGTGTAACGGTTTTTACATTCCCTCTATAAGTGACACCTTATGAGAAGTGTCCTTTTCTGTGTGACTTATTTCACTTAGAATCGTCTTACCTAAATCCACTCATCATGCTGCTACTAGCCTTATGACATTGATTTCATGGCTGAGTGATATTCCATTGTACATAAGGACCACAACTTTTTTATCCATTTTTCGCTTTCCTGGGATATTTAAGGTGGAATGAAGTGGAAGTCCTTGTCAACAGAGCAGCCCTAAACTTTGGGGTGCTTGTGTCTTGCTGATTTTCAATTTTCCCACTTTATCCCCCCATGCGTGGAAGTGCCCTATGCTCTCTAAGCTGTGTTTTTTAGATGTTTCAGGACACACCGTACACTTCTCCAGAGTGGCTGTTGGCAATTTACATCCCGCCCATCAGTGTAGCAAGGCTCCCATTTCTCCATGGCCTGTCCTGCATTTCTGGTTTTGACACTTTTTTCAGCATGGCCCTTTTGACCGATGGGAAGCGAGACTTCTTTGTAGCGCTGATTTGCCTTTCCAGGTTGCTTGGTTGGCCAAAAAGGGCGTATGCGTTTTTTCCTGAATGTATTCAGGAAAAAACGCATACGCCCTTTTTGGCCAAGGGCATCATTGTCAACGTTTTGCCGCTTTTCATGTGCTTTAAAGGCGATTCGAATCTACCTCCTGAAATCTGTTTCCTGCAATTCTGCCTTGATTTCAAATCCTCTTCTTTGCCTTCCCTCAATATATTTGTGGACGAGAGTTATCATTTATAACTCTGCAGGTTTGTGAATTGCAGTGCCCTGAAGCTCCATTTTACAAGTCGCTTTTTTGGGAGCCGGCCGCAAAAGCGCAGGATGGCTTCAGGCCCTGTTCTGGTTCAGGGGGGCAGCCTGAGCCTGTGGTTAATTCTTCTTCCTGATGGGAAAATAGAGTGACCTGTGCCTCTCCCAACACCAAGAGCTAGTCTCTCATTGGTTCCCCGTCTTCCCGTTCATCCTCAGGACAAATTGCAACCTGTACGGAACAGGAGGTTAAAGGTGCTGATGCTCCAAGTAGGGAGATTGCTAGTAAAGTGGCTGGAATGGCGAACCCGAGCACAAGGAGATGAGAAATGAGGTGCGTTTTAGAAACCTTTCCCCATCACACGGTGTACCATCTTCTGGGTTTCTCATGCATGTTTTCGATGTAGGAAGATGCCCTTGAACCTGGAGATTTGGGACCCATGCGATGGGTAGCACGCAGTATTACTTTAAAGGGTCTGCGTTTGCTCACCCAACCTCACCAAACCTCTCAGCCCCAAGAGTGTCCACCCTTATGTCTCATCCAGCTGTGGGTCTAGATATGGTCAATCCAGGTTGCATCACAGCCCCTGAACGAATTGTGTAAGAATTTCTCTCTCTTTCCCTGTCTTTGTTTCATGGGTTTTTAAAAGTAATTTATTTTTATAATGGGGTTTAGCTGCTTTTCACGGCTGTGTTTAGGCCGCTTTACACCCACTTGACACACTAACAGAGAGATATCAATACATAGGTTTTAAGATTATTACTAGTCAGATATATTCTTGTGCGGTGAATCGGGCGTGTTGAGTCCAGTTCTCTGAGCAAGGAGTAGGTCTTGTCTATTCCATATTGGGTTTATGGAACGGTATCTGAGCTAATTTGAAACTCTTGTTTTATGTATCACCCCACCTCACCTTTCCCGTTAAGCAGCCATAGTGTGTTTTCTGCATGTGTGACTCTGTTCTGTTTTGTAATTCAGTTCAAGTGTAACGGTTTTTATATTCCCTCTATAAGTGACACCTTATGAGAAGTGTCCTTTTCTGTGTGACTTATTTCACTTAGAATCGTCTTACCTAAATCCACTCATCATGCTGCTACTAGCCTTATGACATTGATTTCATGGCTGAGTGATATTCCATTGTACATAAGGACCACAACTTTTTTATCCATTTTTCGCTTTCCTGGGATATTTAAGGTGGAATGAAGTGGAAGTCCTTGTCAACAGAGCAGCCCTAAACTTTGGGGTGCTTGTGTCTTGCTGATTTTCAATTTTCCCACTTTATCCCCCCATGCGTGGAAGTGCCCTATGCTCTCTAAGCTGTGTTTTTTAGATGTTTCAGGACACACCGTACACTTCTCCAGAGTGGCTGTTGGCAATTTACATCCCGCCCATCAGTGTAGCAAGGCTCCCATTTCTCCATGGCCTGTCCTGCATTTCTGGTTTTGACACTTTTTTCAGCATGGCCCTTTTGACCGATGGGAAGCGAGACTTCTTTGTAGCGCTGATTTGCCTTTCCAGGTTGCTTGGTTGGCCAAAAAGGGCGTATGCGTTTTTTCCTGAATGTATTCAGGAAAAAACGCATACGCCCTTTTTGGCCAAGGGCATCATTGTCAACGTTTTGCCGCTTTTCATGTGCTTTAAAGGCGATTCGAATCTACCTCCTGAAATCTGTTTCCTGCAATTCTGCCTTGATTTCAAATCCTCTTCTTTGCCTTCCCTCAATATATTTGTGGACGAGAGTTATCATTTATAACTCTGCAGGTTTGTGAATTGCAGTGCCCTGAAGCTCCATTTTACAAGTCGCTTTTTTGGGAGCCGGCCGCAAAAGCGCAGGATGGCTTCAGGCCCTGTTCTGGTTCAGGGGGGCAGCCTGAGCCTGTGGTTAATTCTTCTTCCTGATGGGAAAATAGAGTGACCTGTGCCTGTCCCAACACCAAGAGCTAGTCTCTCATTGGTTCCCCGTCTTCCCGTTCATCCTCAGGACAAATTGCAACCTGTACGGAACAGGAGGTTAAAGGTGCTGATGCTCCAAGTAGGGAGATTGCTAGTAAAGTGGCTGGAATGGCGAACCCGAGCACAAGGAGATGAGAAATGAGGTGCGTTTTAGAAACCTTTCCCCATCACACGGTGTACCATCTTCTGGGTTTCTCATGCATGTTTTCGATGTAGGAAGATGCCCTTGAACCTGGAGATTTGGGACCCATGCGATGGGTAGCACGCAGTATTACTTTAAAGGGTCTGCGTTTGCTCACCCAACCTCACCAAACCTCTCAGCCCCAAGAGTGTCCACCCTTATGTCTCATCCAGCTGTGGGTCTAGATATGGTCAATCCAGGTTGCATCACAGCCCCTGAACGAATTGTGTAAGAATTTCTCTCTCTTTCCCTGTCTTTGTTTCATGGGTTTTTAAAAGTAATTTATTTTTATAATGGGGTTTAGCTGCTTTTCACGGCTGTGTTTAGGCCGCTTTACACCCACTTGACACACTAACAGAGAGATATCAATACATAGGTTTTAAGATTATTACTAGTCAGATATATTCTTGTGCGGTGAATCGGGCGTGTTGAGTCCAGTTCTCTGAGCAAGGAGTAGGTCTTGTCTATTCCATATTGGGTTTATGGAACGGTATCTGAGCTAATTTGAAACTCTTGTTTTATGTATCACCCCACCTCACCTTTCCCGTTAAGCAGCCATAGTGTGTTTTCTGCATGTGTGACTCTGTTCTGTTTTGTAATTCAGTTCAAGTGTAACGGTTTTTACATTCCCTCTATAAGTGACACCTTATGAGAAGTGTCCTTTTCTGTGTGACTTATTTCACTTAGAATCGTCTTACCTAAATCCACTCATCATGCTGCTACTAGCCTTATGACATTGATTTCATGGCTGAGTGATATTCCATTGTACATAAGGACCACAACTTTTTTATCCATTTTTCGCTTTCCTGGGATATTTAAGGTGGAATGAAGTGGAAGTCCTTGTCAACAGAGCAGCCCTAAACTTTGGGGTGCTTGTGTCTTGCTGATTTTCAATTTTCCCACTTTATCCCCCCATGCGTGGAAGTGCCCTATGCTCTCTAAGCTGTGTTTTTTAGATGTTTCAGGACACACCGTACACTTCTCCAGAGTGGCTGTTGGCAATTTACATCCCGCCCATCAGTGTAGCAAGGCTCCCATTTCTCCATGGCCTGTCCTGCATTTCTGGTTTTGACACTTTTTTCAGCATGGCCCTTTTGACCGATGGGAAGCGAGACTTCTTTGTAGCGCTGATTTGCCTTTCCAGGTTGCTTGGTTGGCCAAAAAGGGCGTATGCGTTTTTTCCTGAATGTATTCAGGAAAAAACGCATACGCCCTTTTTGGCCAAGGGCATCATTGTCAACGTTTTGCCGCTTTTCATGTGCTTTAAAGGCGATTCGAATCTACCTCCTGAAATCTGTTTCCTGCAATTCTGCCTTGATTTCAAATCCTCTTCTTTGCCTTCCCTCAATATATTTGTGGACGAGAGTTATCATTTATAACTCTGCAGGTTTGTGAATTGCAGTGCCCTGAAGCTCCATTTTACAAGTCGCTTTTTTG
This sequence comes from Balaenoptera physalus, assembly GCF_965194825.1. Taxonomy (NCBI): domain Eukaryota; kingdom Metazoa; phylum Chordata; class Mammalia; order Artiodactyla; family Balaenopteridae; genus Balaenoptera; species Balaenoptera physalus. The sequence continues at coordinate 1,541,928 of NW_028126451.1, read as the reverse complement.
GGAGCCGGCCGCAAAAGCGCAGGATGGCTTCAGGCCCTGTTCTGGTTCAGGGGGGCAGGCTGAGCCTGTGGTTAATTCTTCTTCCTGATGGGAAAATAGAGTGACCTGTGCCTCTCCCAACACCAAGAGCTAGTCTCTCATTGGTTCCCCGTCTTCCCGTTCATCCTCAGGACAAATTGCAACCTGTACGGAACAGGAGGTTAAAGGTGCTGATGCTCCAAGTAGGGAGATTGCTAGTAAAGTGGCTGGAATGGCGAACCCGAGCACAAGGAGATGAGAAATGAGGTGCGTTTTAGAAACCTTTCCCCATCACACGGTGTACCATCTTCTGGGTTTCTCATGCATGTTTTCGATGTAGGAAGATGCCCTTGAACCTGGAGATTTGGGACCCATGCGATGGGTAGCACGCAGTATTACTTTAAAGGGTCTGCGTTTGCTCACCCAACCTCACCAAACCTCTCAGCCCCAAGAGTGTCCACCCTTATGTCTCATCCAGCTGTGGGTCTAGATATGGTCAATCCAGGTTGCATCACAGCCCCTGAACGAATTGTGTAAGAATTTCTCTCTCTTTCCCTGTCTTTGTTTCATGGGTTTTTAAAAGTAATTTATTTTTATAATGGGGTTTAGCTGCTTTTCACGGCTGTGTTTAGGCCGCTTTACACCCACTTGACACACTAACAGAGAGATATCAATACATAGGTTTTAAGATTATTACTAGTCAGATATATTCATGTGCGGTGAATCGGGCGTGTTGAGTCCAGTTCTCTGAGCAAGGAGTAGGTCTTGTCTATTCCATATTGGGTTTATGGAACGGTATCTGAGCTAATTTGAAACTCTTGTTTTATGTATCACCCCACCTCACCTTTCCCGTTAAGCAGCCATAGTGTGTTTTCTGCATGTGTGACTCTGTTCTGTTTTGTAATTCAGTTCAAGTGTAACGGTTTTTACATTCCCTCTATAAGTGACACCTTATGAGAAGTGTCCTTTTCTGTGTGACTTATTTCACTTAGAATCGTCTTACCTAAATCCACTCATCATGCTGCTACTAGCCTTATGACATTGATTTCATGGCTGAGTGATATTCCATTGTACATAAGGACCACAACTTTTTTATCCATTTTTCGCTTTCCTGGGATATTTAAGGTGGAATGAAGTGGAAGTCCTTGTCAACAGAGCAGCCCTAAACTTTGGGGTGCTTGTGTCTTGCTGATTTTCAATTTTCCCACTTTATCCCCCCATGCGTGGAAGTGCCCTATGCTCTCTAAGCTGTGTTTTTTAGATGTTTCAGGACACACCGTACACTTCTCCAGAGTGGCTGTTGGCAATTTACATCCCGCCCATCAGTGTAGCAAGGCTCCCATTTCTCCATGGCCTGTCCTGCATTTCTGGTTTTGACACTTTTTTCAGCATGGCCCTTTTGACCGATGGGAAGCGAGACTTCTTTGTAGCGCTGATTTGCCTTTCCAGGTTGCTTGGTTGGCCAAAAAGGGCGTATGCGTTTTTTCCTGAATGTATTCAGGAAAAAACGCATACGCCCTTTTTGGCCAAGGGCATCATTGTCAACGTTTTGCCGCTTTTCATGTGCTTTAAAGGCGATTCGAATCTACCTCCTGAAATCTGTTTCCTGCAATTCTGCCTTGATTTCAAATCCTCTTCTTTGCCTTCCCTCAATATATTTGTGGACGAGAGTTATCATTTATAACTCTGCAGGTTTGTGAATTGCAGTGCCCTGAAGCTCCATTTTACAAGTCGCTTTTTTGGGAGCCGGCCGCAAAAGCGCAGGATGGCTTCAGGCCCTGTTCTGGTTCAGGGGGGCAGGCTGAGCCTGTGGTTAATTCTTCTTCCTGATGGGAAAATAGAGTGACCTGTGCCTGTCCCAACACCAAGAGCTAGTCTCTCATTGGTTCCCCGTCTTCCCGTTCATCCTCAGGACAAATTGCAACCTGTACGGAACAGGAGGTTAAAGGTGCTGATGCTCCAAGTAGGGAGATTGCTAGTAAAGTGGCTGGAATGGCGAACCCGAGCACAAGGAGATGAGAAATGAGGTGCGTTTTAGAAACCTTTCCCCATCACACGGTGTACCATCTTCTGGGTTTCTCATGCATGTTTTCGATGTAGGAAGATGCCCTTGAACCTGGAGATTTGGGACCCATGCGATGGGTAGCACGCAGTATTACTTTAAAGGGTCTGCGTTTGCTCACCCAACCTCACCAAACCTCTCAGCCCCAAGAGTGTCCACCCTTATGTCTCATCCAGCTGTGGGTCTAGATATGGTCAATCCAGGTTGCATCACAGCCCCTGAACGAATTGTGTAAGAATTTCTCTCTCTTTCCCTGTCTTTGTTTCATGGGTTTTTAAAAGTAATTTATTTTTATAATGGGGTTTAGCTGCTTTTCACGGCTGTGTTTAGGCCGCTTTACACCCACTTGACACACTAACAGAGAGATATCAATACATAGGTTTTAAGATTATTACTAGTCAGATATATTCTTGTGCGGTGAATCGGGCGTGTTGAGTCCAGTTCTCTGAGCAAGGAGTAGGTCTTGTCTGTTACATATTGGGTTTATGGAACGGTATCTGAGCTAATTTGAAACTCTTGTTTTATGTAACACCCCACCTCACCTTTCCCGTTAAGCAGCCATAGTGTGTTTTCTGCATGTGTGACTCTGTTCTGTTTTGTAATTCAGTTCAAGTGTAACGGTTTTTACATTCCCTCTATAAGTGACACCTTATGAGAAGTGTCCTTTTCTGTGTGACTTATTTCACTTAGAATCGTCTTACCTAAATCCACTCATCATGCTGCTACTAGCCTTATGACATTGATTTCATGGCTGAGTGATATTCCATTGTACATAAGGACCACAACTTTTTTATCCATTTTTCGCTTTCCTGGGATATTTAAGGTGGAAGGAAGTGGAGGTCCTTGTCAACAGAGCAGCCCTAAACTTTGGGGTGCTTGTGTCTTGCTGATTTTCAATTTTCCCACTTTATCCCCCCATGCGTGGAAGTGCCCTATGCTCTCTAAGCTGTGTTTTTTAGATGTTTCAGGACACACCGTACACTTCTCCAGAGTGGCTGTTGGCAATTTACATCCCGCCCATCAGTGTAGCAAGGCTCCCATTTCTCCATGGCCTGTCCTGCATTTCTGGTTTTGACACTTTTTTCAGCATGGCCCTTTTGACCGATGGGAAGCGAGACTTCTTTGTAGCGCTGATTTGCCTTTCCAGGTTGCTTGGTTGGCCAAAAGGGGCGTATGCGTTTTTTCCTGAATATATTCAGGAAAAAACGCATATGCCCTTTTTGGCCAAGGGCATCATTGTCAACGTTTTGCCGCTTTTCATGTGCTTTAAAGGCGATTCGAATCTACCTCCTGAAATCTGTTTCCTGCAATTCTGCCTTGATTTCAAATCCTCTTCTTTGCCTTCCCTCAATATATTTGTGGACGAGAGTTATCATTTATAACTCTGCAGGTTTGTGAATTGCAGTGCCCTGAAGCTCCATTTTACAAGTCGCTTTTTTGGGAGCCGGCCGCAAAAGCGCAGGATGGCTTCAGGCCCTGTTCTGGTTCAGGGGGGCAGGCTGAGCCTGTGGTTAATTCTTCTTCCTGATGGGAAAATAGAGTGACCTGTGCCTCTCCCAACACCAAGAGCTAGTCTCTCATTGGTTCCCCGTCTTCCCGTTCATCCTCAGGACAAATTGCAACCTGTACGGAACAGGAGGTTAAAGGTGCTGATGCTCCAAGTAGGGAGATTGCTAGTAAAGTGGCTGGAATGGCGAACCCGAGCACAAGGAGATGAGAAATGAGGTGCGTTTTAGAAACATTTCCCCATCACACGGTGTACCATCTTCTGGGTTTCTCATGCATGTTTTCGATGTAGGAAGATGCCCTTGAACCTGGAGATTTGGGACCCATGCGATGGGTAGCACGCAGTATTACTTTAAAGGGTCTGCGTTTGCTCACCCAACCTCACCAAACCTCTCAGCCCCAAGAGTGTCCACCCTTATGTCTCATCCAGCTGTGGGTCTAGATATGGTCAATCCAGGTTGCATCACAGCCCCTGAACGAATTGTGTAAGAATTTCTCTCTCTTTCCCTGTCTTTGTTTCATGGGTTTTTAAAAGTAATTTATTTTTATAATGGGGTTTAGCTGCTTTTCACGGCTGTGTTTAGGCCGCTTTACACCCACTTGACACACTAACAGAGAGATATCAATACATAGGTTTTAAGATTATTACTAGTCAGATATATTCTTGTGCGGTGAATCGGGCGTGTTGAGTCCAGTTGTCTGAGCAAGGAGTAGGTCTTGTCTGTTACATATTGGGTTTATGGAACGGTATCTGAGCTAATTTGAAACTCTTGTTTTATGTATCACCCCACCTCACCTTTCCCGTTAAGCAGCCATAGTGTGTTTTCTGCTTGTGTGACTCTGTTCTGTTTTGTAATTCAGTTCAAGTGTAACGGTTTTTACATTCCCTCTATAAGTGACACCTTATGAGAAGTGTCCTTTTCTGTGTGACTTATTTCACTTAGAATCGTCTTACCTAAATCCACTCATCATGCTGCTACTAGCCTTATGACATTGATTTCATGGCTGAGTGATATTCCATTGTACATAAGGACCACAACTTTTTTATCCATTTTTCGCTTTCCTGGGATATTTAAGGTGGAAGGAAGTGGAGGTCCTTGTCAACAGAGCAGCCCTAAACTTTGGGGTGCTTGTGTCTTGCTGATTTTCAATTTTCCCACTTTATCCCCCCATGCGTGGAAGTGCCCTATGCTCTCTAAGCTGTGTTTTTTAGATGTTTCAGGACACACCGTACACTTCTCCAGAGTGGCTGTTGGCAATTTACATCCCGCCCATCAGTGTAGCAAGGCTCCCATTTCTCCATGGCCTGTCCTGCATTTCTGGTTTTGACACTTTTTTCAGCATGGCCCTTTTGACCGATGGGAAGCGAGACTTCTTTGTAGCGCTGATTTGCCTTTCCAGGTTGCTTGGTTGGCCAAAAAGGGCGTATGCGTTTTTTCCTGAATGTATTCAGGAAAAAACGCATACGCCCTTTTTGGCCAAGGGCATCATTGTCAACGTTTTGCCGCTTTTCATGTGCTTTAAAGGCGATTCGAATCTACCTCCTGAAATCTGTTTCCTGCAATTCTGCCTTGATTTCAAATCCTCTTCTTTGCCTTCCCTCAATATATTTGTGGACGAGAGTTATCATTTATAACTCTGCAGGTTTGTGAATTGCAGTGCCCTGAAGCTCCATTTTACAAGTCGATTTTTTGGGAGCCGGCCGCAAAAGCGCAAGATGGCTTCAGGCCCTGTTCTGGTTCAGGGGGGCAGGCTGAGCCTGTGGTTAATTCTTCTTCCTGATGGGAAAATAGAGTGACCTGTGCCTCTCCCAACACCAAGAGCTAGTGTCTCATTGGTTCCCCGTCTTCCCGTTCATCCTCAGGACAAATTGCAACCTGTACGGAACAGGAGGTTAAAGGTGCTGATGCTCCAAGTAGGGAGATTGCTAGTAAAGTGGCTGGAATGGCGAACCCGAGCACAAGGAGATGAGAAATGAGGTGCGTTTTAGAAACCTTTCCCCATCACACGGTGTACCATCTTCTGGGTTTCTCATGCATGTTTTCGATGTAGGAAGATGCCCTTGAACCTGGAGATTTGGGACCCATGCGATGGGTAGCACGCAGTATTACTTTAAAGGGTCTGCGTTTGCTCACCCAACCTCACCAAACCTCTCAGCCCCAAGAGTGTCCACCCTTATGTCTCATCCAGCTGTGGGTCTAGATATGGTCAATCCAGGTTGCATCACAGCCCCTGAACGAATTGTGTAAGAATTTCTCTCTCTTTCCCTGTCTTTGTTTCATGGGTTTTTAAAAGTAATTTATTTTTATAATGGGGTTTAGCTGCTTTTCACGGCTGTGTTTAGGCCGCTTTACACCCACTTGACCCACTAACAGAGAGATATCAATACATAGGTTTTAAGATTATTACTAGTCAGATATATTCTTGTGCGGTGAATCGGGCGTGTTGAGTCCAGTTCTCTGAGCAAGGAGTAGGTCTTGTCTGTTACATATTGGGTTTATGGAACGGTATCTGAGCTAATTTGAAACTCTTGTTTTATGTATCACCCCACCTCACCTTTCCCGTTAAGCAGCCATAGTGTGTTTTCTGCATGTGTGACTCTGTTCTGTTTTGTAATTCAGTTCAAGTGTAACGGTTTTTACATTCCCTCTATAAGTGACACCTTATGAGAAGTGTCCTTTTCTGTGTGACTTATTTCACTTAGAATCGTCTTACCTAAATCCACTCATCATGCTGCTACTAGCCTTATGACATTGATTTCATGGCTGAGTGATATTCCATTGTACATAAGGACCACAACTTTTTTATCCATTTTTCGCTTTCCTGGGATATTTAAGGTGGAAGGAAGTGGAGGTCCTTGTCAACAGAGCAGCCCTAAACTTTGGGGTGCTTGTGTCTTGCTGATTTTCAATTTTCCCACTTTATCCCCCCATGCGTGGAAGTGCCCTATGCTCTCTAAGCTGTGTTTTTTAGATGTTTCAGGACACACCATACACTTCTCCAGAGTGGCTGTTGGCAATTTACATCCCGCCCATCAGTGTAGCAAGGCTCCCATTTCTCCATGGCCTGTCCTGCATTTCTGGTTTTGACACTTTTTTCAGCATGGCCCTTTTGACCGATGGGAAGCGAGACTTCTTTGTAGCGCTGATTTGCCTTTCCAGGTTGCTTGGTTGGCCAAAAGGGGCGTATGCGTTTTTTCCTGAATATATTCAGGAAAAAACGCATATGCCCTTTTTGGCCAAGGGCATCATTGTCAACGTTTTGCCGCTTTTCATGTGCTTTAAAGGCGATTCGAATCTACCTCCTGAAATCTGTTTCCTGCAATTCTGCCTTGATTTCAAATCCTCTTCTTTGCCTTCCCTCAATATATTTGTGGACGAGAGTTATCATTTATAACTCTGCAGGTTTGTGAATTGCAGTGCCCTGAAGCTCCATTTTACAAGTCGCTTTTTTGGGAGCCGGCCGCAAAAGGGCAGGATGGCTTCAGGCCCTGTTCTGGTTCAGGGGGGCAGGCTGAGCCTGTGGTTAATTCTTCTTCCTGATGGGAAAATAGAGTGACCTGTGCCTGTCCCAACACCAAGAGCTAGTCTCTCATTGGTTCCCCGTCTTCCCGTTCATCCTCAGGACAAATTGCAACCTGTACGGAACAGGAGGTTAAAGGTGCTGATGCTCCAAGTAGGGAGATTGCTAGTAAAGTGGCTGGAATGGCGAACCCGAGCACAAGGAGATGAGAAATGAGGTGCGTTTTAGAAACCTTTCCCCATCACACGGTGTACCATCTTCTGGGTTTCTCATGCATGTTTTCGATGTAGGAAGATGCCCTTGAACCTGGAGATTTGGGACCCATGCGATGGGTAGCACGCAGTATTACTTTAAAGGGTCTGCGTTTGCTCACCCAACCTCACCAAACCTCTCAGCCCCAAGAGTGTCCACCCTTATGTCTCATCCAGCTGTGGGTCTAGATATGGTCAATCCAGGTTGCATCACAGCCCCTGAACGAATTGTGTAAGAATTTCTCTCTCTTTCCCTGTCTTTGTTTCATGGGTTTTTAAAAGTAATTTATTTTTATAATGGGGTTTAGCTGCTTTTCACGGCTGTGTTTAGGCCGCTTTACACCCACTTGACACACTAACAGAGAGATATCAATACATAGGTTTTAAGATTATTACTAGTCAGATATATTCTTGTGCGGTGAATCGGGCGTGTTGAGTCCAGTTCTCTGAGCAAGGAGTAGGTCTTGTCTGTTACATATTGGGTTTATGGAACGGTATCTGAGCTAATTTGAAACTCTTGTTTTATGTATCACCCCACCTCACCTTTCCCGTTAAGCAGCCATAGTGTGTTTTCTGCATGTGTGACTCTGTTCTGTTTTGTAATTCAGTTCAAGTGTAACGGTTTTTACATTCCCTCTATAAGTGACACCTTATGAGAAGTGTCCTTTTCTGTGTGACTTATTTCACTTAGAATCGTCTTACCTAAATCCACTCATCATGCTGCTACTAGCCTTATGACATTGATTTCATGGCTGAGTGATATTCCATTGTACATAAGGACCACAACTTTTTTATCCATTTTTCGCTTTCCTGGGATATTTAAGGTGGAAGGAAGTGGAGGTCCTTGTCAACAGAGCAGCCCTAAACTTTGGGGTGCTTGTGTCTTGCTGATTTTCAATTTTCCCACTTTATCCCCCCATGCGTGGAAGTGCCCTATGCTCTCTAAGCTGTGTTTTTTAGATGTTTCAGGACACACCGTACACTTCTCCAGAGTGGCTGTTGGCAATTTACATCCCGCCCATCAGTGTAGCAAGGCTCCCATTTCTCCATGGCCTGTCCTGCATTTCTGGTTTTGACACTTTTTTCAGCATGGCCCTTTTGACCGATGGGAAGCGAGACTTCTTTGTAGCGCTGATTTGCCTTTCCAGGTTGCTTGGTTGGCCAAAAGGGGCGTATGCGTTTTTTCCTGAATATATTCAGGAAAAAACGCATATGCCCTTTTTGGCCAAGGGCATCATTGTCAACGTTTTGCCGCTTTTCATGTGCTTTAAAGGCGATTCGAATCTACCTCCTGAAATCTGTTTCCTGCAATTCTGCCTTGATTTCAAATCCTCTTCTTTGCCTTCCCTCAATATATTTGTGGACGAGAGTTATCATTTATAACTCTGCAGGTTTGTGAATTGCAGTGCCCTGAAGCTCCATTTTACAAGTCGCTTTTTTGGGAGCCGGCCGCAAAAGCGCAGGATGGCTTCAGGCCCTGTTCTGGTTCAGGGGGGCAGGCTGAGCCTGTGGTTAATTCTTCTTCCTGATGGGAAAATAGAGTGACCTGTGCCTCTCCCAACACCAAGAGCTAGTCTCTCATTGGTTCCCCGTCTTCCCGTTCATCCTCAGGACAAATTGCAACCTGTACGGAACAGGAGGTTAAAGGTGCTGATGCTCCAAGTAGGGAGATTGCTAGTAAAGTGGCTGGAATGGCGAACCCGAGCACAAGGAGATGAGAAATGAGGTGCGTTTTAGAAACATTTCCCCATCACACGGTGTACCATCTTCTGGGTTTCTCATGCATGTTTTCGATGTAGGAAGATGCCCTTGAACCTGGAGATTTGGGACCCATGCGATGGGTAGCACGCAGTATTACTTTAAAGGGTCTGCGTTTGCTCACCCAACCTCACCAAACCTCTCAGCCCCAAGAGTGTCCACCCTTATGTCTCATCCAGCTGTGGGTCTAGATATGGTCAATCCAGGTTGCATCACAGCCCCTGAACGAATTGTGTAAGAATTTCTCTCTCTTTCCCTGTCTTTGTTTCATGGGTTTTTAAAAGTAATTTATTTTTATAATGGGGTTTAGCTGCTTTTCACGGCTGTGTTTAGGCCGCTTTACACCCACTTGACACACTAACAGAGAGATATCAATACATAGGTTTTAAGATTATTACTAGTCAGATATATTCTTGTGCGGTGAATCGGGCGTGTTGAGTCCAGTTGTCTGAGCAAGGAGTAGGTCTTGTCTGTTACATATTGGGTTTATGGAACGGTATCTGAGCTAATTTGAAACTCTTGTTTTATGTATCACCCCACCTCACCTTTCCCGTTAAGCAGCCATAGTGTGTTTTCTGCTTGTGTGACTCTGTTCTGTTTTGTAATTCAGTTCAAGTGTAACGGTTTTTACATTCCCTCTATAAGTGACACCTTATGAGAAGTGTCCTTTTCTGTGTGACTTATTTCACTTAGAATCGTCTTACCTAAATCCACTCATCATGCTGCTACTAGCCTTATGACATTGATTTCATGGCTGAGTGATATTCCATTGTACATAAGGACCACAACTTTTTTATCCATTTTTCGCTTTCCTGGGATATTTAAGGTGGAAGGAAGTGGAGGTCCTTGTCAACAGAGCAGCCCTAAACTTTGGGGTGCTTGTGTCTTGCTGATTTTCAATTTTCCCACTTTATCCCCCCATGCGTGGAAGTGCCCTATGCTCTCTAAGCTGTGTTTTTTAGATGTTTCAGGACACACCGTACACTTCTCCAGAGTGGCTGTTGGCAATTTACATCCCGCCCATCAGTGTAGCAAGGCTCCCATTTCTCCATGGCCTGTCCTGCATTTCTGGTTTTGACACTTTTTTCAGCATGGCCCTTTTGACCGATGGGAAGCGAGACTTCTTTGTAGCGCTGATTTGCCTTTCCAGGTTGCTTGGTTGGCCAAAAAGGGCGTATGCGTTTTTTCCTGAATGTATTCAGGAAAAAACGCATACGCCCTTTTTGGCCAAGGGCATCATTGTCAACGTTTTGCCGCTTTTCATGTGCTTTAAAGGCGATTCGAATCTACCTCCTGAAATCTGTTTCCTGCAATTCTGCCTTGATTTCAAATCCTCTTCTTTGCCTTCCCTCAATATATTTGTGGACGAGAGTTATCATTTATAACTCTGCAGGTTTGTGAATTGCAGTGCCCTGAAGCTCCATTTTACAAGTCGATTTTTTGGGAGCCGGCCGCAAAAGCGCAAGATGGCTTCAGGCCCTGTTCTGGTTCAGGGGGGCAGGCTGAGCCTGTGGTTAATTCTTCTTCCTGATGGGAAAATAGAGTGACCTGTGCCTCTCCCAACACCAAGAGCTAGTGTCTCATTGGTTCCCCGTCTTCCCGTTCATCCTCAGGACAAATTGCAACCTGTACGGAACAGGAGGTTAAAGGTGCTGATGCTCCAAGTAGGGAGATTGCTAGTAAAGTGGCTGGAATGGCGAACCCGAGCACAAGGAGATGAGAAATGAGGTGCGTTTTAGAAACCTTTCCCCATCACACGGTGTACCATCTTCTGGGTTTCTCATGCATGTTTTCGATGTAGGAAGATGCCCTTGAACCTGGAGATTTGGGACCCATGCGATGGGTAGCACGCAGTATTACTTTAAAGGGTCTGCGTTTGCTCACCCAACCTCACCAAACCTCTCAGCCCCAAGAGTGTCCACCCTTATGTCTCATCCAGCTGTGGGTCTAGATATGGTCAATCCAGGTTGCATCACAGCCCCTGAACGAATTGTGTAAGAATTTCTCTCTCTTTCCCTGTCTTTGTTTCATGGGTTTTTAAAAGTAATTTATTTTTATAATGGGGTTTAGCTGCTTTTCACGGCTGTGTTTAGGCCGCTTTACACCCACTTGACCCACTAACAGAGAGATATCAATACATAGGTTTTAAGATTATTACTAGTCAGATATATTCTTGTGCGGTGAATCGGGCGTGTTGAGTCCAGTTCTCTGAGCAAGGAGTAGGTCTTGTCTGTTACATATTGGGTTTATGGAACGGTATCTGAGCTAATTTGAAACTCTTGTTTTATGTATCACCCCACCTCACCTTTCCCGTTAAGCAGCCATAGTGTGTTTTCTGCATGTGTGACTCTGTTCTGTTTTGTAATTCAGTTCAAGTGTAACGGTTTTTACATTCCCTCTATAAGTGACACCTTATGAGAAGTGTCCTTTTCTGTGTGACTTATTTCACTTAGAATCGTCTTACCTAAATCCACTCATCATGCTGCTACTAGCCTTATGACATTGATTTCATGGCTGAGTGATATTCCATTGTACATAAGGACCACAACTTTTTTATCCATTTTTCGCTTTCCTGGGATATTTAAGGTGGAAGGAAGTGGAGGTCCTTGTCAACAGAGCAGCCCTAAACTTTGGGGTGCTTGTGTCTTGCTGATTTTCAATTTTCCCACTTTATCCCCCCATGCGTGGAAGTGCCCTATGCTCTCTAAGCTGTGTTTTTTAGATGTTTCAGGACACACCATACACTTCTCCAGAGTGGCTGTTGGCAATTTACATCCCGCCCATCAGTGTAGCAAGGCTCCCATTTCTCCATGGCCTGTCCTGCATTTCTGGTTTTGACACTTTTTTCAGCATGGCCCTTTTGACCGATGGGAAGCGAGACTTCTTTGTAGCGCTGATTTGCCTTTCCAGGTTGCTTGGTTGGCCAAAAAGGGCGTATGCGTTTTTTCCTGAATGTATTCAGGAAAAAACGCATACGCCCTTTTTGGCCAAGGGCATCATTGTCAACGTTTTGCCGCTTTTCATGTGCTTTAAAGGCGATTCGAATCTACCTCCTGAAATCTGTTTCCTGCAATTCTGCCTTGATTTCAAATCCTCTTCTTTGCCTTCCCTCAATATATTTGTGGACGAGAGTTATCATTTATAACTCTGCAGGTTTGTGAATTGCAGTGCCCTGAAGCTCCATTTTACAAGTCGGTTTTTTGGGAGCTGGCCGCAAAAGGGCAGGATGGCTTCAGGCCCTGTTCTGGTTCAGGGGGGCAGGCTGAGCCTGTGGTTAATTCTTCTTCCTGATGGGAAAATAGAGTGACCTGTGCCTCTCCCAACACCAAGAGCTAGTCTCTCATTGGTTCCCCGTCTTCCCGTTCATCCTCAGGACAAACTGCAACCTGTACGGAACAGGAGGTTAAAGGTGCTGATGCTCCAAGTAGGGAGATTGCTAGTAAAGTGGCTGGAATGGCGAACCCGAGCACAAGGAGATGAGAAATGAGGTGCGTTTTAGAAACCTTTCCCCATCACACGGTGTACCATCTTCTGGGTTTCTCATGCATGTTTTCGATGTAGGAAGATGCCCTTGAACCTGGAGATTTGGGACCCATGCGATGGGTAGCACGCAGTATTACTTTAAAGGGTCTGCGTTTGCTCACCCAACCTCACCAAACCTCTCAGCCCCAAGAGTGTCCACCCTTATGTCTCATCCAGCTGTGGGTCTAGATATGGTCAATCCAGGTTGCATCACAGCCCCTGAACGAATTGTGTAAGAATTTCTCTCTCTTTCCCTGTCTTTGTTTCATGGGTTTTTAAAAGTAATTTATTTTTATAATGGGGTTTAGCTGCTTTTCACGGCTGTGTTTAGGCCGCTTTACACCCACTTGACTCACTAACAGAGCGATATCAATACATAGGTTTTAAGATTATTACTAGTCAGATATATTCTTGTGCGGTGAATCGGGCGTGTTGAGTCCAGTTCTCTGAGCAAGGAGTAGGTCTTGTCTATTACATATTGGGTTTATGGAACGGTATCTGAGCTAATTTGAAACTCTTGTTTTATGTATCACCCCACCTCACCTTTCCCGTTAAGCAGCCATAGTGTGTTTTCTGCATGTGTGACTCTGTTCTGTTTTGTAATTCAGTTCAAGTGTAACGGTTTTTACATTCCCTCTATAAGTGACACCTTATGAGAAGTGTCCTTTTCTGTGTGACTTATTTCACTTAGAATCGTCTTACCTAAATCCACTCATCATGCTGCTACTAGCCTTATGACATTGATTTCATGGCTGAGTGATATTCCATTGTACATAAGGACCACAACTTTTTTATCCATTTTTCGCTTTCCTGGGATATTTAAGGTGGAATGAAGTGGAGGTCCTTGTCAACAGAGCAGCCCTAAACTTTGGGGTGCTTGTGTCTTGCTGATTTTCAATTTTCCCACTTTATCCCCCCATGCGTGGAAGTGCCCTATGCTCTCTAAGCTGTGTTTTTTAGATGTTTCAGGACACACCGTACACTTCTCCAGAGTGGCTGTTGGCAATTTACATCCCGCCCATCAGTGTAGCAAGGCTCCCATTTCTCCATGGCCTGTCCTGCATTTCTGGTTTTGACACTTTTTTCAGCATGGCCCTTTTGACCGATGGGAAGCGAGACTTCTTTGTAGCGCTGATTTGCCTTTCCAGGTTGCTTGGTTGGCCAAAAAGGGCGTATGCGTTTTTTCCTGAATGTATTCAGGAAAAAACCCATACGCCCTTTTTGGCCAAGGGCATCATTGTCAACGTTTTGCCGCTTTTCATGTGCTTTAAAGGCGATTCGAATCTACCTCCTGAAATCTGTTTCCTGCAATTCTGCCTTGATTTCAAATCCTCTTCTTTGCCTTCCCTCAATATATTTGTGGACGAGAGTTATCATTTATAACTCTGCAGGTTTGTGAATTGCAGTGCCCTGAAGCTCCATTTTACAAGTCGGTTTTTTGGGAGCCGGCCGCAAAAGGGCAGGATGGCTTCAGGCCCTGTTCTGGTTCAGGGGGGCAGGCTGAGCCTGTGGTTAATTCTTCTTCCTGATGGGAAAATAGAGTGACCTGTGCCTCTCCCAACACCAAGAGCTAGTCTCTCATTGGTTCCCCGTCTTCCCGTTCATCCTCAGGACAAATTGCAACCTGTACGGAACAGGAGGTTAAAGGTGCTGATGCTCCAAGTAGGGAGATTGCTAGTAAAGTGGCTGGAATGGCGAACCCGAGCACAAGGAGATGAGAAATGAGGTGCGTTTTAGAAACCTTTCCCCATCACACGGTGTACCATCTTCTGGGTTTCTCATGCATGTTTTCGATGTAGGAAGATGCCCTTGAACCTGGAGATTTGGGACCCATGCGATGGGTAGCACGCAGTATTACTTTAAAGGGTCTGCGTTTGCTCACCCAACCTCACCAAACCTCTCAGCCCCAAGAGTGTCCACCCTTATGTCTCATCCAGCTGTGGGTCTAGATATGGTCAATCCAGGTTGCATCACAGCCCCTGAACGAATTGTGTAAGAATTTCTCTCTCTTTCCCTGTCTTTGTTTCATGGGTTTTTAAAAGTAGTTTATTTTTATAATGGGGTTTAGCTGCTTTTCACGGCTGTGTTTAGGCCGCTTTACACCCACTTGACCCACTAACAGAGAGATATCAATACATAGGTTTTAAGATTATTACTAGTCAGATATATTCTTGTGCGGTGAATCGGGCGTGTTGAGTCCAGTTGTCTGAGCAAGGAGTAGGTCTTGTCTGTTACATATTGGGTTTATGGAACGGTATCTGAGCTAATTTGAAACTCTTGTTTTATGTATCACCCCACCTCACCTTTCCCGTTAAGCAGCCATAGTGTGTTTTCTGCTTGTGTGACTCTGTTCTGTTTTGTAATTCAGTTCAAGTGTAACGGTTTTTACATTCCCTCTATAAGTGACACCTTATGAGAAGTGTCCTTTTCTGTGTGACTTATTTCACTTAGAATCGTCTTACCTAAATCCACTCATCATGCTGCTACTAGCCTTATGACATTGATTTCATGGCTGAGTGATATTCCATTGTACATAAGGACCACAACTTTTTTATCCATTTTTCGCTTTCCTGGGATATTTAAGGTGGAAGGAAGTGGAGGTCCTTGTCAACAGAGCAGCCCTAAACTTTGGGGTGCTTGTGTCTTGCTGATTTTCAATTTTCCCACTTTATCCCCCCATGCGTGGAAGTGCCCTATGCTCTCTAAGCTGTGTTTTTTAGATGTTTCAGGACACACTGTACACTTCTCCAGAGTGGCTGTTGGCAATTTACATCCCGCCCATCAGTGTAGCAAGGCTCCCATTTCTCCATGGCCTGTCCTGCATTTCTGGTTTTGACACTTTTTTCAGCATGGCCCTTTTGACCGATGGGAAGCGAGACTTCTTTGTAGCGCTGATTTGCCTTTCCAGGTTGCTTGGTTGGCCAAAAGGGGCGTATGCGTTTTTTCCTGAATATATTCAGGAAAAAACGCATACGCCCTTTTTGGCCAAGGGCATCATTGTCAACGTTTTGCCGCTTTTCATGTGCTTTAAAGGCGATTCGAATCTACCTCCTGAAATCTGTTTCCTGCAATTCTGCCTTGATTTCAAATCCTCTTCTTTGCCTTCCCTCAATATATTTGTGGACGAGAGTTATCATTTATAACTCTGCAGGTTTGTGAATTGCAGTGCCCTGAAGCTCCATTTTACAAGTCGGTTTTTTGGGAGCCGGCCGCAAAAGCGCAGGATGGCTTCAGGCCCTGTTCTGGTTCAGGGGGGCAGGCTGAGCCTGTGGTTAATTCTTCTTCCTGATGGGAAAATAGAGTGACCTGTGCCTGTCCCAACACCAAGAGCTAGTCTCTCATTGGTTCCCCGTCTTCCCGTTCATCCTCAGGACAAATTGCAACCTGTACGGAACAGGAGGTTAAAGGTGCTGATGCTCCAAGTAGGGAGATTGCTAGTAAAGTGGCTGGAATGGCGAACCCGAGCACAAGGAGATGAGAAATGAGGTGCGTTTTAGAAACCATTCCCCATCACACGGTGTACCATCTTCTGGGTTTCTCATGCATGTTTTCGATGTAGGAAGATGCCCTTGAACCTGGAGATTTGGGACCCATGCGATGGGTAGCACGCAGTATTACTTTAAAGGGTCTGCGTTTGCTCACCCAACCTCACCAAACCTCTCAGCCCCAAGAGTGTCCACCCTTATGTCTCATCCAGCTGTGGGTCTAGATATGGTCAATCCAGGTTGCATCACAGCCCCTGAACGAATTGTGTAAGAATTTCTCTCTCTTTCCCTGTCTTTGTTTCATGGGTTTTTAAAAGTAATTTATTTTTATAATGGGGTTTAGCTGCTTTTCACGGCTGTGTTTAGGCCGCTTTACACCCACTTGACCCACTAACAGAGAGATATCAATACATAGGTTTTAAGATTATTACTAGTCAGATATATTCTTGTGCGGTGAATCGGGCGTGTTGAGTCCAGTTCTCTGAGCAAGGAGTAGGTCTTGTCTATTACATATTGGGTTTATGGAACGGTATCTGAGCTAATTTGAAACTCTTGTTTTATGTATCACCCCACCTCACCTTTCCCGTTAAGCAGCCATAGTGTGTTTTCTGCATGTGTGACTCTGTTCTGTTTTGTAATTCAGTTCAAGTGTAACGGTTTTTACATTCCCTCTATAAGTGACACCTTATGAGAAGTGTCCTTTTCTGTGTGACTTATTTCACTTAGAATCGTCTTACCTAAATCCACTCATCATGCTGCTACTAGCCTTATGACATTGATTTCATGGCTGAGTGATATTCCATTGTACATAAGGACCACAACTTTTTTATCCATTTTTCGCTTTCCTGGGATATTTAAGGTGGAATGAAGTGGAGGTCCTTGTCAACAGAGCAGCCCTAAACTTTGGGGTGCTTGTGTCTTGCTGATTTTCAATTTTCCCACTTTATCCCCCCATGCGTGGAAGTGCCCTATGCTCTCTAAGCTGTGTTTTTTAGATGTTTCAGGACACACCGTACACTTCTCCAGAGTGGCTGTTGGCAATTTACATCCCGCCCATCAGTGTAGCAAGGCTCCCATTTCTCCATGGCCTGTCCTGCATTTCTGGTTTTGACACTTTTTTCAGCATGGCCCTTTTGACCGATGGGAAGCGAGACTTCTTTGTAGCGCTGATTTGCCTTTCCAGGTTGCTTGGTTGGCCAAAAGGGGCGTATGCGTTTTTTCCTGAATATATTCAGGAAAAAACGCATACGCCCTTTTTGGCCAAGGGCATCATTGTCAACGTTTTGCCGCTTTTCATGTGCTTTAAAGGCGATTCGAATCTACCTCCTGAAATCTGTTTCCTGCAATTCTGCCTTGATTTCAAATCCTCTTCTGTGCCTTCCCTCAATATATTTGTGGACGAGAGTTATCATTTATAACTCTGCAGGTTTGTGAATTGCAGTGCCCTGAAGCTCCATTTTACAAGTCGGTTTTTTGGGAGCCGGCCGCAAAAGCGCAGGATGGCTTCAGGCCCTGTTCTGGTTCAGGGGGGCAGGCTGAGCCTGTGGTTAATTCTTCTTCCTGATGGGAAAATAGAGTGACCTGTGCCTCTCCCAACACCAAGAGCTAGTCTCTCATTGGTTCCCCGTCTTCCCGTTCATCCTCAGGACAAATTGCAACCTGTACGGAACAGGAGGTTAAAGGTGCTGATGCTCCAAGTAGGGAGATTGCTAGTAAAGTGGCTGGAATGGCGAACCCGAGCACAAGGAGATGAGAAATGAGGTGCGTTTTAGAAACCTTTCCCCATCACACGGTGTACCATCTTCTGGGTTTCTCATGCATGTTTTCGATGTAGGAAGATGCCCTTGAACCTGGAGATTTGGGACCCATGCGATGGGTAGCACGCAGTATTACTTTAAAGGGTCTGCGTTTGCTCACCCAACCTCACCGAACCTCTCAGCCCCAAGAGTGTCCACCCTTATGTCTCATCCAGCAGTGGGTCTAGATATGGTCAATCCAGGTTGCATCACAGCCCCTGAACGAATTGTGTAAGAATTTCTCTCTCTTTCCCTGTCTTTGTTTCATGGGTTTTTAAAAGTAATTTATTTTTATAATGGGGTTTAGCTGCTTTTCACGGCTGTGTTTAGGCCGCTTTACACCCACTTGACACACTAACAGAGAGATATCAATACATAGGTTTTAAGATTATTACTAGTCAGATATATTCTTGTGCGGTGAATCGGGCGTGTTGAGTCCAGTTCTCTGAGCAAGGAGTAGGTCTTGTCTATTCCATATTGGGTTTATGGAACGGTATCTGAGCTAATTTGAAACTCTTGTTTTATGTATCACCCCACCTCACCTTTCCCGTTAAGCAGCCATAGTGTGTTTTCTGCATGTGTGACTCTGTTCTGTTTTGTAATTCAGTTCAAGTGTAACGGTTTTTACATTCCCTCTATAAGTGACACCTTATGAGAAGTGTCCTTTTCTGTGTGACTTATTTCACTTAGAATCGTCTTACCTAAATCCACTCATCATGCTGCTACTAGCCTTATGACATTGATTTCATGGCTGAGTGATATTCCATTGTACATAAGGACCACAACTTTTTTATCCATTTTTCGCTTTCCTGGGATATTTAAGGTGGAAGGAAGTGGAGGTCCTTGTCAACAGAGCAGCCCTAAACTTTGGGGTGCTTGTGTCTTGCTGATTTTCAATTTTCCCACTTTATCCCCCCATGCGTGGAAGTGCCCTATGCTCTCTAAGCTGTGTTTTTTAGATGTTTCAGGACACACTGTACACTTCTCCAGAGTGGCTGTTGGCAATTTACATCCCGCCCATCAGTGTAGCAAGGCTCCCATTTCTCCATGGCCTGTCCTGCATTTCTGGTTTTGACACTTTTTTCAGCATGGCCCTTTTGACCGATGGGAAGCGAGACTTCTTTGTAGCGCTGATTTGCCTTTCCAGGTTGCTTGGTTGGCCAAAAGGGGCGTATGCGTTTTTTCCTGAATATATTCAGGAAAAAACGCATACGCCCTTTTTGGCCAAGGGCATCATTGTCAACGTTTTGCCGCTTTTCATGTGCTTTAAAGGCGATTCGAATCTACCTCCTGAAATCTGTTTCCTGCAATTCTGCCTTGATTTCAAATCCTCTTCTTTGCCTTCCCTCAATATATTTGTGGACGAGAGTTATCATTTATAACTCTGCAGGTTTGTGAATTGCAGTGCCCTGAAGCTCCATTTTACAAGTCGGTTTTTTGGGAGCCGGCCGCAAAAGCGCAGGATGGCTTCAGGCCCTGTTCTGGTTCAGGGGGGCAGGCTGAGCCTGTGGTTAATTCTTCTTCCTGATGGGAAAATAGAGTGACCTGTGCCTGTCCCAACACCAAGAGCTAGTCTCTCATTGGTTCCCCGTCTTCCCGTTCATCCTCAGGACAAATTGCAACCTGTACGGAACAGGAGGTTAAAGGTGCTGATGCTCCAAGTAGGGAGATTGCTAGTAAAGTGGCTGGAATGGCGAACCCGAGCACAAGGAGATGAGAAATGAGGTGCGTTTTAGAAACCATTCCCCATCACACGGTGTACCATCTTCTGGGTTTCTCATGCATGTTTTCGATGTAGGAAGATGCCCTTGAACCTGGAGATTTGGGACCCATGCGATGGGTAGCACGCAGTATTACTTTAAAGGGTCTGCGTTTGCTCACCCAACCTCACCAAACCTCTCAGCCCCAAGAGTGTCCACCCTTATGTCTCATCCAGCTGTGGGTCTAGATATGGTCAATCCAGGTTGCATCACAGCCCCTGAACGAATTGTGTAAGAATTTCTCTCTCTTTCCCTGTCTTTGTTTCATGGGTTTTTAAAAGTAATTTATTTTTATAATGGGGTTTAGCTGCTTTTCACGGCTGTGTTTAGGCCGCTTTACACCCACTTGACCCACTAACAGAGAGATATCAATACATAGGTTTTAAGATTATTACTAGTCAGATATATTCTTGTGCGGTGAATCGGGCGTGTTGAGTCCAGTTCTCTGAGCAAGGAGTAGGTCTTGTCTATTACATATTGGGTTTATGGAACGGTATCTGAGCTAATTTGAAACTCTTGTTTTATGTATCACCCCACCTCACCTTTCCCGTTAAGCAGCCATAGTGTGTTTTCTGCATGTGTGACTCTGTTCTGTTTTGTAATTCAGTTCAAGTGTAACGGTTTTTACATTCCCTCTATAAGTGACACCTTATGAGAAGTGTCCTTTTCTGTGTGACTTATTTCACTTAGAATCGTCTTACCTAAATCCACTCATCATGCTGCTACTAGCCTTATGACATTGATTTCATGGCTGAGTGATATTCCATTGTACATAAGGACCACAACTTTTTTATCCATTTTTCGCTTTCCTGGGATATTTAAGGTGGAAGGAAGTGGAGGTCCTTGTCAACAGAGCAGCCCTAAACTTTGGGGTGCTTGTGTCTTGCTGATTTTCAATTTTCCCACTTTATCCCCCCATGCGTGGAAGTGCCCTATGCTCTCTAAGCTGTGTTTTTTAGATGTTTCAGGACACACCGTACACTTCTCCAGAGTGGCTGTTGGCAATTTACATCCCGCCCATCAGTGTAGCAAGGCTCCCATTTCTCCATGGCCTGTCCTGCATTTCTGGTTTTGACACTTTTTTCAGCATGGCCCTTTTGACCGATGGGAAGCGAGACTTCTTTGTAGCGCTGATTTGCCTTTCCAGGTTGCTTGGTTGGCCAAAAGGGGCGTATGCGTTTTTTCCTGAATATATTCAGGAAAAAACGCATACGCCCTTTTTGGCCAAGGGCATCATTGTCAACGTTTTGCCGCTTTTCATGTGCTTTAAAGGCGATTCGAATCTACCTCCTGAAATCTGTTTCCTGCAATTCTGCCTTGATTTCAAATCCTCTTCTGTGCCTTCCCTCAATATATTTGTGGACGAGAGTTATCATTTATAACTCTGCAGGTTTGTGAATTGCAGTGCCCTGAAGCTCCATTTTACAAGTCGGTTTTTTGGGAGCCGGCCGCAAAAGCGCAGGATGGCTTCAGGCCCTGTTCTGGTTCAGGGGGGCAGGCTGAGCCTGTGGTTAATTCTTCTTCCTGATGGGAAAATAGAGTGACCTGTGCCTCTCCCAACACCAAGAGCTAGTCTCTCATTGGTTCCCCGTCTTCCCGTTCATCCTCAGGACAAATTGCAACCTGTACGGAACAGGAGGTTAAAGGTGCTGATGCTCCAAGTAGGGAGATTGCTAGTAAAGTGGCTGGAATGGCGAACCCGAGCACAAGGAGATGAGAAATGAGGTGCGTTTTAGAAACCTTTCCCCATCACACGGTGTACCATCTTCTGGGTTTCTCATGCATGTTTTCGATGTAGGAAGATGCCCTTGAACCTGGAGATTTGGGACCCATGCGATGGGTAGCACGCAGTATTACTTTAAAGGGTCTGCGTTTGCTCACCCAACCTCACCAAACCTCTCAGCCCCAAGAGTGTCCACCCTTATGTCTCATCCAGCTGTGGGTCTAGATATGGTCAATCCAGGTTGCATCACAGCCCCTGAACGAATTGTGTAAGAATTTCTCTCTCTTTCCCTGTCTTTGTTTCATGGGTTTTTAAAAGTAATTTATTTTTATAATGGGGTTTAGCTGCTTTTCACGGCTGTGTTTAGGCCGCTTTACACCCACTTGACCCACTAACAGAGAGATATCAATACATAGGTTTTAAGATTATTACTAGTCAGATATATTCTTGTGCGGTGAATCGGGCGTGTTGAGTCCAGTTCTCTGAGCAAGGAGTAGGTCTTGTCTATTACATATTGGGTTTATGGAACGGTATCTGAGCTAATTTGAAACTCTTGTTTTATGTATCACCCCACCTCACCTTTCCCGTTAAGCAGCCATAGTGTGTTTTCTGCATGTGTGACTCTGTTCTGTTTTGTAATTCAGTTCAAGTGTAACGGTTTTTACATTCCCTCTATAAGTGACACCTTATGAGAAGTGTCCTTTTCTGTGTGACTTATTTCACTTAGAATCGTCTTACCTAAATCCACTCATCATGCTGCTACTAGCCTTATGACATTGATTTCATGGCTGAGTGATATTCCATTGTACATAAGGACCACAACTTTTTTATCTATTTTTCGCTTTCCTGGGATATTTAAGGTGGAATGAAGTGGAGGTCCTTGTCAACAGAGCAGCCCTAAACTTTGGGGTGGTTGTGTCTTGCTGATTTTCAATTTTCCCACTTTATCCCCCCATGCGTGGAAGTGCCCTATGCTCTCTAAGCTGTGTTTTTTAGATGTTTCAGGACACACCGTACACTTCTCCAGAGTGGCTGTTGGCAATTTACATCCCGCCCATCAGTGTAGCAAGGCTCCCATTTCTCCATGGCCTGTCCTGCATTTCTGGTTTTGACACTTTTTTCAGCATGGCCCTTTTGACCGATGGGAAGCGAGACTTCTTTGTAGCGCTGATTTGCCTTTCCAGGTTGCTTGGTTGGCCAAAAAGGGCGTATGCGTTTTTTCCTGAATGTATTCAGGAAAAAACGCATACGCCCTTTTTGGCCAAGGGCATCATTGTCAACGTTTTGCCGCTTTTCATGTGCTTTAAAGGCGATTCGAATCTACCTCCTGAAATCTGTTTCCTGCAATTCTGCCTTGATTTCAAATCCTCTTCTGTGCCTTCCCTCAATATATTTGTGGACGAGAGTTATCATTTATAACTCTGCAGGTTTGTGAATTGCAGTGCCCTGAAGCTCCATTTTACAAGTCGGTTTTTTGGGAGCCGGCCGCAAAAGCGCAGGATGGCTTCAGGCCCTGTTCTGGTTCAGGGGGGCAGGCTGAGCCTGTGGTTAATTCTTCTTCCTGATGGGAAAATAGAGTGACCTGTGCCTCTCCCAACACCAAGAGCTAGTCTCTCATTGGTTCCCCGTCTTCCCGTTCATCCTCAGGACAAATTGCAACCTGTACGGAACAGGAGGTTAAAGGTGCTGATGCTCCAAGTAGGGAGATTGCTAGTAAAGTGGCTGGAATGGCGAACCCGAGCACAAGGAGATGAGAAATGAGGTGCGTTTTAGAAACCTTTCCCCATCACACGGTGTACCATCTTCTGGGTTTCTCATGCATGTTTTCGATGTAGGAAGATGCCCTTGAACCTGGAGATTTGGGACCCATGCGATGGGTAGCACGCAGTATTACTTTAAAGGGTCTGCGTTTGCTCACCCAACCTCACCAAACCTCTCAGCCCCAAGAGTGTCCACCCTTATGTCTCATCCAGCTGTGGGTCTAGATATGGTCAATCCAGGTTGCATCACAGCCCCTGAACGAATTGTGTAAGAATTTCTCTCTCTTTCCCTGTCTTTGTTTCATGGGTTTTTAAAAGTAATTTATTTTTATAATGGGGTTTAGCTGCTTTTCACGGCTGTGTTTAGGCCGCTTTACACCCACTTGACCCACTAACAGAGAGATATCAATACATAGGTTTTAAGATTATTACTAGTCAGATATATTCTTGTGCGGTGAATCGGGCGTGTTGAGTCCAGTTCTCTGAGCAAGGAGTAGGTCTTGTCTATTACATATTGGGTTTATGGAACGGTATCTGAGCTAATTTGAAACTCTTGTTTTATGTATCACCCCACCTCACCTTTCCCGTTAAGCAGCCATAGTGTGTTTTCTGCATGTGTGACTCTGTTCTGTTTTGTAATTCAGTTCAAGTGTAACGGTTTTTACATTCCCTCTATAAGTGACACCTTATGAGAAGTGTCCTTTTCTGTGTGACTTATTTCACTTAGAATCGTCTTACCTAAATCCACTCATCATGCTGCTACTAGCCTTATGACATTGATTTCATGGCTGAGTGATATTCCATTGTACATAAGGACCACAACTTTTTTATCCATTTTTCGCTTTCCTGGGATATTTAAGGTGGAAGGAAGTGGAGGTCCTTGTCAACAGAGCAGCCCTAAACTTTGGGGTGCTTGTGTCTTGCTGATTTTCAATTTTCCCACTTTATCCCCCCATGCGTGGAAGTGCCCTATGCTCTCTAAGCTGTGTTTTTTAGATGTTTCAGGACACACCGTACACTTCTCCAGAGTGGCTGTTGGCAATTTACATCCCGCCCATCAGTGTAGCAAGGCTCCCATTTCTCCATGGCCTGTCCTGCATTTCTGGTTTTGACACTTTTTTCAGCATGGCCCTTTTGACCGATGGGAAGCGAGACTTCTTTGTAGCGCTGATTTGCCTTTCCAGGTTGCTTGGTTGGCCAAAAGGGGCGTATGCGTTTTTTCCTGAATATATTCAGGAAAAAACGCATACGCCCTTTTTGGCCAAGGGCATCATTGTCAACGTTTTGCCGCTTTTCATGTGCTTTAAAGGCGATTCGAATCTACCTCCTGAAATCTGTTTCCTGCAATTCTGCCTTGATTTCAAATCCTCTTCTTTGCCTTCCCTCAATATATTTGTGGACGAGAGTTATCATTTATAACTCTGCAGGTTTGTGAATTGCAGTGCCCTGAAGCTCCATTTTACAAGTCGGTTTTTTGGGAGCCGGCCGCAAAAGCGCAGGATGGCTTCAGGCCCTGTTCTGGTTCAGGGGGGCAGGCTGAGCCTGTGGTTAATTCTTCTTCCTGATGGGAAAATAGAGTGACCTGTGCCTGTCCCAACACCAAGAGCTAGTCTCTCATTGGTTCCCCGTCTTCCCGTTCATCCTCAGGACAAATTGCAACCTGTACGGAACAGGAGGTTAAAGGTGCTGATGCTCCAAGTAGGGAGATTGCTAGTAAAGTGGCTGGAATGGCGAACCCGAGCACAAGGAGATGAGAAATGAGGTGCGTTTTAGAAACCTTTCCCCATCACACGGTGTACCATCTTCTGGGTTTCTCATGCATGTTTTCGATGTAGGAAGATGCCCTTGAACCTGGAGATTTGGGACCCATGCGATGGGTAGCACGCAGTATTACTTTAAAGGGTCTGCGTTTGCTCACCCAACCTCACCAAACCTCTCAGCCCCAAGAGTGTCCACCCTTATGTCTCATCCAGCTGTGGGTCTAGATATGGTCAATCCAGGTTGCATCACAGCCCCTGAACGAATTGTGTAAGAATTTCTCTCTCTTTCCCTGTCTTTGTTTCATGGGTTTTTAAAAGTAATTTATTTTTATAATGGGGTTTAGCTGCTTTTCACGGCTGTGTTTAGGCCGCTTTACACCCACTTGACCCACTAACAGAGAGATATCAATACATAGGTTTTAAGATTATTACTAGTCAGATATATTCTTGTGCGGTGAATCGGGCGTGTTGAGTCCAGTTCTCTGAGCAAGGAGTAGGTCTTGTCTATTACATATTGGGTTTATGGAACGGTATCTGAGCTAATTTGAAACTCTTGTTTTATGTATCACCCCACCTCACCTTTCCCGTTAAGCAGCCATAGTGTGTTTTCTGCATGTGTGACTCTGTTCTGTTTTGTAATTCAGTTCAAGTGTAACGGTTTTTACATTCCCTCTATAAGTGACACCTTATGAGAAGTGTCCTTTTCTGTGTGACTTATTTCACTTAGAATCGTCTTACCTAAATCCACTCATCATGCTGCTACTAGCCTTATGACATTGATTTCATGGCTGAGTGATATTCCATTGTACATAAGGACCACAACTTTTTTATCTATTTTTCGCTTTCCTGGGATATTTAAGGTGGAATGAAGTGGAGGTCCTTGTCAACAGAGCAGCCCTAAACTTTGGGGTGGTTGTGTCTTGCTGATTTTCAATTTTCCCACTTTATCCCCCCATGCGTGGAAGTGCCCTATGCTCTCTAAGCTGTGTTTTTTAGATGTTTCAGGACACACCGTACACTTCTCCAGAGTGGCTGTTGGCAATTTACATCCCGCCCATCAGTGTAGCAAGGCTCCCATTTCTCCATGGCCTGTCCTGCATTTCTGGTTTTGACACTTTTTTCAGCATGGCCCTTTTGACCGATGGGAAGCGAGACTTCTTTGTAGCGCTGATTTGCCTTTCCAGGTTGCTTGGTTGGCCAAAAAGGGCGTATGCGTTTTTTCCTGAATGTATTCAGGAAAAAACGCATACGCCCTTTTTGGCCAAGGGCATCATTGTCAACGTTTTGCCGCTTTTCATGTGCTTTAAAGGCGATTCGAATCTACCTCCTGAAATCTGTTTCCTGCAATTCTGCCTTGATTTCAAATCCTCTTCTGTGCCTTCCCTCAATATATTTGTGGACGAGAGTTATCATTTATAACTCTGCAGGTTTGTGAATTGCAGTGCCCTGAAGCTCCATTTTACAAGTCGGTTTTTTGGGAGCCGGCCGCAAAAGCGCAGGATGGCTTCAGGCCCTGTTCTGGTTCAGGGGGGCAGGCTGAGCCTGTGGTTAATTCTTCTTCCTGATGGGAAAATAGAGTGACCTGTGCCTCTCCCAACACCAAGAGCTAGTCTCTCATTGGTTCCCCGTCTTCCCGTTCATCCTCAGGACAAATTGCAACCTGTACGGAACAGGAGGTTAAAGGTGCTGATGCTCCAAGTAGGGAGATTGCTAGTAAAGTGGCTGGAATGGCGAACCCGAGCACAAGGAGATGAGAAATGAGGTGCGTTTTAGAAACCTTTCCCCATCACACGGTGTACCATCTTCTGGGTTTCTCATGCATGTTTTCGATGTAGGAAGATGCCCTTGAACCTGGAGATTTGGGACCCATGCGATGGGTAGCACGCAGTATTACTTTAAAGGGTCTGCGTTTGCTCACCCAACCTCACCAAACCTCTCAGCCCCAAGAGTGTCCACCCTTATGTCTCATCCAGCTGTGGGTCTAGATATGGTCAATCCAGGTTGCATCACAGCCCCTGAACGAATTGTGTAAGAATTTCTCTCTCTTTCCCTGTCTTTGTTTCATGGGTTTTTAAAAGTAATTTATTTTTATAATGGGGTTTAGCTGCTTTTCACGGCTGTGTTTAGGCCGCTTTACACCCACTTGACCCACTAACAGAGAGATATCAATACATAGGTTTTAAGATTATTACTAGTCAGATATATTCTTGTGCGGTGAATCGGGCGTGTTGAGTCCAGTTCTCTGAGCAAGGAGTAGGTCTTGTCTATTACATATTGGGTTTATGGAACGGTATCTGAGCTAATTTGAAACTCTTGTTTTATGTATCACCCCACCTCACCTTTCCCGTTAAGCAGCCATAGTGTGTTTTCTGCATGTGTGACTCTGTTCTGTTTTGTAATTCAGTTCAAGTGTAACGGTTTTTACATTCCCTCTATAAGTGACACCTTATGAGAAGTGTCCTTTTCTGTGTGACTTATTTCACTTAGAATCGTCTTACCTAAATCCACTCATCATGCTGCTACTAGCCTTATGACATTGATTTCATGGCTGAGTGATATTCCATTGTACATAAGGACCACAACTTTTTTATCCATTTTTCGCTTTCCTGGGATATTTAAGGTGGAAGGAAGTGGAGGTCCTTGTCAACAGAGCAGCCCTAAACTTTGGGGTGCTTGTGTCTTGCTGATTTTCAATTTTCCCACTTTATCCCCCCATGCGTGGAAGTGCCCTATGCTCTCTAAGCTGTGTTTTTTAGATGTTTCAGGACACACCGTACACTTCTCCAGAGTGGCTGTTGGCAATTTACATCCCGCCCATCAGTGTAGCAAGGCTCCCATTTCTCCATGGCCTGTCCTGCATTTCTGGTTTTGACACTTTTTTCAGCATGGCCCTTTTGACCGATGGGAAGCGAGACTTCTTTGTAGCGCTGATTTGCCTTTCCAGGTTGCTTGGTTGGCCAAAAGGGGCGTATGCGTTTTTTCCTGAATATATTCAGGAAAAAACGCATACGCCCTTTTTGGCCAAGGGCATCATTGTCAACGTTTTGCCGCTTTTCATGTGCTTTAAAGGCGATTCGAATCTACCTCCTGAAATCTGTTTCCTGCAATTCTGCCTTGATTTCAAATCCTCTTCTTTGCCTTCCCTCAATATATTTGTGGACGAGAGTTATCATTTATAACTCTGCAGGTTTGTGAATTGCAGTGCCCTGAAGCTCCATTTTACAAGTCGGTTTTTTGGGAGCCGGCCGCAAAAGCGCAGGATGGCTTCAGGCCCTGTTCTGGTTCAGGGGGGCAGGCTGAGCCTGTGGTTAATTCTTCTTCCTGATGGGAAAATAGAGTGACCTGTGCCTGTCCCAACACCAAGAGCTAGTCTCTCATTGGTTCCCCGTCTTCCCGTTCATCCTCAGGACAAATTGCAACCTGTACGGAACAGGAGGTTAAAGGTGCTGATGCTCCAAGTAGGGAGATTGCTAGTAAAGTGGCTGGAATGGCGAACCCGAGCACAAGGAGATGAGAAATGAGGTGCGTTTTAGAAACCATTCCCCATCACACGGTGTACCATCTTCTGGGTTTCTCATGCATGTTTTCGATGTAGGAAGATGCCCTTGAACCTGGAGATTTGGGACCCATGCGATGGGTAGCACGCAGTATTACTTTAAAGGGTCTGCGTTTGCTCACCCAACCTCACCAAACCTCTCAGCCCCAAGAGTGTCCACCCTTATGTCTCATCCAGCTGTGGGTCTAGATATGGTCAATCCAGGTTGCATCACAGCCCCTGAACGAATTGTGTAAGAATTTCTCTCTCTTTCCCTGTCTTTGTTTCATGGGTTTTTAAAAGTAATTTATTTTTATAATGGGGTTTAGCTGCTTTTCACGGCTGTGTTTAGGCCGCTTTACACCCACTTGACCCACTAACAGAGAGATATCAATACATAGGTTTTAAGATTATTACTAGTCAGATATATTCTTGTGCGGTGAATCGGGCGTGTTGAGTCCAGTTCTCTGAGCAAGGAGTAGGTCTTGTCTATTACATATTGGGTTTATGGAACGGTATCTGAGCTAATTTGAAACTCTTGTTTTATGTATCACCCCACCTCACCTTTCCCGTTAAGCAGCCATAGTGTGTTTTCTGCATGTGTGACTCTGTTCTGTTTTGTAATTCAGTTCAAGTGTAACGGTTTTTACATTCCCTCTATAAGTGACACCTTATGAGAAGTGTCCTTTTCTGTGTGACTTATTTCACTTAGAATCGTCTTACCTAAATCCACTCATCATGCTGCTACTAGCCTTATGACATTGATTTCATGGCTGAGTGATATTCCATTGTACATAAGGACCACAACTTTTTTATCCATTTTTCGCTTTCCTGGGATATTTAAGGTGGAATGAAGTGGAGGTCCTTGTCAACAGAGCAGCCCTAAACTTTGGGGTGCTTGTGTCTTGCTGATTTTCAATTTTCCCACTTTATCCCCCCATGCGTGGAAGTGCCCTATGCTCTCTAAGCTGTGTTTTTTAGATGTTTCAGGACACACCGTACACTTCTCCAGAGTGGCTGTTGGCAATTTACATCCCGCCCATCAGTGTAGCAAGGCTCCCATTTCTCCATGGCCTGTCCTGCATTTCTGGTTTTGACACTTTTTTCAGCATGGCCCTTTTGACCGATGGGAAGCGAGACTTCTTTGTAGCGCTGATTTGCCTTTCCAGGTTGCTTGGTTGGCCAAAAAGGGCGTATGCGTTTTTTCCTGAATGTATTCAGGAAAAAACGCATACGCCCTTTTTGGCCAAGGGCATCATTGTCAACGTTTTGCCGCTTTTCATGTGCTTTAAAGGCGATTCGAATCTACCTCCTGAAATCTGTTTCCTGCAATTCTGCCTTGATTTCAAATCCTCTTCTGTGCCTTCCCTCAATATATTTGTGGACGAGAGTTATCATTTATAACTCTGCAGGTTTGTGAATTGCAGTGCCCTGAAGCTCCATTTTACAAGTCGGTTTTTTGGGAGCCGGCCGCAAAAGCGCAGGATGGCTTCAGGCCCTGTTCTGGTTCAGGGGGGCAGGCTGAGCCTGTGGTTAATTCTTCTTCCTGATGGGAAAATAGAGTGACCTGTGCCTCTCCCAACACCAAGAGCTAGTCTCTCATTGGTTCCCCGTCTTCCCGTTCATCCTCAGGACAAATTGCAACCTGTACGGAACAGGAGGTTAAAGGTGCTGATGCTCCAAGTAGGGAGATTGCTAGTAAAGTGGCTGGAATGGCGAACCCGAGCACAAGGAGATGAGAAATGAGGTGCGTTTTAGAAACCTTTCCCCATCACACGGTGTACCATCTTCTGGGTTTCTCATGCATGTTTTCGATGTAGGAAGATGCCCTTGAACCTGGAGATTTGGGACCCATGCGATGGGTAGCACGCAGTATTACTTTAAAGGGTCTGCGTTTGCTCACCCAACCTCACCAAACCTCTCAGCCCCAAGAGTGTCCACCCTTATGTCTCATCCAGCTGTGGGTCTAGATATGGTCAATCCAGGTTGCATCACAGCCCCTGAACGAATTGTGTAAGAATTTCTCTCTCTTTCCCTGTCTTTGTTTCATGGGTTTTTAAAAGTAATTTATTTTTATAATGGGGTTTAGCTGCTTTTCACGGCTGTGTTTAGGCCGCTTTACACCCACTTGACACACTAACAGAGAGATATCAATACATAGGTTTTAAGATTATTTCTAGTCAGATATATTCTTGTGCGGTGAATCGGGCGTGTTGAGTCCAGTTCTCTGAGCAAGGAGTAGGTCTTGTCTATTCCATATTGGGTTTATGGAACGGTATCTGAGCTAATTTGAAACTCTTGTTTTATGTATCACCCCACCTCACCTTTCCCGTTAAGCAGCCATAGTGTGTTTTCTGCATGTGTGACTCTGTTCTGTTTTGTAATTCAGTTCAAGTGTAACGGTTTTTACATTCCCTCTATAAGTGACACCTTATGAGAAGTGTCCTTTTCTGTGTGACTTATTTCACTTAGAATCGTCTTACCTAAATCCACTCATCATGCTGCTACTAGCCTTATGACATTGATTTCATGGCTGAGTGATATTCCATTGTACATAAGGACCACAACTTTTTTATCCATTTTTCGCTTTCCTGGGATATTTAAGGTGGAAGGAAGTGGAGGTCCTTGTCAACAGAGCAGCCCTAAACTTTGGGGTGCTTGTGTCTTGCTGATTTTCAATTTTCCCACTTTATCCCCCCATGCGTGGAAGTGCCCTATGCTCTCTAAGCTGTGTTTTTTAGATGTTTCAGGACACACCGTACACTTCTCCAGAGTGGCTGTTGGCAATTTACATCCCGCCCATCAGTGTAGCAAGGCTCCCATTTCTCCATGGCCTGTCCTGCATTTCTGGTTTTGACACTTTTTTCAGCA
This sequence comes from Balaenoptera physalus, assembly GCF_965194825.1. Classification (NCBI taxonomy): domain Eukaryota; kingdom Metazoa; phylum Chordata; class Mammalia; order Artiodactyla; family Balaenopteridae; genus Balaenoptera; species Balaenoptera physalus. Next base: position 1,510,599 of record NW_028126451.1, on the reverse strand, counting down.
TGGCCCTTTTGACCGATGGGAAGCGAGACTTCTTTGTAGCGCTGATTTGCCTTTCCAGGTTGCTTGGTTGGCCAAAAAGGGCGTATGCGTTTTTTCCTGAATGTATTCAGGAAAAAACGCATACGCCCTTTTTGGCCAAGGGCATCATTGTCAACGTTTTGCCGCTTTTCATGTGCTTTAAAGGCGATTCGAATCTACCTCCTGAAATCTGTTTCCTGCAATTCTGCCTTGATTTCAAATCCTCTTCTTTGCCTTCCCTCAATATATTTGTGGACGAGAGTTATCATTTATAACTCTGCAGGTTTGTGAATTGCAGTGCCCTGAAGCTCCATTTTACAAGTCGCTTTTTTGGGAGCCGGCCGCAAAAGCGCAGGATGGCTTCAGGCCCTGTTCTGGTTCCGGGGGGCAGGCTGAGCCTGTGGTTAATTCTTCTTCCTGATGGGAAAATAGAGTGACCTGTGCCTGTCCCAACACCAAGAGCTAGTCTCTCATTGGTTCCCCGTCTTCCCGTTCATCCTCAGGACAAATTGCAACCTGTACGGAACAGGAGGTTAAAGGTGCTGATGCTCCAAGTAGGGAGATTGCTAGTAAAGTGGCTGGAATGGCGAACCCGAGCACAAGGAGATGAGAAATGAGGTGCGTTTTAGAAACCTTTCCCCATCACACGGTGTACCATCTTCTGGGTTTCTCATGCATGTTTTCGATGTAGGAAGATGCCCTTGAACCTGGAGATTTGGGACCCATGCGATGGGTAGCACGCAGTAATACTTTAAAGGGTCTGCGTTTGCTCACCCAACCTCACCAAACCTCTCAGCCCCAAGAGTGTCCACCCTTATGTCTCATTCAGCTGTGGGTCTAGATATGGTCAATCCAGGTTGCATCACAGCCCCTGAACGAATTGTGTAAGAATTTCTCTCTCTTTCCCTGTCTTTGTTTCATGGGTTTTTAAAAGTAATTTATTTTTATAATGGGGTTTAGCTGCTTTTCACGGCTGTGTTTAGGCCGCTTTACACCCACTTGACCCACTAACAGAGAGATATCAATACATAGGTTTTAAGATTATTACTAGTCAGATATATTCTTGTGCGGTGAATCGGGCGTGTTGAGTCCAGTTCTCTGAGCAAGGAGTAGGTCTTGTCTATTCCATATTGGGTTTATGGAACGGTATCTGAGCTAATTTGAAACTCTTGTTTTATGTATCACCCCACCTCACCTTTCCCGTTAAGCAGCCATAGTGTGTTTTCTGCATGTGTGACTCTGTTCTGTTTTGTAATTCAGTTCAAGTGTAACGGTTTTTACATTCCCTCTATAAGTGACACCTTATGAGAAGTGTCCTTTTCTGTGTGACTTATTTCACTTAGAATCGTCTTACCTAAATCCACTCATCATGCTGCTACTAGCCTTATGACATTGATTTCATGGCTGAGTGATATTCCATTGTACATAAGGACCACAACTTTTTTATCCATTTTTCGCTTTCCTGGGATATTTAAGGTGGAATGAAGTGGAGGTCCTTGTCAACAGAGCAGCCCTAAACTTTGGGGTGCTTGTGTCTTGCTGATTTTCAATTTTCCCACTTTATCCCCCCATGCGTGGAAGTGCCCTATGCTCTCTAAGCTGTGTTTTTTAGATGTTTCAGGACACACCGTACACTTCTCCAGAGTGGCTGTTGGCAATTTACATCCCGCCCATCAGTGTAGCAAGGCTCCCATTTCTCCATGGCCTGTCCTGCATTTCTGGTTTTGACACTTTTTTCAGCATGGCCCTTTTGACCGATGGGAAGCGAGACTTCTTTGTAGCGCTGATTTGCCTTTCCAGGTTGCTTGGTTGGCCAAAAAGGGCGTATGCGTTTTTTCCTGAATGTATTCAGGAAAAAACGCATACGCCCTTTTTGGCCAAGGGCATCATTGTCAACGTTTTGCCGCTTTTCATGTGCTTTAAAGGCGATTCGAATCTACCTCCTGAAATCTGTTTCCTGCAATTCTGCCTTGATTTCAAATCCTCTTCTTTGCCTTCCCTCAATATATTTGTGGACGAGAGTTATCATTTATAACTCTGCAGGTTTGTGAATTGCAGTGCCCTGAAGCTCCATTTTACAAGTCGGTTTTTTGGGAGCCGGCCGCAAAAGCGCAGGATGGCTTCAGGCCCTGTTCTGGTTCAGGGGGGCAGGCTGAGCCTGTGGTTAATTCTTCTTCCTGATGGGAAAATAGAGTGACCTGTGCCTCTCCCAACACCAAGAGCTAGTCTCTCATTGGTTCCCCGTCTTCCCGTTCATCCTCAGGACAAATTGCAACCTGTACGGAACAGGAGGTTAAAGGTGCTGATGCTCCAAGTAGGGAGATTGCTAGTAAAGTGGCTGGAATGGCGAACCCGAGCACAAGGAGATGAGAAATGAGGTGCGTTTTAGAAACCTTTCCCCATCACACGGTGTACCATCTTCTGGGTTTCTCATGCATGTTTTCGATGTAGGAAGATGCCCTTGAACCTGGAGATTTGGGACCCATGCGATGGGTAGCACGCAGTATTACTTTAAAGGGTCTGCGTTTGCTCACCCAACCTCACCAAACCTCTCAGCCCCAAGAGTGTCCACCCTTATGTCTCACCCAGCTGTGGGTCTAGATATGGTCAATCCAGGTTGCATCACAGCCCCTGAACGAATTGTGTAAGAATTTCTCTCTCTTTCCCTGTCTTTGTTTCATGGGTTTTTAAAAGTAATTTATTTTTATAATGGGGTTTAGCTGCTTTTCACGGCTGTGTTTAGGCCGCTTTACACCCACTTGACCCACTAACAGAGAGATATCAATACATAGGTTTTAAGATTATTTCTAGTCAGATATATTCTTGTGCGGTGAATCGGGCATGTTGAGTCCAGTTCTCTGAGCAAGGAGTAGGTCTTGTCTATTCCATATTGGGTTTATGGAACGGTATCTGAGCTAATTTGAAACTCTTGTTTTATGTATCACCCCACCTCACCTTTCCCGTTAAGCAGCCATAGTGTGTTTTCTGCATGTGTGACTCTGTTCTGTTTTGTAATTCAGTTCAAGTGTAACGGTTTTTACATTCCCTCTATAAGTGACACCTTATGAGAAGTGTCCTTTTCTGTGTGACTTATTTCACTTAGAATCGTCTTACCTAAATCCACTCATCATGCTGCTACTAGCCTTATGACATTGATTTCATGGCTGAGTGATATTCCATTGTACATAAGGACCACAACTTTTTTATCCATTTTTCGCTTTCCTGGGATATTTAAGGTGGAAGGAAGTGGAGGTCCTTGTCAACAGAGCAGCCCTAAACTTTGGGGTGCTTGTGTCTTGCTGATTTTCAATTTTCCCACTTTATCCCCCCATGCGTGGAAGTGCCCTATGCTCTCTAAGCTGTGTTTTTTAGATGTTTCAGGACACACCGTACACTTCTCCAGAGTGGCTGTTGGCAATTTACATCCCGCCCATCAGTGTAGCAAGGCTCCCATTTCTCCATGGCCTGTCCTGCATTTCTGGTTTTGACACTTTTTTCAGCATGGCCCTTTTGACCGATGGGAAGCGAGACTTCTTTGTAGCGCTGATTTGCCTTTCCAGGTTGCTTGGTTGGCCAAAAGGGGCGTATGCGTTTTTTCCTGAATATATTCAGGAAAAAACGCATACGCCCTTTTTGGCCAAGGGCATCATTGTCAACGTTTTGCCGCTTTTCATGTGCTTTAAAGGCGATTCGAATCTACCTCCTGAAATCTGTTTCCTGCAATTCTGCCTTGATTTCAAATCCTCTTCTTTGCCTTCCCTCAATATATTTGTGGACGAGAGTTATCATTTATAACTCTGCAGGTTTGTGAATTGCAGTGCCCTGAAGCTCCATTTTACAAGTCGGTTTTTTGGGAGCCGGCCGCAAAAGCGCAGGATGGCTTCAGGCCCTGTTCTGGTTCAGGGGGGCAGGCTGAGCCTGTGGTTAATTCTTCTTCCTGATGGGAAAATAGAGTGACCTGTGCCTCTCCCAACACCAAGAGCTAGTCTCTCATTGGTTCCCCGTCTTCCCGTTCATCCTCAGGACAAATTGCAACCTGTACGGAACAGGAGGTTAAAGGTGCTGATGCTCCAAGTAGGGAGATTGCTAGTAAAGTGGCTGGAATGGCGAACCCGAGCACAAGGAGATGAGAAATGAGGTGCGTTTTAGAAACCTTTCCCCATCACACGGTGTACCATCTTCTGGGTTTCTCATGCATGTTTTCGATGTAGGAAGATGCCCTTGAACCTGGAGATTTGGGACCCATGCGATGGGTAGCACGCAGTATTACTTTAAAGGGTCTGCGTTTGCTCACCCAACCTCACCAAACCTCTCAGCCCCAAGAGTGTCCACCCTTATGTCTCATCCAGCTGTGGGTCTAGATATGGTCAATCCAGGTTGCATCACAGCCCCTGAACGAATTGTGTAAGAATTTCTCTCTCTTTCCCTGTCTTTGTTTCATGGGTTTTTAAAAGTAACTTATTTTTATAATGGGGTTTAGCTGCTTTTCACGGCTGTGTTTAGGCCGCTTTACACCCACTTGACCCACTAACAGAGAGATATCAATACATAGGTTTTAAGATTATTACTAGTCAGATATATTCTTGTGCGGTGAATCGGGCGTGTTGAGTCCAGTTGTCTGAGCAAGGAGTAGGTCTTGTCTGTTACATATTGGGTTTATGGAACGGTATCTGAGCTAATTTGAAACTCTTGTTTTATGTATCACCCCACCTCACCTTTCCCGTTAAGCAGCCATAGTGTGTTTTCTGCTTGTGTGACTCTGTTCTGTTTTGTAATTCAGTTCAAGTGTAACGGTTTTTACATTCCCTCTATAAGTGACACCTTATGAGAAGTGTCCTTTTCTGTGTGACTTATTTCACTTAGAATCGTCTTACCTAAATCCACTCATCATGCTGCTACTAGCCTTATGACATTGATTTCATGGCTGAGTGATATTCCATTGTACATAAGGACCACAACTTTTTTATCCATTTTTCGCTTTCCTGGGATATTTAAGGTGGAAGGAAGTGGAGGTCCTTGTCAACAGAGCAGCCCTAAACTTTGGGGTGCTTGTGTCTTGCTGATTTTCAATTTTCCCACTTTATCCCCCCATGCGTGGAAGTGCCCTATGCTCTCTAAGCTGTGTTTTTTAGATGTTTCAGGACACACCGTACACTTCTCCAGAGTGGCTGTTGGCAATTTACATCCCGCCCATCAGTGTAGCAAGGCTCCCATTTCTCCATGGCCTGTCCTGCATTTCTGGTTTTGACACTTTTTTCAGCATGGCCCTTTTGACCGATGGGAAGCGAGACTTCTTTGTAGCGCTGATTTGCCTTTCCAGGTTGCTTGGTTGGCCAAAAGGGGCGTATGCGTTTTTTCCTGAATATATTCAGGAAAAAACGCATACGCCCTTTTTGGCCAAGGGCATCATTGTCAACGTTTTGCCGCTTTTCATGTGCTTTAAAGGCGATTCGAATCTACCTCCTGAAATCTGTTTCCTGCAATTCTGCCTTGATTTCAAATCCTCTTCTTTGCCTTCCCTCAATATATTTGTGGACGAGAGTTATCATTTATAACTCTGCAGGTTTGTGAATTGCAGTGCCCTGAAGCTCCATTTTACAAGTCGGTTTTTTGGGAGCCGGCCGCAAAAGCGCAGGATGGCTTCAGGCCCTGTTCTGGTTCAGGGGGGCAGGCTGAGCCTGTGGTTAATTCTTCTTCCTGATGGGAAAATAGAGTGACCTGTGCCTCTCCCAACACCAAGAGCTAGTCTCTCATTGGTTCCCCGTCTTCCCGTTCATCCTCAGGACAAATTGCAACCTGTACGGAACAGGAGGTTAAAGGTGCTGATGCTCCAAGTAGGGAGATTGCTAGTAAAGTGGCTGGAATGGCGAACCCGAGCACAAGGAGATGAGAAATGAGGTGCGTTTTAGAAACCTTTCCCCATCACACGGTGTACCATCTTCTGGGTTTCTCATGCATGTTTTCGATGTAGGAAGATGCCCTTGAACCTGGAGATTTGGGACCCATGCGATGGGTAGCACGCAGTATTACTTTAAAGGGTCTGCGTTTGCTCACCCAACCTCACCAAACCTCTCAGCCCCAAGAGTGTCCACCCTTATGTCTCATCCAGCTGTGGGTCTAGATATGGTCAATCCAGGTTGCATCACAGCCCCTGAACGAATTGTGTAAGAATTTCTCTCTCTTTCCCTGTCTTTGTTTCATGGGTTTTTAAAAGTAACTTATTTTTATAATGGGGTTTAGCTGCTTTTCACGGCTGTGTTTAGGCCGCTTTACACCCACTTGACCCACTAACAGAGAGATATCAATACATAGGTTTTAAGATTATTACTAGTCAGATATATTCTTGTGCGGTGAATCGGGCGTGTTGAGTCCAGTTGTCTGAGCAAGGAGTAGGTCTTGTCTGTTACATATTGGGTTTATGGAACGGTATCTGAGCTAATTTGAAACTCTTGTTTTATGTATCACCCCACCTCACCTTTCCCGTTAAGCAGCCATAGTGTGTTTTCTGCTTGTGTGACTCTGTTCTGTTTTGTAATTCAGTTCAAGTGTAACGGTTTTTACATTCCCTCTATAAGTGACACCTTATGAGAAGTGTCCTTTTCTGTGTGACTTATTTCACTTAGAATCGTCTTACCTAAATCCACTCATCATGCTGCTACTAGCCTTATGACATTGATTTCATGGCTGAGTGATATTCCATTGTACATAAGGACCACAACTTTTTTATCCATTTTTCGCTTTCCTGGGATATTTAAGGTGGAAGGAAGTGGAGGTCCTTGTCAACAGAGCAGCCCTAAACTTTGGGGTGCTTGTGTCTTGCTGATTTTCAATTTTCCCACTTTATCCCCCCATGCGTGGAAGTGCCCTATGCTCTCTAAGCTGTGTTTTTTAGATGTTTCAGGACACACCGTACACTTCTCCAGAGTGGCTGTTGGCAATTTACATCCCGCCCATCAGTGTAGCAAGGCTCCCATTTCTCCATGGCCTGTCCTGCATTTCTGGTTTTGACACTTTTTTCAGCATGGCCCTTTTGACCGATGGGAAGCGAGACTTCTTTGTAGCGCTGATTTGCCTTTCCAGGTTGCTTGGTTGGCCAAAAGGGGCGTATGCGTTTTTTCCTGAATATATTCAGGAAAAAACGCATACGCCCTTTTTGGCCAAGGGCATCATTGTCAACGTTTTGCCGCTTTTCATGTGCTTTAAAGGCGATTCGAATCTACCTCCTGAAATCTGTTTCCTGCAATTCTGCCTTGATTTCAAATCCTCTTCTTTGCCTTCCCTCAATATATTTGTGGACGAGAGTTATCATTTATAACTCTGCAGGTTTGTGAATTGCAGTGCCCTGAAGCTCCATTTTACAAGTCGGTTTTTTGGGAGCCGGCCGCAAAAGCGCAGGATGGCTTCAGGCCCTGTTCTGGTTCAGGGGGGCAGGCTGAGCCTGTGGTTAATTCTTCTTCCTGATGGGAAAATAGAGTGACCTGTGCCTCTCCCAACACCAAGAGCTAGTCTCTCATTGGTTCCCCGTCTTCCCGTTCATCCTCAGGACAAATTGCAACCTGTACGGAACAGGAGGTTAAAGGTGCTGATGCTCCAAGTAGGGAGATTGCTAGTAAAGTGGCTGGAATGGCGAACCCGAGCACAAGGAGATGAGAAATGAGGTGCGTTTTAGAAACCTTTCCCCATCACACGGTGTACCATCTTCTGGGTTTCTCATGCATGTTTTCGATGTAGGAAGATGCCCTTGAACCTGGAGATTTGGGACCCATGCGATGGGTAGCACGCAGTATTACTTTAAAGGGTCTGCGTTTGCTCACCCAACCTCACCAAACCTCTCAGCCCCAAGAGTGTCCACCCTTATGTCTCATCCAGCTGTGGGTCTAGATATGGTCAATCCAGGTTGCATCACAGCCCCTGAACGAATTGTGTAAGAATTTCTCTCTCTTTCCCTGTCTTTGTTTCATGGGTTTTTAAAAGTAATTTATTTTTATAATGGGGTTTAGCTGCTTTTCACGGCTGTGTTTAGGCCGCTTTACACCCACTTGACCCACTAACAGAGCGATATCAATACATAGGTTTTAAGATTATTACTAGTCAGATATATTCTTGTGCGGTGAATCGGGCGTGTTGAGTCCAGTTCTCTGAGCAAGGAGTAGGTCTTGTCTATTCCATATTGGGTTTATGGAACGGTATCTGAGCTAATTTGAAACTCTTGTTTTATGTATCACCCCACCTCACCTTTCCCGTTAAGCAGCCATAGTGTGTTTTCTGCATGTGTGACTCTGTTCTGTTTTGTAATTCAGTTCAAGTGTAACGGTTTTTACATTCCCTCTATAAGTGACACCTTATGAGAAGTGTCCTTTTCTGTGTGACTTATTTCACTTAGAATCGTCTTACCTAAATCCACTCATCATGCTGCTACTAGCCTTATGACATTGATTTCATGGCTGAGTGATATTCCATTGTACATAAGGACCACAACTTTTTTATCCATTTTTCGCTTTCCTGGGATATTTAAGGTGGAATGAAGTGGAGGTCCTTGTCAACAGAGCAGCCCTAAACTTTGGGGTGCTTGTGTCTTGCTGATTTTCAATTTTCCCACTTTATCCCCCCATGCGTGGAAGTGCCCTATGCTCTCTAAGCTGTGTTTTTTAGATGTTTCAGGACACACCGTACACTTCTCCAGAGTGGCTGTTGGCAATTTACATCCCGCCCATCAGTGTAGCAAGGCTCCCATTTCTCCATGGCCTGTCCTGCATTTCTGGTTTTGACACTTTTTTCAGCATGGCCCTTTTGACCGATGGGAAGCGAGACTTCTTTGTAGCGCTGATTTGCCTTTCCAGGTTGCTTGGTTGGCCAAAAAGGGCGTATGCGTTTTTTCCTGAATGTATTCAGGAAAAAACGCATACGCCCTTTTTGGCCAAGGGCATCATTGTCAACGTTTTGCCGCTTTTCATGTGCTTTAAAGGCGATTCGAATCTACCTCCTGAAATCTGTTTCCTGCAATTCTGCCTTGATTTCAAATCCTCTTCTTTGCCTTCCCTCAATATATTTGTGGACGAGAGTTATCATTTATAACTCTGCAGGTTTGTGAATTGCAGTGCCCTGAAGCTCCATTTTACAAGTCGGTTTTTTGGGAGCCGGCCGCAAAAGGGCAGGATGGCTTCAGGCCCTGTTCTGGTTCAGGGGGGCAGGCTGAGCCTGTGGTTAATTCTTCTTCCTGATGGGAAAATAGAGTGACCTGTGCCTCTCCCAACACCAAGAGCTAGTCTCTCATTGGTTCCCCGTCTTCCCGTTCATCCTCAGGACAAATTGCAACCTGTACGGAACAGGAGGTTAAAGGTGCTGATGCTCCAAGTAGGGAGATTGCTAGTAAAGTGGCTGGAATGGCGAACCCGAGCACAAGGAGATGAGAAATGAGGTGCGTTTTAGAAACCTTTCCCCATCACACGGTGTACCATCTTATGGGTTTCTCATGCATGTTTTCGATGTAGGAAGATGCCCTTGAACCTGGAGATTTGGGACCCATGCGATGGGTAGCACGCAGTATTACTTTAAAGGGTCTGCGTTTGCTCACCCAACCTCACCAAACCTCTCAGCCCCAAGAGTGTCCACCCTTATGTCTCATCCAGCTGTGGGTCTAGATATGGTCAATCCAGGTTGCATCACAGCCCCTGAACGAATTGTGTAAGAATTTCTCTCTCTTTCCCTGTCTTTGTTTCATGGGTTTTTAAAAGTAATTTATTTTTATAATGGGGTTTAGCTGCTTTTCACGGCTGTGTTTAGGCCGCTTTACACCCACTTGACCCACTAACAGAGAGATATCAATACATAGGTTTTAAGATTATTACTAGTCAGATATATTCTTGTGCGGTGAATCGGGCGTGTTGAGTCCAGTTCTCTGAGCAAGGAGTAGGTCTTGTCTGTTACATATTGGGTTTATGGAACGGTATCTGAGCTAATTTGAAACTCTTGTTTTATGTATCACCCCACCTCACCTTTCCCGTTAAGCAGCCATAGTGTGTTTTCTGCATGTGTGACTCTGTTCTGTTTTGTAATTCAGTTCAAGTGTAACGGTTTTTACATTCCCTCTATAAGTGACATCTTATGAGAAGTGTCCTTTTCTGTGTGACTTATTTCACTTAGAATCGTCTTACCTAAATCCACTCATCATGCTGCTACTAGCCTTATGACATTGATTTCATGGCTGAGTGATATTCCATTGTACATAAGGACCACAACTTTTTTATCCATTTTTCGCTTTCCTGGGATATTTAAGGTGGAAGGAAGTGGAGGTCCTTGTCAACAGAGCAGCCCTAAACTTTGGGGTGCTTGTGTCTTGCTGATTTTCAATTTTCCCACTTTATCCCCCCATGCGTGGAAGTGCCCTATGCTCTCTAAGCTGTGTTTTTTAGATGTTTCAGGACACACCGTACACTTCTCCAGAGTGGCTGTTGGCAATTTACATCCCGCCCATCAGTGTAGCAAGGCTCCCATTTCTCCATGGCCTGTCCTGCATTTCTGGTTTTGACACTTTTTTCAGCATGGCCCTTTTGACCGATGGGAAGCGAGACTTCTTTGTAGCGCTGATTTGCCTTTCCAGGTTGCTTGGTTGGCCAAAAAGGGCGTATGCGTTTTTTCCTGAATGTATTCAGGAAAAAACGCATACGCCCTTTTTGGCCAAGGGCATCATTGTCAACGTTTTGCCGCTTTTCATGTGCTTTAAAGGCGATTCGAATCTACCTCCTGAAATCTGTTTCCTGCAATTCTGCCTTGATTTCAAATCCTCTTCTTTGCCTTCCCTCAATATATTTGTGGACGAGAGTTATCATTTATAACTCTGCAGGTTTGTGAATTGCAGTGCCCTGAAGCTCCATTTTACAAGTCGGTTTTTTGGGAGCCGGCCGCAAAAGGGCAGGATGGCTTCAGGCCCTGTTCTGGTTCAGGGGGGCAGGCTGAGCCTGTGGTTAATTCTTCTTCCTGATGGGAAAATAGAGTGACCTGTGCCTCTCCCAACACCAAGAGCTAGTCTCTCATTGGTTCCCCGTCTTCCCGTTCATCCTCAGGACAAACTGCAACCTGTACGGAACAGGAGGTTAAAGGTGCTGATGCTCCAAGTAGGGAGATTGCTAGTAAAGTGGCTGGAATGGCGAACCCGAGCACAAGGAGATGAGAAATGAGGTGCGTTTTAGAAACCTTTCCCCATCACACGGTGTACCATCTTCTGGGTTTCTCATGCATGTTTTCGATGTAGGAAGATGCCCTTGAACCTGGAGATTTGGGACCCATGCGATGGGTAGCACGCAGTATTACTTTAAAGGGTCTGCGTTTGCTCACCCAACCTCACCAAACCTCTCAGCCCCAAGAGTGTCCACCCTTATGTCTCATCCAGCTGTGGGTCTAGATATGGTCAATCCAGGTTGCATCACAGCCCCTGAACGAATTGTGTAAGAATTTCTCTCTCTTTCCCTGTCTTTGTTTCATGGGTTTTTAAAAGTAGTTTATTTTTATAATGGGGTTTAGCTGCTTTTCACGGCTGTGTTTAGGCCGCTTTACACCCACTTGACCCACTAACAGAGCGATATCAATACATAGGTTTTAAGATTATTACTAGTCAGATATATTCTTGTGCGGTGAATCGGGCGTGTTGAGTCCAGTTCTCTGAGCAAGGAGTAGGTCTTGTCTATTACATATTGGGTTTATGGAACGGTATCTGAGCTAATTTGAAACTCTTGTTTTATGTATCACCCCACCTCACCTTTCCCGTTAAGCAGCCATAGTGTGTTTTCTGCATGTGTGACTCTGTTCTGTTTTGTAATTCAGTTCAAGTGTAACGGTTTTTACATTCCCTCTATAAGTGACACCTTATGAGAAGTGTCCTTTTCTGTGTGACTTATTTCACTTAGAATCGTCTTACCTAAATCCACTCATCATGCTGCTACTAGCCTTATGACATTGATTTCATGGCTGAGTGATATTCCATTGTACATAAGGACCACAACTTTTTTATCCATTTTTCGCTTTCCTGGGATATTTAAGGTGGAATGAAGTGGAGGTCCTTGTCAACAGAGCAGCCCTAAACTTTGGGGTGCTTGTGTCTTGCTGATTTTCAATTTTCCCACTTTATCCCCCCATGCGTGGAAGTGCCCTATGCTCTCTAAGCTGTGTTTTTTAGATGTTTCAGGACACACCGTACACTTCTCCAGAGTGGCTGTTGGCAATTTACATCCCGCCCATCAGTGTAGCAAGGCTCCCATTTCTCCATGGCCTGTCCTGCATTTCTGGTTTTGACACTTTTTTCAGCATGGCCCTTTTGACCGATGGGAAGCGAGACTTCTTTGTAGCGCTGATTTGCCTTTCCAGGTTGCTTGGTTGGCCAAAAAGGGCGTATGCGTTTTTTCCTGAATGTATTCAGGAAAAAACGCATACGCCCTTTTTGGCCAAGGGCATCATTGTCAACGTTTTGCCGCTTTTCATGTGCTTTAAAGGCGATTCGAATCTACCTCCTGAAATCTGTTTCCTGCAATTCTGCCTTGATTTCAAATCCTCTTCTTTGCCTTCCCTCAATATATTTGTGGACGAGAGTTATCATTTATAACTCTGCAGGTTTGTGAATTGCAGTGCCCTGAAGCTCCATTTTACAAGTCGGTTTTTTGGGAGCCGGCCGCAAAAGGGCAGGATGGCTTCAGGCCCTGTTCTGGTTCAGGGGGGCAGGCTGAGCCTGTGGTTAATTCTTCTTCCTGATGGGAAAATAGAGTGACCTGTGCCTCTCCCAACACCAAGAGCTAGTCTCTCATTGGTTCCCCGTCTTCCCGTTCATCCTCAGGACAAATTGCAACCTGTACGGAACAGGAGGTTAAAGGTGCTGATGCTCCAAGTAGGGAGATTGCTAGTAAAGTGGCTGGAATGGCGAACCCGAGCACAAGGAGATGAGAAATGAGGTGCGTTTTAGAAACCTTTCCCCATCACACGGTGTACCATCTTCTGGGTTTCTCATGCATGTTTTCGATGTAGGAAGATGCCCTTGAACCTGGAGATTTGGGACCCATGCGATGGGTAGCACGCAGTATTACTTTAAAGGGTCTGCGTTTGCTCACCCAACCTCACCAAACCTCTCAGCCCCAAGAGTGTCCACCCTTATGTCTCATCCAGCTGTGGGTCTAGATATGGTCAATCCAGGTTGCATCACAGCCCCTGAACGAATTGTGTAAGAATTTCTCTCTCTTTCCCTGTCTTTGTTTCATGGGTTTTTAAAAGTAGTTTATTTTTATAATGGGGTTTAGCTGCTTTTCACGGCTGTGTTTAGGCCGCTTTACACCCACTTGACCCACTAACAGAGAGATATCAATACATAGGTTTTAAGATTATTACTAGTCAGATATATTCTTGTGCGGTGAATCGGGCGTGTTGAGTCCAGTTGTCTGAGCAAGGAGTAGGTCTTGTCTGTTACATATTGGGTTTATGGAACGGTATCTGAGCTAATTTGAAACTCTTGTTTTATGTATCACCCCACCTCACCTTTCCCGTTAAGCAGCCATAGTGTGTTTTCTGCTTGTGTGACTCTGTTCTGTTTTGTAATTCAGTTCAAGTGTAACGGTTTTTACATTCCCTCTATAAGTGACACCTTATGAGAAGTGTCCTTTTCTGTGTGACTTATTTCACTTAGAATCGTCTTACCTAAATCCACTCATCATGCTGCTACTAGCCTTATGACATTGATTTCATGGCTGAGTGATATTCCATTGTACATAAGGACCACAACTTTTTTATCCATTTTTCGCTTTCCTGGGATATTTAAGGTGGAAGGAAGTGGAGGTCCTTGTCAACAGAGCAGCCCTAAACTTTGGGGTGCTTGTGTCTTGCTGATTTTCAATTTTCCCACTTTATCCCCCCATGCGTGGAAGTGCCCTATGCTCTCTAAGCTGTGTTTTTTAGATGTTTCAGGACACACCGTACACTTCTCCAGAGTGGCTGTTGGCAATTTACATCCCGCCCATCAGTGTAGCAAGGCTCCCATTTCTCCATGGCCTGTCCTGCATTTCTGGTTTTGACACTTTTTTCAGCATGGCCCTTTTGACCGATGGGAAGCGAGACTTCTTTGTAGCGCTGATTTGCCTTTCCAGGTTGCTTGGTTGGCCAAAAGGGGCGTATGCGTTTTTTCCTGAATATATTCAGGAAAAAACGCATACGCCCTTTTTGGCCAAGGGCATCATTGTCAACGTTTTGCCGCTTTTCATGTGCTTTAAAGGCGATTCGAATCTACCTCCTGAAATCTGTTTCCTGCAATTCTGCCTTGATTTCAAATCCTCTTCTTTGCCTTCCCTCAATATATTTGTGGACGGGAGTTATCATTTATAACTCTGCAGGTTTGTGAATTGCAGTGCCCTGAAGCTCCATTTTACAAGTCGGTTTTTTGGGAGCCGGCCGCAAAAGCGCAGGATGGCTTCAGGCCCTGTTCTGGTTCAGGGGGGCAGGCTGAGCCTGTGGTTAATTCTTCTTCCTGATGGGAAAATAGAGTGACCTGTGCCTGTCCCAACACCAAGAGCTAGTCTCTCATTGGTTCCCCGTCTTCCCGTTCATCCTCAGGACAAATTGCAACCTGTACGGAACAGGAGGTTAAAGGTGCTGATGCTCCAAGTAGGGAGATTGCTAGTAAAGTGGCTGGAATGGCGAACCCGAGCACAAGGAGATGAGAAATGAGGTGCGTTTTAGAAACCTTTCCCCATCACACGGTGTACCATCTTCTGGGTTTCTCATGCATGTTTTCGATGTAGGAAGATGCCCTTGAACCTGGAGATTTGGGACCCATGCGATGGGTAGCACGCAGTATTACTTTAAAGGGTCTGCGTTTGCTCACCCAACCTCACCAAACCTCTCAGCCCCAAGAGTGTCCACCCTTATGTCTCATCCAGCTGTGGGTCTAGATATGGTCAATCCAGGTTGCATCACAGCCCCTGAACGAATTGTGTAAGAATTTCTCTCTCTTTCCCTGTCTTTGTTTCATGGGTTTTTAAAAGTAATTTATTTTTATAATGGGGTTTAGCTGCTTTTCACGGCTGTGTTTAGGCCGCTTTACACCCACTTGACCCACTAACAGAGAGATATCAATACATAGGTTTTAAGATTATTACTAGTCAGATATATTCTTGTGCGGTGAATCGGGCGTGTTGAGTCCAGTTCTCTGAGCAAGGAGTAGGTCTTGTCTGTTACATATTGGGTTTATGGAACGGTATCTGAGCTAATTTGAAACTCTTGTTTTATGTATCACCCCACCTCACCTTTCCCGTTAAGCAGCCATAGTGTGTTTTCTGCATGTGTGACTCTGTTCTGTTTTGTAATTCAGTTCAAGTGTAACGGTTTTTACATTCCCTCTATAAGTGACACCTTATGAGAAGTGTCCTTTTCTGTGTGACTTATTTCACTTAGAATCGTCTTACCTAAATCCACTCATCATGCTGCTACTAGCCTTATGACATTGATTTCATGGCTGAGTGATATTCCATTGTACATAAGGACCACAACTTTTTTATCCATTTTTCGCTTTCCTGGGATATTTAAGGTGGAAGGAAGTGGAGGTCCTTGTCAACAGAGCAGCCCTAAACTTTGGGGTGCTTGTGTCTTGCTGATTTTCAATTTTCCCACTTTATCCCCCCATGCGTGGAAGTGCCCTATGCTCTCTAAGCTGTGTTTTTTAGATGTTTCAGGACACACCGTACACTTCTCCAGAGTGGCTGTTGGCAATTTACATCCCGCCCATCAGTGTAGCAAGGCTCCCATTTCTCCATGGCCTGTCCTGCATTTCTGGTTTTGACACTTTTTTCAGCATGGCCCTTTTGACCGATGGGAAGCGAGACTTCTTTGTAGCGCTGATTTGCCTTTCCAGGTTGCTTGGTTGGCCAAAAGGGGCGTATGCGTTTTTTCCTGAATATATTCAGGAAAAAACGCATACGCCCTTTTTGGCCAAGGGCATCATTGTCAACGTTTTGCCGCTTTTCATGTGCTTTAAAGGCGATTCGAATCTACCTCCTGAAATCTGTTTCCTGCAATTCTGCCTTGATTTCAAATCCTCTTCTTTGCCTTCCCTCAATATATTTGTGGACGAGAGTTATCATTTATAACTCTGCAGGTTTGTGAATTGCAGTGCCCTGAAGCTCCATTTTACAAGTCGGTTTTTTGGGAGCCGGCCGCAAAAGCGCAGGATGGCTTCAGGCCCTGTTCTGGTTCAGGGGGGCAGGCTGAGCCTGTGGTTAATTCTTCTTCCTGATGGGAAAATAGAGTGACCTGTGCCTCTCCCAACACCAAGAGCTAGTCTCTCATTGGTTCCCCGTCTTCCCGTTCATCCTCAGGACAAATTGCAACCTGTACGGAACAGGAGGTTAAAGGTGCTGATGCTCCAAGTAGGGAGATTGCTAGTAAAGTGGCTGGAATGGCGAACCCGAGCACAAGGAGATGAGAAATGAGGTGCGTTTTAGAAACCTTTCCCCATCACACGGTGTACCATCTTCTGGGTTTCTCATGCATGTTTTCGATGTAGGAAGATGCCCTTGAACCTGGAGATTTGGGACCCATGCGATGGGTAGCACGCAGTATTACTTTAAAGGGTCTGCGTTTGCTCACCCAACCTCACCAAACCTCTCAGCCCCAAGAGTGTCCACCCTTATGTCTCATCCAGCTGTGGGTCTAGATATGGTCAATCCAGGTTGCATCACAGCCCCTGAACGAATTGTGTAAGAATTTCTCTCTCTTTCCCTGTCTTTGTTTCATGGGTTTTTAAAAGTAATTTATTTTTATAATGGGGTTTAGCTGCTTTTCACGGCTGTGTTTAGGCCGCTTTACACCCACTTGACCCACTAACAGAGCGATATCAATACATAGGTTTTAAGATTATTACTAGTCAGATATATTCTTGTGCGGTGAATCGGGCGTGTTGAGTCCAGTTCTCTGAGCAAGGAGTAGGTCTTGTCTATTCCATATTGGGTTTATGGAACGGTATCTGAGCTAATTTGAAACTCTTGTTTTATGTATCACCCCACCTCACCTTTCCCGTTAAGCAGCCATAGTGTGTTTTCTGCATGTGTGACTCTGTTCTGTTTTGTAATTCAGTTCAAGTGTAACGGTTTTTACATTCCCTCTATAAGTGACACCTTATGAGAAGTGTCCTTTTCTGTGTGACTTATTTCACTTAGAATCGTCTTACCTAAATCCACTCATCATGCTGCTACTAGCCTTATGACATTGATTTCATGGCTGAGTGATATTCCATTGTACATAAGGACCACAACTTTTTTATCCATTTTTCGCTTTCCTGGGATATTTAAGGTGGAATGAAGTGGAGGTCCTTGTCAACAGAGCAGCCCTAAACTTTGGGGTGCTTGTGTCTTGCTGATTTTCAATTTTCCCACTTTATCCCCCCATGCGTGGAAGTGCCCTATGCTCTCTAAGCTGTGTTTTTTAGATGTTTCAGGACACACCGTACACTTCTCCAGAGTGGCTGTTGGCAATTTACATCCCGCCCATCAGTGTAGCAAGGCTCCCATTTCTCCATGGCCTGTCCTGCATTTCTGGTTTTGACACTTTTTTCAGCATGGCCCTTTTGACCGATGGGAAGCGAGACTTCTTTGTAGCGCTGATTTGCCTTTCCAGGTTGCTTGGTTGGCCAAAAAGGGCGTATGCGTTTTTTCCTGAATGTATTCAGGAAAAAACGCATACGCCCTTTTTGGCCAAGGGCATCATTGTCAACGTTTTGCCGCTTTTCATGTGCTTTAAAGGCGATTCGAATCTACCTCCTGAAATCTGTTTCCTGCAATTCTGCCTTGATTTCAAATCCTCTTCTTTGCCTTCCCTCAATATATTTGTGGACGAGAGTTATCATTTATAACTCTGCAGGTTTGTGAATTGCAGTGCCCTGAAGCTCCATTTTACAAGTCGGTTTTTTGGGAGCCGGCCGCAAAAGGGCAGGATGGCTTCAGGCCCTGTTCTGGTTCAGGGGGGCAGGCTGAGCCTGTGGTTAATTCTTCTTCCTGATGGGAAAATAGAGTGACCTGTGCCTCTCCCAACACCAAGAGCTAGTCTCTCATTGGTTCCCCGTCTTCCCGTTCATCCTCAGGACAAATTGCAACCTGTACGGAACAGGAGGTTAAAGGTGCTGATGCTCCAAGTAGGGAGATTGCTAGTAAAGTGGCTGGAATGGCGAACCCGAGCACAAGGAGATGAGAAATGAGGTGCGTTTTAGAAACCTTTCCCCATCACACGGTGTACCATCTTCTGGGTTTCTCATGCATGTTTTCGATGTAGGAAGATGCCCTTGAACCTGGAGATTTGGGACCCATGCGATGGGTAGCACGCAGTATTACTTTAAAGGGTCTGCGTTTGCTCACCCAACCTCACCAAACCTCTCAGCCCCAAGAGTGTCCACCCTTATGTCTCATCCAGCTGTGGGTCTAGATATGGTCAATCCAGGTTGCATCACAGCCCCTGAACGAATTGTGTAAGAATTTCTCTCTCTTTCCCTGTCTTTGTTTCATGGGTTTTTAAAAGTAGTTTATTTTTATAATGGGGTTTAGCTGCTTTTCACGGCTGTGTTTAGGCCGCTTTACACCCACTTGACCCACTAACAGAGAGATATCAATACATAGGTTTTAAGATTATTACTAGTCAGATATATTCTTGTGCGGTGAATCGGGCGTGTTGAGTCCAGTTGTCTGAGCAAGGAGTAGGTCTTGTCTGTTACATATTGGGTTTATGGAACGGTATCTGAGCTAATTTGAAACTCTTGTTTTATGTATCACCCCACCTCACCTTTCCCGTTAAGCAGCCATAGTGTGTTTTCTGCTTGTGTGACTCTGTTCTGTTTTGTAATTCAGTTCAAGTGTAACGGTTTTTACATTCCCTCTATAAGTGACACCTTATGAGAAGTGTCCTTTTCTGTGTGACTTATTTCACTTAGAATCGTCTTACCTAAATCCACTCATCATGCTGCTACTAGCCTTATGACATTGATTTCATGGCTGAGTGATATTCCATTGTACATAAGGACCACAACTTTTTTATCCATTTTTCGCTTTCCTGGGATATTTAAGGTGGAAGGAAGTGGAGGTCCTTGTCAACAGAGCAGCCCTAAACTTTGGGGTGCTTGTGTCTTGCTGATTTTCAATTTTCCCACTTTATCCCCCCATGCGTGGAAGTGCCCTATGCTCTCTAAGCTGTGTTTTTTAGATGTTTCAGGACACACCGTACACTTCTCCAGAGTGGCTGTTGGCAATTTACATCCCGCCCATCAGTGTAGCAAGGCTCCCATTTCTCCATGGCCTGTCCTGCATTTCTGGTTTTGACACTTTTTTCAGCATGGCCCTTTTGACCGATGGGAAGCGAGACTTCTTTGTAGCGCTGATTTGCCTTTCCAGGTTGCTTGGTTGGCCAAAAAGGGCGTATGCGTTTTTTCCTGAATGTATTCAGGAAAAAACGCATACGCCCTTTTTGGCCAAGGGCATCATTGTCAACGTTTTGCCGCTTTTCATGTGCTTTAAAGGCGATTCGAATCTACCTCCTGAAATCTGTTTCCTGCAATTCTGCCTTGATTTCAAATCCTCTTCTTTGCCTTCCCTCAATATATTTGTGGACGAGAGTTATCATTTATAACTCTGCAGGTTTGTGAATTGCAGTGCCCTGAAGCTCCATTTTACAAGTCGATTTTTTGGGAGCCGGCCGCAAAAGCGCAAGATGGCTTCAGGCCCTGTTCTGGTTCAGGGGGGCAGGCTGAGCCTGTGGTTAATTCTTCTTCCTGATGGGAAAATAGAGTGACCTGTGCCTCTCCCAACACCAAGAGCTAGTCTCTCATTGGTTCCCCGTCTTCCCGTTCATCCTCAGGACAAATTGCAACCTGTACGGAACAGGAGGTTAAAGGTGCTGATGCTCCAAGTAGGGAGATTGCTAGTAAAGTGGCTGGAATGGCGAACCCGAGCACAAGGAGATGAGAAATGAGGTGCGTTTTAGAAACCTTTCCCCATCACACGGTGTACCATCTTCTGGGTTTCTCATGCATGTTTTCGATGTAGGAAGATGCCCTTGAACCTGGAGATTTGGGACCCATGCGATGGGTAGCACGCAGTATTACTTTAAAGGGTCTGCGTTTGCTCACCCAACCTCACCAAACCTCTCAGCCCCAAGAGTGTCCACCCTTATGTCTCATCCAGCTGTGGGTCTAGATATGGTCAATCCAGGTTGCATCACAGCCCCTGAACGAATTGTGTAAGAATTTCTCTCTCTTTCCCTGTCTTTGTTTCATGGGTTTTTAAAAGTAATTTATTTTTATAATGGGGTTTAGCTGCTTTTCACGGCTGTGTTTAGGCCGCTTTACACCCACTTGACCCACTAACAGAGAGATATCAATACATAGGTTTTAAGATTATTACTAGTCAGATATATTCTTGTGCGGTGAATCGGGCGTGTTGAGTCCAGTTCTCTGAGCAAGGAGTAGGTCTTGTCTGTTACATATTGGGTTTATGGAACGGTATCTGAGCTAATTTGAAACTCTTGTTTTATGTATCACCCCACCTCACCTTTCCCGTTAAGCAGCCATAGTGTGTTTTCTGCATGTGTGACTCTGTTCTGTTTTGTAATTCAGTTCAAGTGTAACGGTTTTTACATTCCCTCTATAAGTGACACCTTATGAGAAGTGTCCTTTTCTGTGTGACTTATTTCACTTAGAATCGTCTTACCTAAATCCACTCATCATGCTGCTACTAGCCTTATGACATTGATTTCATGGCTGAGTGATATTCCATTGTACATAAGGACCACAACTTTTTTATCCATTTTTCGCTTTCCTGGGATATTTAAGGTGGAAGGAAGTGGAGGTCCTTGTCAACAGAGCAGCCCTAAACTTTGGGGTGCTTGTGTCTTGCTGATTTTCAATTTTCCCACTTTATCCCCCCATGCGTGGAAGTGCCCTATGCTCTCTAAGCTGTGTTTTTTAGATGTTTCAGGACACACCGTACACTTCTCCAGAGTGGCTGTTGGCAATTTACATCCCGCCCATCAGTGTAGCAAGGCTCCCATTTCTCCATGGCCTGTCCTGCATTTCTGGTTTTGACACTTTTTTCAGCATGGCCCTTTTGACCGATGGGAAGCGAGACTTCTTTGTAGCGTTGATTTGCCTTTCCAGGTTGCTTGGTTGGCCAAAAAGGGCGTATGCGTTTTTTCCTGAATGTATTCAGGAAAAAACGCATACGCCCTTTTTGGCCAAGGGCATCATTGTCAACGTTTTGCCGCTTTTCATGTGCTTTAAAGGCGATTCGAATCTACCTCCTGAAATCTGTTTCCTGCAATTCTGCCTTGATTTCAAATCCTCTTCTTTGCCTTCCCTCAATATATTTGTGGACGAGAGTTATCATTTATAACTCTGCAGGTTTGTGAATTGCAGTGCCCTGAAGCTCCATTTTACAAGTCGGTTTTTTGGGAGCCGGCCGCAAAAGGGCAGGATGGCTTCAGGCCCTGTTCTGGTTCAGGGGGGCAGGCTGAGCCTGTGGTTAATTCTTCTTCCTGATGGGAAAATAGAGTGACCTGTGCCTCTCCCAACACCAAGAGCTAGTCTCTCATTGGTTCCCCGTCTTCCCGTTCATCCTCAGGACAAACTGCAACCTGTACGGAACAGGAGGTTAAAGGTGCTGATGCTCCAAGTAGGGAGATTGCTAGTAAAGTGGCTGGAATGGCGAACCCGAGCACAAGGAGATGAGAAATGAGGTGCGTTTTAGAAACCTTTCCCCATCACACGGTGTACCATCTTCTGGGTTTCTCATGCATGTTTTCGATGTAGGAAGATGCCCTTGAACCTGGAGATTTGGGACCCATGCGATGGGTAGCACGCAGTATTACTTTAAAGGGTCTGCGTTTGCTCACCCAACCTCACCAAACCTCTCAGCCCCAAGAGTGTCCACCCTTATGTCTCATCCAGCTGTGGGTCTAGATATGGTCAATCCAGGTTGCATCACAGCCCCTGAACGAATTGTGTAAGAATTTCTCTCTCTTTCCCTGTCTTTGTTTCATGGGTTTTTAAAAGTAGTTTATTTTTATAATGGGGTTTAGCTGCTTTTCACGGCTGTGTTTAGGCCGCTTTACACCCACTTGACCCACTAACAGAGCGATATCAATACATAGGTTTTAAGATTATTACTAGTCAGATATATTCTTGTGCGGTGAATCGGGCGTGTTGAGTCCAGTTCTCTGAGCAAGGAGTAGGTCTTGTCTATTACATATTGGGTTTATGGAACGGTATCTGAGCTAATTTGAAACTCTTGTTTTATGTATCACCCCACCTCACCTTTCCCGTTAAGCAGCCATAGTGTGTTTTCTGCATGTGTGACTCTGTTCTGTTTTGTAATTCAGTTCAAGTGTAACGGTTTTTACATTCCCTCTATAAGTGACACCTTATGAGAAGTGTCCTTTTCTGTGTGACTTATTTCACTTAGAATCGTCTTACCTAAATCCACTCATCATGCTGCTACTAGCCTTATGACATTGATTTCATGGCTGAGTGATATTCCATTGTACATAAGGACCACAACTTTTTTATCCATTTTTCGCTTTCCTGGGATATTTAAGGTGGAATGAAGTGGAGGTCCTTGTCAACAGAGCAGCCCTAAACTTTGGGGTGCTTGTGTCTTGCTGATTTTCAATTTTCCCACTTTATCCCCCCATGCGTGGAAGTGCCCTATGCTCTCTAAGCTGTGTTTTTTAGATGTTTCAGGACACACCGTACACTTCTCCAGAGTGGCTGTTGGCAATTTACATCCCGCCCATCAGTGTAGCAAGGCTCCCATTTCTCCATGGCCTGTCCTGCATTTCTGGTTTTGACACTTTTTTCAGCATGGCCCTTTTGACCGATGGGAAGCGAGACTTCTTTGTAGCGCTGATTTGCCTTTCCAGGTTGCTTGGTTGGCCAAAAAGGGCGTATGCGTTTTTTCCTGAATGTATTCAGGAAAAAACGCATACGCCCTTTTTGGCCAAGGGCATCATTGTCAACGTTTTGCCGCTTTTCATGTGCTTTAAAGGCGATTCGAATCTACCTCCTGAAATCTGTTTCCTGCAATTCTGCCTTGATTTCAAATCCTCTTCTTTGCCTTCCCTCAATATATTTGTGGACGAGAGTTATCATTTATAACTCTGCAGGTTTGTGAATTGCAGTGCCCTGAAGCTCCATTTTACAAGTCGGTTTTTTGGGAGCCGGCCGCAAAAGGGCAGGATGGCTTCAGGCCCTGTTCTGGTTCAGGGGGGCAGGCTGAGCCTGTGGTTAATTCTTCTTCCTGATGGGAAAATAGAGTGACCTGTGCCTCTCCCAACACCAAGAGCTAGTCTCTCATTGGTTCCCCGTCTTCCCGTTCATCCTCAGGACAAATTGCAACCTGTACGGAACAGGAGGTTAAAGGTGCTGATGCTCCAAGTAGGGAGATTGCTAGTAAAGTGGCTGGAATGGCGAACCCGAGCACAAGGAGATGAGAAATGAGGTGCGTTTTAGAAACCTTTCCCCATCACACGGTGTACCATCTTCTGGGTTTCTCATGCATGTTTTCGATGTAGGAAGATGCCCTTGAACCTGGAGATTTGGGACCCATGCGATGGGTAGCACGCAGTATTACTTTAAAGGGTCTGCGTTTGCTCACCCAACCTCACCAAACCTCTCAGCCCCAAGAGTGTCCACCCTTATGTCTCATCCAGCTGTGGGTCTAGATATGGTCAATCCAGGTTGCATCACAGCCCCTGAACGAATTGTGTAAGAATTTCTCTCTCTTTCCCTGTCTTTGTTTCATGGGTTTTTAAAAGTAGTTTATTTTTATAATGGGGTTTAGCTGCTTTTCACGGCTGTGTTTAGGCCGCTTTACACCCACTTGACCCACTAACAGAGAGATATCAATACATAGGTTTTAAGATTATTACTAGTCAGATATATTCTTGTGCGGTGAATCGGGCGTGTTGAGTCCAGTTGTCTGAGCAAGGAGTAGGTCTTGTCTGTTACATATTGGGTTTATGGAACGGTATCTGAGCTAATTTGAAACTCTTGTTTTATGTATCACCCCACCTCACCTTTCCCGTTAAGCAGCCATAGTGTGTTTTCTGCTTGTGTGACTCTGTTCTGTTTTGTAATTCAGTTCAAGTGTAACGGTTTTTACATTCCCTCTATAAGTGACACCTTATGAGAAGTGTCCTTTTCTGTGTGACTTATTTCACTTAGAATCGTCTTACCTAAATCCACTCATCATGCTGCTACTAGCCTTATGACATTGATTTCATGGCTGAGTGATATTCCATTGTACATAAGGACCACAACTTTTTTATCCATTTTTCGCTTTCCTGGGATATTTAAGGTGGAAGGAAGTGGAGGTCCTTGTCAACAGAGCAGCCCTAAACTTTGGGGTGCTTGTGTCTTGCTGATTTTCAATTTTCCCACTTTATCCCCCCATGCGTGGAAGTGCCCTATGCTCTCTAAGCTGTGTTTTTTAGATGTTTCAGGACACACCGTACACTTCTCCAGAGTGGCTGTTGGCAATTTACATCCCGCCCATCAGTGTAGCAAGGCTCCCATTTCTCCATGGCCTGTCCTGCATTTCTGGTTTTGACACTTTTTTCAGCATGGCCCTTTTGACCGATGGGAAGCGAGACTTCTTTGTAGCGCTGATTTGCCTTTCCAGGTTGCTTGGTTGGCCAAAAGGGGCGTATGCGTTTTTTCCTGAATATATTCAGGAAAAAACGCATACGCCCTTTTTGGCCAAGGGCATCATTGTCAACGTTTTGCCGCTTTTCATGTGCTTTAAAGGCGATTCGAATCTACCTCCTGAAATCTGTTTCCTGCAATTCTGCCTTGATTTCAAATCCTCTTCTTTGCCTTCCCTCAATATATTTGTGGACGAGAGTTATCATTTATAACTCTGCAGGTTTGTGAATTGCAGTGCCCTGAAGCTCCATTTTACAAGTCGGTTTTTTGGGAGCCGGCCGCAAAAGCGCAGGATGGCTTCAGGCCCTGTTCTGGTTCAGGGGGGCAGGCTGAGCCTGTGGTTAATTCTTCTTCCTGATGGGAAAATAGAGTGACCTGTGCCTGTCCCAACACCAAGAGCTAGTCTCTCATTGGTTCCCCGTCTTCCCGTTCATCCTCAGGACAAATTGCAACCTGTACGGAACAGGAGGTTAAAGGTGCTGATGCTCCAAGTAGGGAGATTGCTAGTAAAGTGGCTGGAATGGCGAACCCGAGCACAAGGAGATGAGAAATGAGGTGCGTTTTAGAAACCTTTCCCCATCACACGGTGTACCATCTTCTGGGTTTCTCATGCATGTTTTCGATGTAGGAAGATGCCCTTGAACCTGGAGATTTGGGACCCATGCGATGGGTAGCACGCAGTATTACTTTAAAGGGTCTGCGTTTGCTCACCCAACCTCACCAAACCTCTCAGCCCCAAGAGTGTCCACCCTTATGTCTCATCCAGCTGTGGGTCTAGATATGGTCAATCCAGGTTGCATCACAGCCCCTGAACGAATTGTGTAAGAATTTCTCTCTCTTTCCCTGTCTTTGTTTCATGGGTTTTTAAAAGTAATTTATTTTTATAATGGGGTTTAGCTGCTTTTCACGGCTGTGTTTAGGCCGCTTTACACCCACTTGACCCACTAACAGAGAGATATCAATACATAGGTTTTAAGATTATTACTAGTCAGATATATTCTTGTGCGGTGAATCGGGCGTGTTGAGTCCAGTTCTCTGAGCAAGGAGTAGGTCTTGTCTGTTACATATTGGGTTTATGGAACGGTATCTGAGCTAATTTGAAACTCTTGTTTTATGTATCACCCCACCTCACCTTTCCCGTTAAGCAGCCATAGTGTGTTTTCTGCATGTGTGACTCTGTTCTGTTTTGTAATTCAGTTCAAGTGTAACGGTTTTTACATTCCCTCTATAAGTGACACCTTATGAGAAGTGTCCTTTTCTGTGTGACTTATTTCACTTAGAATCGTCTTACCTAAATCCACTCATCATGCTGCTACTAGCCTTATGACATTGATTTCATGGCTGAGTGATATTCCATTGTACATAAGGACCACAACGTTTTTATCCATTTTTCGCTTTCCTGGGATATTTAAGGTGGAATGAAGTGGAGGTCCTTGTCAACAGAGCAGCCCTAAACTTTGGGGTGCTTGTGTCTTGCTGATTTTCAATTTTCCCACTTTATCCCCCCATGCGTGGAAGTGCCCTATGCTCTCTAAGCTGTGTTTTTTAGATGTTTCAGGACACACCGTACACTTCTCCAGAGTGGCTGTTGGCAATTTACATCCCGCCCATCAGTGTAGCAAGGCTCCCATTTCTCCATGGCCTGTCCTGCATTTCTGGTTTTGACACTTTTTTCAGCATGGCCCTTTTGACCGATGGGAAGCGAGACTTCTTTGTAGCGCTGATTTGCCTTTCCAGGTTGCTTGGTTGGCCAAAAGGGGCGTATGCGTTTTTTCCTGAATATATTCAGGAAAAAACGCATACGCCCTTTTTGGCCAAGGGCATCATTGTCAACGTTTTGCCGCTTTTCATGTGCTTTAAAGGCGATTCGAATCTACCTCCTGAAATCTGTTTCCTGCAATTCTGCCTTGATTTCAAATCCTCTTCTGTGCCTTCCCTCAATATATTTGTGGACGAGAGTTATCATTTATAACTCTGCAGGTTTGTGAATTGCAGTGCCCTGAAGCTCCATTTTACAAGTCGGTTTTTTGGGAGCCGGCCGCAAAAGGGCAGGATGGCTTCAGGCCCTGTTCTGGTTCAGGGGGGCAGGCTGAGCCTGTGGTTAATTCTTCTTCCTGATGGGAAAATAGAGTGACCTGTGCCTCTCCCAACACCAAGAGCTAGTCTCTCATTGGTTCCCCGTCTTCCCGTTCATCCTCAGGACAAATTGCAACCTGTACGGAACAGGAGGTTAAAGGTGCTGATGCTCCAAGTAGGGAGATTGCTAGTAAAGTGGCTGGAATGGCGAACCCGAGCACAAGGAGATGAGAAATGAGGTGCGTTTTAGAAACCTTTCCCCATCACACGGTGTACCATCTTCTGGGTTTCTCATGCATGTTTTCGATGTAGGAAGATGCCCTTGAACCTGGAGATTTGGGACCCATGCGATGGGTAGCACGCAGTATTACTTTAAAGGGTCTGCGTTTGCTCACCCAACCTCACCAAACCTCTCAGCCCCAAGAGTGTCCACCCTTATGTCTCATCCAGCTGTGGGTCTAGATATGGTCAATCCAGGTTGCATCACAGCCCCTGAACGAATTGTGTAAGAATTTCTCTCTCTTTCCCTGTCTTTGTTTCATGGGTTTTTAAAAGTAATTTATTTTTATAATGGGGTTTAGCTGCTTTTCACGGCTGTGTTTAGGCCGCTTTACACCCACTTGACCCACTAACAGAGCGATATCAATACATAGGTTTTAAGATTATTACTAGTCAGATATATTCTTGTGCGGTGAATCGGGCGTGTTGAGTCCAGTTCTCTGAGCAAGGAGTAGGTCTTGTCTATTACATATTGGGTTTATGGAACGGTATCTGAGCTAATTTGAAACTCTTGTTTTATGTATCACCCCACCTCACCTTTCCCGTTAAGCAGCCATAGTGTGTTTTCTGCATGTGTGACTCTGTTCTGTTTTGTAATTCAGTTCAAGTGTAACGGTTTTTACATTCCCTCTATAAGTGACACCTTATGAGAAGTGTCCTTTTCTGTGTGACTTATTTCACTTAGAATCGTCTTACCTAAATCCACTCATCATGCTGCTACTAGCCTTATGACATTGATTTCATGGCTGAGTGATATTCCATTGTACATAAGGACCACAACTTTTTTATCCATTTTTCGCTTTCCTGGGATATTTAAGGTGGAATGAAGTGGAGGTCCTTGTCAACAGAGCAGCCCTAAACTTTGGGGTGCTTGTGTCTTGCTGATTTTCAATTTTCCCACTTTATCCCCCCATGCGTGGAAGTGCCCTATGCTCTCTAAGCTGTGTTTTTTAGATGTTTCAGGACACACCGTACACTTCTCCAGAGTGGCTGTTGGCAATTTACATCCCGCCCATCAGTGTAGCAAGGCTCCCATTTCTCCATGGCCTGTCCTGCATTTCTGGTTTTGACACTTTTTTCAGCATGGCCCTTTTGACCGATGGGAAGCGAGACTTCTTTGTAGCGCTGATTTGCCTTTCCAGGTTGCTTGGTTGGCCAAAAAGGGCGTATGCGTTTTTTCCTGAATGTATTCAGGAAAAAACGCATACGCCCTTTTTGGCCAAGGGCATCATTGTCAACGTTTTGCCGCTTTTCATGTGCTTTAAAGGCGATTCGAATCTACCTCCTGAAATCTGTTTCCTGCAATTCTGCCTTGATTTCAAATCCTCTTCTTTGCCTTCCCTCAATATATTTGTGGACGAGAGTTATCATTTATAACTCTGCAGGTTTGTGAATTGCAGTGCCCTGAAGCTCCATTTTACAAGTCGGTTTTTTGGGAGCCGGCCGCAAAAGGGCAGGATGGCTTCAGGCCCTGTTCTGGTTCAGGGGGGCAGGCTGAGCCTGTGGTTAATTCTTCTTCCTGATGGGAAAATAGAGTGACCTGTGCCTCTCCCAACACCAAGAGCTAGTCTCTCATTGGTTCCCCGTCTTCCCGTTCATCCTCAGGACAAATTGCAACCTGTACGGAACAGGAGGTTAAAGGTGCTGATGCTCCAAGTAGGGAGATTGCTAGTAAAGTGGCTGGAATGGCGAACCCGAGCACAAGGAGATGAGAAATGAGGTGCGTTTTAGAAACCTTTCCCCATCACACGGTGTACCATCTTCTGGGTTTCTCATGCATGTTTTCGATGTAGGAAGATGCCCTTGAACCTGGAGATTTGGGACCCATGCGATGGGTAGCACGCAGTATTACTTTAAAGGGTCTGCGTTTGCTCACCCAACCTCACCAAACCTCTCAGCCCCAAGAGTGTCCACCCTTATGTCTCATCCAGCTGTGGGTCTAGATATGGTCAATCCAGGTTGCATCACAGCCCCTGAACGAATTGTGTAAGAATTTCTCTCTCTTTCCCTGTCTTTGTTTCATGGGTTTTTAAAAGTAATTTATTTTTATAATGGGGTTTAGCTGCTTTTCACGGCTGTGTTTAGGCCGCTTTACACCCACTTGACCCACTAACAGAGCGATATCAATACATAGGTTTTAAGATTATTACTAGTCAGATATATTCTTGTGCGGTGAATCGGGCGTGTTGAGTCCAGTTCTCTGAGCAAGGAGTAGGTCTTGTCTATTACATATTGGGTTTATGGAACGGTATCTGAGCTAATTTGAAACTCTTGTTTTATGTATCACCCCACCTCACCTTTCCCGTTAAGCAGCCATAGTGTGTTTTCTGCATGTGTGACTCTGTTCTGTTTTGTAATTCAGTTCAAGTGTAACGGTTTTTACATTCCCTCTATAAGTGACACCTTATGAGAAGTGTCCTTTTCTGTGTGACTTATTTCACTTAGAATCGTCTTACCTAAATCCACTCATCATGCTGCTACTAGCCTTATGACATTGATTTCATGGCTGAGTGATATTCCATTGTACATAAGGACCACAACTTTTTTATCCATTTTTCGCTTTCCTGGGATATTTAAGGTGGAATGAAGTGGAGGTCCTTGTCAACAGAGCAGCCCTAAACTTTGGGGTGCTTGTGTCTTGCTGATTTTCAATTTTCCCACTTTATCCCCCCATGCGTGGAAGTGCCCTATGCTCTCTAAGCTGTGTTTTTTAGATGTTTCAGGACACACCGTACACTTCTCCAGAGTGGCTGTTGGCAATTTACATCCCGCCCATCAGTGTAGCAAGGCTCCCATTTCTCCATGGCCTGTCCTGCATTTCTGGTTTTGACACTTTTTTCAGCATGGCCCTTTTGACCGATGGGAAGCGAGACTTCTTTGTAGCGCTGATTTGCCTTTCCAGGTTGCTTGGTTGGCCAAAAAGGGCGTATGCGTTTTTTCCTGAATGTATTCAGGAAAAAACGCATACGCCCTTTTTGGCCAAGGGCATCATTGTCAACGTTTTGCCGCTTTTCATGTGCTTTAAAGGCGATTCGAATCTACCTCCTGAAATCTGTTTCCTGCAATTCTGCCTTGATTTCAAATCCTCTTCTTTGCCTTCCCTCAATATATTTGTGGACGAGAGTTATCATTTATAACTCTGCAGGTTTGTGAATTGCAGTGCCCTGAAGCTCCATTTTACAAGTCGGTTTTTTGGGAGCCGGCCGCAAAAGGGCAGGATGGCTTCAGGCCCTGTTCTGGTTCAGGGGGGCAGGCTGAGCCTGTGGTTAATTCTTCTTCCTGATGGGAAAATAGAGTGACCTGTGCCTCTCCCAACACCAAGAGCTAGTCTCTCATTGGTTCCCCGTCTTCCCGTTCATCCTCAGGACAAATTGCAACCTGTACGGAACAGGAGGTTAAAGGTGCTGATGCTCCAAGTAGGGAGATTGCTAGTAAAGTGGCTGGAATGGCGAACCCGAGCACAAGGAGATGAGAAATGAGGTGCGTTTTAGAAACCTTTCCCCATCACACGGTGTACCATCTTCTGGGTTTCTCATGCATGTTTTCGATGTAGGAAGATGCCCTTGAACCTGGAGATTTGGGACCCATGCGATGGGTAGCACGCAGTATTACTTTAAAGGGTCTGCGTTTGCTCACCCAACCTCACCAAACCTCTCAGCCCCAAGAGTGTCCACCCTTATGTCTCATCCAGCTGTGGGTCTAGATATGGTCAATCCAGGTTGCATCACAGCCCCTGAACGAATTGTGTAAGAATTTCTCTCTCTTTCCCTGTCTTTGTTTCATGGGTTTTTAAAAGTAGTTTATTTTTATAATGGGGTTTAGCTGCTTTTCACGGCTGTGTTTAGGCCGCTTTACACCCACTTGACCCACTAACAGAGAGATATCAATACATAGGTTTTAAGATTATTACTAGTCAGATATATTCTTGTGCGGTGAATCGGGCGTGTTGAGTCCAGTTGTCTGAGCAAGGAGTAGGTCTTGTCTGTTACATATTGGGTTTATGGAACGGTATCTGAGCTAATTTGAAACTCTTGTTTTATGTATCACCCCACCTCACCTTTCCCGTTAAGCAGCCAT
Source organism: Balaenoptera physalus (assembly GCF_965194825.1). Classification (NCBI taxonomy): domain Eukaryota; kingdom Metazoa; phylum Chordata; class Mammalia; order Artiodactyla; family Balaenopteridae; genus Balaenoptera; species Balaenoptera physalus. Next base: position 1,479,446 of record NW_028126451.1, on the reverse strand, counting down.
AGTGTGTTTTCTGCTTGTGTGACTCTGTTCTGTTTTGTAATTCAGTTCAAGTGTAACGGTTTTTACATTCCCTCTATAAGTGACACCTTATGAGAAGTGTCCTTTTCTGTGTGACTTATTTCACTTAGAATCGTCTTACCTAAATCCACTCATCATGCTGCTACTAGCCTTATGACATTGATTTCATGGCTGAGTGATATTCCATTGTACATAAGGACCACAACTTTTTTATCCATTTTTCGCTTTCCTGGGATATTTAAGGTGGAAGGAAGTGGAGGTCCTTGTCAACAGAGCAGCCCTAAACTTTGGGGTGCTTGTGTCTTGCTGATTTTCAATTTTCCCACTTTATCCCCCCATGCGTGGAAGTGCCCTATGCTCTCTAAGCTGTGTTTTTTAGATGTTTCAGGACACACCGTACACTTCTCCAGAGTGGCTGTTGGCAATTTACATCCCGCCCATCAGTGTAGCAAGGCTCCCATTTCTCCATGGCCTGTCCTGCATTTCTGGTTTTGACACTTTTTTCAGCATGGCCCTTTTGACCGATGGGAAGCGAGACTTCTTTGTAGCGCTGATTTGCCTTTCCAGGTTGCTTGGTTGGCCAAAAGGGGCGTATGCGTTTTTTCCTGAATATATTCAGGAAAAAACGCATACGCCCTTTTTGGCCAAGGGCATCATTGTCAACGTTTTGCCGCTTTTCATGTGCTTTAAAGGCGATTCGAATCTACCTCCTGAAATCTGTTTCCTGCAATTCTGCCTTGATTTCAAATCCTCTTCTTTGCCTTCCCTCAATATATTTGTGGACGAGAGTTATCATTTATAACTCTGCAGGTTTGTGAATTGCAGTGCCCTGAAGCTCCATTTTACAAGTCGGTTTTTTGGGAGCCGGCCGCAAAAGCGCAGGATGGCTTCAGGCCCTGTTCTGGTTCAGGGGGGCAGGCTGAGCCTGTGGTTAATTCTTCTTCCTGATGGGAAAATAGAGTGACCTGTGCCTGTCCCAACACCAAGAGCTAGTCTCTCATTGGTTCCCCGTCTTCCCGTTCATCCTCAGGACAAATTGCAACCTGTACGGAACAGGAGGTTAAAGGTGCTGATGCTCCAAGTAGGGAGATTGCTAGTAAAGTGGCTGGAATGGCGAACCCGAGCACAAGGAGATGAGAAATGAGGTGCGTTTTAGAAACCTTTCCCCATCACACGGTGTACCATCTTCTGGGTTTCTCATGCATGTTTTCGATGTAGGAAGATGCCCTTGAACCTGGAGATTTGGGACCCATGCGATGGGTAGCACGCAGTATTACTTTAAAGGGTCTGCGTTTGCTCACCCAACCTCACCAAACCTCTCAGCCCCAAGAGTGTCCACCCTTATGTCTCATCCAGCTGTGGGTCTAGATATGGTCAATCCAGGTTGCATCACAGCCCCTGAACGAATTGTGTAAGAATTTCTCTCTCTTTCCCTGTCTTTGTTTCATGGGTTTTTAAAAGTAATTTATTTTTATAATGGGGTTTAGCTGCTTTTCACGGCTGTGTTTAGGCCGCTTTACACCCACTTGACCCACTAACAGAGCGATATCAATACATAGGTTTTAAGATTATTACTAGTCAGATATATTCTTGTGCGGTGAATCGGGCGTGTTGAGTCCAGTTCTCTGAGCAAGGAGTAGGTCTTGTCTATTACATATTGGGTTTATGGAACGGTATCTGAGCTAATTTGAAACTCTTGTTTTATGTATCACCCCACCTCACCTTTCCCGTTAAGCAGCCATAGTGTGTTTTCTGCATGTGTGACTCTGTTCTGTTTTGTAATTCAGTTCAAGTGTAACGGTTTTTACATTCCCTCTATAAGTGACACCTTATGAGAAGTGTCCTTTTCTGTGTGACTTATTTCACTTAGAATCGTCTTACCTAAATCCACTCATCATGCTGCTACTAGCCTTATGACATTGATTTCATGGCTGAGTGATATTCCATTGTACATAAGGACCACAACTTTTTTATCCATTTTTCGCTTTCCTGGGATATTTAAGGTGGAATGAAGTGGAGGTCCTTGTCAACAGAGCAGCCCTAAACTTTGGGGTGCTTGTGTCTTGCTGATTTTCAATTTTCCCACTTTATCCCCCCATGCGTGGAAGTGCCCTATGCTCTCTAAGCTGTGTTTTTTAGATGTTTCAGGACACACCGTACACTTCTCCAGAGTGGCTGTTGGCAATTTACATCCCGCCCATCAGTGTAGCAAGGCTCCCATTTCTCCATGGCCTGTCCTGCATTTCTGGTTTTGACACTTTTTTCAGCATGGCCCTTTTGACCGATGGGAAGCGAGACTTCTTTGTAGCGCTGATTTGCCTTTCCAGGTTGCTTGGTTGGCCAAAAAGGGCGTATGCGTTTTTTCCTGAATGTATTCAGGAAAAAACGCATACGCCCTTTTTGGCCAAGGGCATCATTGTCAACGTTTTGCCGCTTTTCATGTGCTTTAAAGGCGATTCGAATCTACCTCCTGAAATCTGTTTCCTGCAATTCTGCCTTGATTTCAAATCCTCTTCTTTGCCTTCCCTCAATATATTTGTGGACGAGAGTTATCATTTATAACTCTGCAGGTTTGTGAATTGCAGTGCCCTGAAGCTCCATTTTACAAGTCGGTTTTTTGGGAGCCGGCCGCAAAAGGGCAGGATGGCTTCAGGCCCTGTTCTGGTTCAGGGGGGCAGGCTGAGCCTGTGGTTAATTCTTCTTCCTGATGGGAAAATAGAGTGACCTGTGCCTCTCCCAACACCAAGAGCTAGTCTCTCATTGGTTCCCCGTCTTCCCGTTCATCCTCAGGACAAATTGCAACCTGTACGGAACAGGAGGTTAAAGGTGCTGATGCTCCAAGTAGGGAGATTGCTAGTAAAGTGGCTGGAATGGCGAACCCGAGCACAAGGAGATGAGAAATGAGGTGCGTTTTAGAAACCTTTCCCCATCACACGGTGTACCATCTTCTGGGTTTCTCATGCATGTTTTCGATGTAGGAAGATGCCCTTGAACCTGGAGATTTGGGACCCATGCGATGGGTAGCACGCAGTATTACTTTAAAGGGTCTGCGTTTGCTCACCCAACCTCACCAAACCTCTCAGCCCCAAGAGTGTCCACCCTTATGTCTCACCCAGCTGTGGGTCTAGATATGGTCAATCCAGGTTGCATCACAGCCCCTGAACGAATTGTGTAAGAATTTCTCTCTCTTTCCCTGTCTTTGTTTCATGGGTTTTTAAAAGTAATTTATTTTTATAATGGGGTTTAGCTGCTTTTCACGGCTGTGTTTAGGCCGCTTTACACCCACTTGACACACTAACAGAGAGATATCAATACATAGGTTTTAAGATTATTTCTAGTCAGATATATTCTTGTGCGGTGAATCGGGCGTGTTGAGTCCAGTTCTCTGAGCAAGGAGTAGGTCTTGTCTATTCCATATTGGGTTTATGGAACGGTATCTGAGCTAATTTGAAACTCTTGTTTTATGTATCACCCCACCTCACCTTTCCCGTTAAGCAGCCATAGTGTGTTTTCTGCATGTGTGACTCTGTTCTGTTTTGTAATTCAGTTCAAGTGTAACGGTTTTTACATTCCCTCTATAAGTGACACCTTATGAGAAGTGTGCTTTTCTGTGTGACTTATTTCACTTAGAATCGTCTTACCTAAATCCACTCATCATGCTGCTACTAGCCTTATGACATTGATTTCATGGCTGAGTGATATTCCATTGTACATAAGGACCACAACTTTTTTATCCATTTTTCGCTTTCCTGGGATATTTAAGGTGGAAGGAAGTGGAGGTCCTTGTCAACAGAGCAGCCCTAAACTTTGGGGTGCTTGTGTCTTGCTGATTTTCAATTTTCCCACTTTATCCCCCCATGCGTGGAAGTGCCCTATGCTCTCTAAGCTGTGTTTTTTAGATGTTTCAGGACACACCGTACACTTCTCCAGAGTGGCTGTTGGCAATTTACATCCCGCCCATCAGTGTAGCAAGGCTCCCATTTCTCCATGGCCTGTCCTGCATTTCTGGTTTTGACACTTTTTTCAGCATGGCCCTTTTGACCGATGGGAAGCGAGACTTCTTTGTAGCGCTGATTTGCCTTTCCAGGTTGCTTGGTTGGCCAAAAGGGGCGTATGCGTTTTTTCCTGAATATATTCAGGAAAAAACGCATACGCCCTTTTTGGCCAAGGGCATCATTGTCAACGTTTTGCCGCTTTTCATGTGCTTTAAAGGCGATTCGAATCTACCTCCTGAAATCTGTTTCCTGCAATTCTGCCTTGATTTCAAATCCTCTTCTTTGCCTTCCCTCAATATATTTGTGGACGAGAGTTATCATTTATAACTCTGCAGGTTTGTGAATTGCAGTGCCCTGAAGCTCCATTTTACAAGTCGGTTTTTTGGGAGCCGGCCGCAAAAGCGCAGGATGGCTTCAGGCCCTGTTCTGGTTCAGGGGGGCAGGCTGAGCCTGTGGTTAATTCTTCTTCCTGATGGGAAAATAGAGTGACCTGTGCCTGTCCCAACACCAAGAGCTAGTCTCTCATTGGTTCCCCGTCTTCCCGTTCATCCTCAGGACAAATTGCAACCTGTACGGAACAGGAGGTTAAAGGTGCTGATGCTCCAAGTAGGGAGATTGCTAGTAAAGTGGCTGGAATGGCGAACCCGAGCACAAGGAGATGAGAAATGAGGTGCGTTTTAGAAACCTTTCCCCATCACACGGTGTACCATCTTCTGGGTTTCTCATGCATGTTTTCGATGTAGGAAGATGCCCTTGAACCTGGAGATTTGGGACCCATGCGATGGGTAGCACGCAGTATTACTTTAAAGGGTCTGCGTTTGCTCACCCAACCTCACCAAACCTCTCAGCCCCAAGAGTGTCCACCCTTATGTCTCATCCAGCTGTGGGTCTAGATATGGTCAATCCAGGTTGCATCACAGCCCCTGAACGAATTGTGTAAGAATTTCTCTCTCTTTCCCTGTCTTTGTTTCATGGGTTTTTAAAAGTAATTTATTTTTATAATGGGGTTTAGCTGCTTTTCACGGCTGTGTTTAGGCCGCTTTACACCCACTTGACCCACTAACAGAGAGATATCAATACATAGGTTTTAAGATTATTACTAGTCAGATATATTCTTGTGCGGTGAATCGGGCGTGTTGAGTCCAGTTCTCTGAGCAAGGAGTAGGTCTTGTCTATTACATATTGGGTTTATGGAACGGTATCTGAGCTAATTTGAAACTCTTGTTTTATGTATCACCCCACCTCACCTTTCCCGTTAAGCAGCCATAGTGTGTTTTCTGCATGTGTGACTCTGTTCTGTTTTGTAATTCAGTTCAAGTGTAACGGTTTTTACATTCCCTCTATAAGTGACACCTTATGAGAAGTGTCCTTTTCTGTGTGACTTATTTCACTTAGAATCGTCTTACCTAAATCCACTCATCATGCTGCTACTAGCCTTATGACATTGATTTCATGGCTGAGTGATATTCCATTGTACATAAGGACCACAACTTTTTTATCCATTTTTCGCTTTCCTGGGATATTTAAGGTGGAATGAAGTGGAGGTCCTTGTCAACAGAGCAGCCCTAAACTTTGGGGTGCTTGTGTCTTGCTGATTTTCAATTTTCCCACTTTATCCCCCCATGCGTGGAAGTGCCCTATGCTCTCTAAGCTGTGTTTTTTAGATGTTTCAGGACACACCGTACACTTCTCCAGAGTGGCTGTTGGCAATTTACATCCCGCCCATCAGTGTAGCAAGGCTCCCATTTCTCCATGGCCTGTCCTGCATTTCTGGTTTTGACACTTTTTTCAGCATGGCCCTTTTGACCGATGGGAAGCGAGACTTCTTTGTAGCGCTGATTTGCCTTTCCAGGTTGCTTGGTTGGCCAAAAGGGGCGTATGCGTTTTTTCCTGAATATATTCAGGAAAAAACGCATACGCCCTTTTTGGCCAAGGGCATCATTGTCAACGTTTTGCCGCTTTTCATGTGCTTTAAAGGCGATTCGAATCTACCTCCTGAAATCTGTTTCCTGCAATTCTGCCTTGATTTCAAATCCTCTTCTGTGCCTTCCCTCAATATATTTGTGGACGAGAGTTATCATTTATAACTCTGCAGGTTTGTGAATTGCAGTGCCCTGAAGCTCCATTTTACAAGTCGGTTTTTTGGGAGCCGGCCGCAAAAGCGCAGGATGGCTTCAGGCCCTGTTCTGGTTCAGGGGGGCAGGCTGAGCCTGTGGTTAATTCTTCTTCCTGATGGGAAAATAGAGTGACCTGTGCCTCTCCCAACACCAAGAGCTAGTCTCTCATTGGTTCCCCGTCTTCCCGTTCATCCTCAGGACAAATTGCAACCTGTACGGAACAGGAGGTTAAAGGTGCTGATGCTCCAAGTAGGGAGATTGCTAGTAAAGTGGCTGGAATGGCGAACCCGAGCACAAGGAGATGAGAAATGAGGTGCGTTTTAGAAACCTTTCCCCATCACACGGTGTACCATCTTCTGGGTTTCTCATGCATGTTTTCGATGTAGGAAGATGCCCTTGAACCTGGAGATTTGGGACCCATGCGATGGGTAGCACGCAGTATTACTTTAAAGGGTCTGCGTTTGCTCACCCAACCTCACCAAACCTCTCAGCCCCAAGAGTGTCCACCCTTATGTCTCACCCAGCTGTGGGTCTAGATATGGTCAATCCAGGTTGCATCACAGCCCCTGAACGAATTGTGTAAGAATTTCTCTCTCTTTCCCTGTCTTTGTTTCATGGGTTTTTAAAAGTAATTTATTTTTATAATGGGGTTTAGCTGCTTTTCACGGCTGTGTTTAGGCCGCTTTACACCCACTTGACCCACTAACAGAGAGATATCAATACATAGGTTTTAAGATTATTTCTAGTCAGATATATTCTTGTGCGGTGAATCGGGCGTGTTGAGTCCAGTTCTCTGAGCAAGGAGTAGGTCTTGTCTATTCCATATTGGGTTTATGGAACGGTATCTGAGCTAATTTGAAACTCTTGTTTTATGTATCACCCCACCTCACCTTTCCCGTTAAGCAGCCATAGTGTGTTTTCTGCATGTGTGACTCTGTTCTGTTTTGTAATTCAGTTCAAGTGTAACGGTTTTTACATTCCCTCTATAAGTGACACCTTATGAGAAGTGTGCTTTTCTGTGTGACTTATTTCACTTAGAATCGTCTTACCTAAATCCACTCATCATGCTGCTACTAGCCTTATGACATTGATTTCATGGCTGAGTGATATTCCATTGTACATAAGGACCACAACTTTTTTATCCATTTTTCGCTTTCCTGGGATATTTAAGGTGGAAGGAAGTGGAGGTCCTTGTCAACAGAGCAGCCCTAAACTTTGGGGTGCTTGTGTCTTGCTGATTTTCAATTTTCCCACTTTATCCCCCCATGCGTGGAAGTGCCCTATGCTCTCTAAGCTGTGTTTTTTAGATGTTTCAGGACACACCGTACACTTCTCCAGAGTGGCTGTTGGCAATTTACATCCCGCCCATCAGTGTAGCAAGGCTCCCATTTCTCCATGGCCTGTCCTGCATTTCTGGTTTTGACACTTTTTTCAGCATGGCCCTTTTGACCGATGGGAAGCGAGACTTCTTTGTAGCGCTGATTTGCCTTTCCAGGTTGCTTGGTTGGCCAAAAAGGGCGTATGCGTTTTTTCCTGAATGTATTCAGGAAAAAACGCATACGCCCTTTTTGGCCAAGGGCATCATTGTCAACGTTTTGCCGCTTTTCATGTGCTTTAAAGGCGATTCGAATCTACCTCCTGAAATCTGTTTCCTGCAATTCTGCCTTGATTTCAAATCCTCTTCTTTGCCTTCCCTCAATATATTTGTGGACGAGAGTTATCATTTATAACTCTGCAGGTTTGTGAATTGCAGTGCCCTGAAGCTCCATTTTACAAGTCGGTTTTTTGGGAGCCGGCCGCAAAAGGGCAGGATGGCTTCAGGCCCTGTTCTGGTTCAGGGGGGCAGGCTGAGCCTGTGGTTAATTCTTCTTCCTGATGGGAAAATAGAGTGACCTGTGCCTCTCCCAACACCAAGAGCTAGTCTCTCATTGGTTCCCCGTCTTCCCGTTCATCCTCAGGACAAATTGCAACCTGTACGGAACAGGAGGTTAAAGGTGCTGATGCTCCAAGTAGGGAGATTGCTAGTAAAGTGGCTGGAATGGCGAACCCGAGCACAAAGAGATGAGAAATGAGGTGCGTTTTAGAAACCTTTCCCCATCACACGGTGTACCATCTTCTGGGTTTCTCATGCATGTTTTCGATGTAGGAAGATGCCCTTGAACCTGGAGATTTGGGACCCATGCGATGGGTAGCACGCAGTATTACTTTAAAGGGTCTGCGTTTGCTCACCCAACCTCACCAAACCTCTCAGCCCCAAGAGTGTCCACCCTTATGTCTCATCCAGCTGTGGGTCTAGATATGGTCAATCCAGGTTGCATCACAGCCCCTGAACGAATTGTGTAAGAATTTCTCTCTCTTTCCCTGTCTTTGTTTCATGGGTTTTTAAAAGTAATTTATTTTTATAATGGGGTTTAGCTGCTTTTCACGGCTGTGTTTAGGCCGCTTTACACCCACTTGACCCACTAACAGAGAGATATCAATACATAGGTTTTAAGATTATTACTAGTCAGATATATTCTTGTGCGGTGAATCGGGCGTGTTGAGTCCAGTTCTCTGAGCAAGGAGTAGGTCTTGTCTATTACATATTGGGTTTATGGAACGGTATCTGAGCTAATTTGAAACTCTTGTTTTATGTATCACCCCACCTCACCTTTCCCGTTAAGCAGCCATAGTGTGTTTTCTGCATGTGTGACTCTGTTCTGTTTTGTAATTCAGTTCAAGTGTAACGGTTTTTACATTCCCTCTATAAGTGACACCTTATGAGAAGTGTCCTTTTCTGTGTGACTTATTTCACTTAGAATCGTCTTACCTAAATCCACTCATCATGCTGCTACTAGCCTTATGACATTGATTTCATGGCTGAGTGATATTCCATTGTACATAAGGACCACAACTTTTTTATCCATTTTTCGCTTTCCTGGGATATTTAAGGTGGAATGAAGTGGAGGTCCTTGTCAACAGAGCAGCCCTAAACTTTGGGGTGCTTGTGTCTTGCTGATTTTCAATTTTCCCACTTTATCCCCCCATGCGTGGAAGTGCCCTATGCTCTCTAAGCTGTGTTTTTTAGATGTTTCAGGACACACCGTACACTTCTCCAGAGTGGCTGTTGGCAATTTACATCCCGCCCATCAGTGTAGCAAGGCTCCCATTTCTCCATGGCCTGTCCTGCATTTCTGGTTTTGACACTTTTTTCAGCATGGCCCTTTTGACCGATGGGAAGCGAGACTTCTTTGTAGCGCTGATTTGCCTTTCCAGGTTGCTTGGTTGGCCAAAAAGGGCGTATGCGTTTTTTCCTGAATGTATTCAGGAAAAAACGCATACGCCCTTTTTGGCCAAGGGCATCATTGTCAACGTTTTGCCGCTTTTCATGTGCTTTAAAGGCGATTCGAATCTACCTCCTGAAATCTGTTTCCTGCAATTCTGCCTTGATTTCAAATCCTCTTCTTTGCCTTCCCTCAATATATTTGTGGACGAGAGTTATCATTTATAACTCTGCAGGTTTGTGAATTGCAGTGCCCTGAAGCTCCATTTTACAAGTTGGTTTTTTGGGAGCTGGCCGCAAAAGCGCAGGATGGCTTCAGGCCCTGTTCTGGTTCAGGGGGGCAGGCTGAGCCTGTGGTTAATTCTTCTTCCTGATGGGAAAATAGAGTGACCTGTGCCTCTCCCAACACCAAGAGCTAGTCTCTCATTGGTTCCCCGTCTTCCCGTTCATCCTCAGGACAAATTGCAACCTGTACGGAACAGGAGGTTAAAGGTGCTGATGCTCCAAGTAGGGAGATTGCTAGTAAAGTGGCTGGAATGGCGAACCCGAGCACAAGGAGATGAGAAATGAGGTGCGTTTTAGAAACCTTTCCCCATCACACGGTGTACCATCTTCTGGGTTTCTCATGCATGTTTTCGATGTAGGAAGATGCCCTTGAACCTGGAGATTTGGGACCCATGCGATGGGTAGCACGCAGTATTACTTTAAAGGGTCTGCGTTTGCTCACCCAACCTCACCAAACCTCTCAGCCCCAAGAGTGTCCACCCTTATGTCTCACCCAGCTGTGGGTCTAGATATGGTCAATCCAGGTTGCATCACAGCCCCTGAACGAATTGTGTAAGAATTTCTCTCTCTTTCCCTGTCTTTGTTTCATGGGTTTTTAAAAGTAATTTATTTTTATAATGGGGTTTAGCTGCTTTTCACGGCTGTGTTTAGGCCGCTTTACACCCACTTGACACACTAACAGAGAGATATCAATACATAGGTTTTAAGATTATTTCTAGTCAGATATATTCTTGTGCGGTGAATCGGGCGTGTTGAGTCCAGTTCTCTGAGCAAGGAGTAGGTCTTGTCTATTCCATATTGGGTTTATGGAACGGTATCTGAGCTAATTTGAAACTCTTGTTTTATGTATCACCCCACCTCACCTTTCCCGTTAAGCAGCCATAGTGTGTTTTCTGCATGTGTGACTCTGTTCTGTTTTGTAATTCAGTTCAAGTGTAACGGTTTTTACATTCCCTCTATAAGTGACACCTTATGAGAAGTGTGCTTTTCTGTGTGACTTATTTCACTTAGAATCGTCTTACCTAAATCCACTCATCATGCTGCTACTAGCCTTATGACATTGATTTCATGGCTGAGTGATATTCCATTGTACATAAGGACCACAACTTTTTTATCCATTTTTCGCTTTCCTGGGATATTTAAGGTGGAAGGAAGTGGAGGTCCTTGTCAACAGAGCAGCCCTAAACTTTGGGGTGCTTGTGTCTTGCTGATTTTCAATTTTCCCACTTTATCCCCCCATGCGTGGAAGTGCCCTATGCTCTCTAAGCTGTGTTTTTTAGATGTTTCAGGACACACCGTACACTTCTCCAGAGTGGCTGTTGGCAATTTACATCCCGCCCATCAGTGTAGCAAGGCTCCCATTTCTCCATGGCCTGTCCTGCATTTCTGGTTTTGACACTTTTTTCAGCATGGCCCTTTTGACCGATGGGAAGCGAGACTTCTTTGTAGCGCTGATTTGCCTTTCCAGGTTGCTTGGTTGGCCAAAAAGGGCGTATGCGTTTTTTCCTGAATGTATTCAGGAAAAAACGCATACGCCCTTTTTGGCCAAGGGCATCATTGTCAACGTTTTGCCGCTTTTCATGTGCTTTAAAGGCGATTCGAATCTACCTCCTGAAATCTGTTTCCTGCAATTCTGCCTTGATTTCAAATCCTCTTCTTTGCCTTCCCTCAATATATTTGTGGACGAGAGTTATCATTTATAACTCTGCAGGTTTGTGAATTGCAGTGCCCTGAAGCTCCATTTTACAAGTCGCTTTTTTGGGAGCCGGCCGCAAAAGCGCAGGATGGCTTCAGGCCCTGTTCTGGTTCCGGGGGGCAGGCTGAGCCTGTGGTTAATTCTTCTTCCTGATGGGAAAATAGAGTGACCTGTGCCTGTCCCAACACCAAGAGCTAGTCTCTCATTGGTTCCCCGTCTTCCCGTTCATCCTCAGGACAAATTGCAACCTGTACGGAACAGGAGGTTAAAGGTGCTGATGCTCCAAGTAGGGAGATTGCTAGTAAAGTGGCTGGAATGGCGAACCCGAGCACAAGGAGATGAGAAATGAGGTGCGTTTTAGAAACCTTTCCCCATCACACGGTGTACCATCTTCTGGGTTTCTCATGCATGTTTTCGATGTAGGAAGATGCCCTTGAACCTGGAGATTTGGGACCCATGCGATGGGTAGCACGCAGTAATACTTTAAAGGGTCTGCGTTTGCTCACCCAACCTCACCAAACCTCTCAGCCCCAAGAGTGTCCACCCTTATGTCTCATCCAGCTGTGGGTCTAGATATGGTCAATCCAGGTTGCATCACAGCCCCTGAACGAATTGTGTAAGAATTTCTCTCTCTTTCCCTGTCTTTGTTTCATGGGTTTTTAAAAGTAATTTATTTTTATAATGGGGTTTAGCTGCTTTTCACGGCTGTGTTTAGGCCGCTTTACACCCACTTGACCCACTAACAGAGAGATATCAATACATAGGTTTTAAGATTATTACTAGTCAGATATATTCTTGTGCGGTGAATCGGGCGTGTTGAGTCCAGTTCTCTGAGCAAGGAGTAGGTCTTGTCTATTACATATTGGGTTTATGGAACGGTATCTGAGCTAATTTGAAACTCTTGTTTTATGTATCACCCCACCTCACCTTTCCCGTTAAGCAGCCATAGTGTGTTTTCTGCATGTGTGACTCTGTTCTGTTTTGTAATTCAGTTCAAGTGTAACGGTTTTTACATTCCCTCTATAAGTGACACCTTATGAGAAGTGTCCTTTTCTGTGTGACTTATTTCACTTAGAATCGTCTTACCTAAATCCACTCATCATGCTGCTACTAGCCTTATGACATTGATTTCATGGCTGAGTGATATTCCATTGTACATAAGGACCACAACTTTTTTATCCATTTTTCGCTTTCCTGGGATATTTAAGGTGGAATGAAGTGGAGGTCCTTGTCAACAGAGCAGCCCTAAACTTTGGGGTGCTTGTGTCTTGCTGATTTTCAATTTTCCCACTTTATCCCCCCATGCGTGGAAGTGCCCTATGCTCTCTAAGCTGTGTTTTTTAGATGTTTCAGGACACACCGTACACTTCTCCAGAGTGGCTGTTGGCAATTTACATCCCGCCCATCAGTGTAGCAAGGCTCCCATTTCTCCATGGCCTGTCCTGCATTTCTGGTTTTGACACTTTTTTCAGCATGGCCCTTTTGACCGATGGGAAGCGAGACTTCTTTGTAGCGCTGATTTGCCTTTCCAGGTTGCTTGGTTGGCCAAAAAGGGCGTATGCGTTTTTTCCTGAATGTATTCAGGAAAAAACGCATACGCCCTTTTTGGCCAAGGGCATCATTGTCAACGTTTTGCCGCTTTTCATGTGCTTTAAAGGCGATTCGAATCTACCTCCTGAAATCTGTTTCCTGCAATTCTGCCTTGATTTCAAATCCTCTTCTTTGCCTTCCCTCAATATATTTGTGGACGAGAGTTATCATTTATAACTCTGCAGGTTTGTGAATTGCAGTGCCCTGAAGCTCCATTTTACAAGTCGGTTTTTTGGGAGCCGGCCGCAAAAGCGCAGGATGGCTTCAGGCCCTGTTCTGGTTCAGGGGGGCAGGCTGAGCCTGTGGTTAATTCTTCTTCCTGATGGGAAAATAGAGTGACCTGTGCCTCTCCCAACACCAAGAGCTAGTCTCTCATTGGTTCCCCGTCTTCCCGTTCATCCTCAGGACAAATTGCAACCTGTACGGAACAGGAGGTTAAAGGTGCTGATGCTCCAAGTAGGGAGATTGCTAGTAAAGTGGCTGGAATGGCGAACCCGAGCACAAGGAGATGAGAAATGAGGTGCGTTTTAGAAACCTTTCCCCATCACACGGTGTACCATCTTCTGGGTTTCTCATGCATGTTTTCGATGTAGGAAGATGCCCTTGAACCTGGAGATTTGGGACCCATGCGATGGGTAGCACGCAGTATTACTTTAAAGGGTCTGCGTTTGCTCACCCAACCTCACCAAACCTCTCAGCCCCAAGAGTGTCCACCCTTATGTCTCACCCAGCTGTGGGTCTAGATATGGTCAATCCAGGTTGCATCACAGCCCCTGAACGAATTGTGTAAGAATTTCTCTCTCTTTCCCTGTCTTTGTTTCATGGGTTTTTAAAAGTAATTTATTTTTATAATGGGGTTTAGCTGCTTTTCACGGCTGTGTTTAGGCCGCTTTACACCCACTTGACCCACTAACAGAGAGATATCAATACATAGGTTTTAAGATTATTTCTAGTCAGATATATTCTTGTGCGGTGAATCGGGCGTGTTGAGTCCAGTTCTCTGAGCAAGGAGTAGGTCTTGTCTATTCCATATTGGGTTTATGGAACGGTATCTGAGCTAATTTGAAACTCTTGTTTTATGTATCACCCCACCTCACCTTTCCCGTTAAGCAGCCATAGTGTGTTTTCTGCTTGTGTGACTCTGTTCTGTTTTGTAATTCAGTTCAAGTGTAACGGTTTTTACATTCCCTCTATAAGTGACACCTTATGAGAAGTGTCCTTTTCTGTGTGACTTATTTCACTTAGAATCGTCTTACCTAAATCCACTCATCATGCTGCTACTAGCCTTATGACATTGATTTCATGGCTGAGTGATATTCCATTGTACATAAGGACCACAACTTTTTTATCCATTTTTCGCTTTCCTGGGATATTTAAGGTGGAAGGAAGTGGAGGTCCTTGTCAACAGAGCAGCCCTAAACTTTGGGGTGCTTGTGTCTTGCTGATTTTCAATTTTCCCACTTTATCCCCCCATGCGTGGAAGTGCCCTATGCTCTCTAAGCTGTGTTTTTTAGATGTTTCAGGACACACCGTACACTTCTCCAGAGTGGCTGTTGGCAATTTACATCCCGCCCATCAGTGTAGCAAGGCTCCCATTTCTCCATGGCCTGTCCTGCATTTCTGGTTTTGACACTTTTTTCAGCATGGCCCTTTTGACCGATGGGAAGCGAGACTTCTTTGTAGCGCTGATTTGCCTTTCCAGGTTGCTTGGTTGGCCAAAAGGGGCGTATGCGTTTTTTCCTGAATATATTCAGGAAAAAACGCATATGCCCTTTTTGGCCAAGGGCATCATTGTCAACGTTTTGCCGCTTTTCATGTGCTTTAAAGGCGATTCGAATCTACCTCCTGAAATCTGTTTCCTGCAATTCTGCCTTGATTTCAAATCCTCTTCTTTGCCTTCCCTCAATATATTTGTGGACGAGAGTTATCATTTATAACTCTGCAGGTTTGTGAATTGCAGTGCCCTGAAGCTCCATTTTACAAGTCGGTTTTTTGGGAGCCGGCCGCAAAAGCGCAGGATGGCTTCAGGCCCTGTTCTGGTTCAGGGGGGCAGGCTGAGCCTGTGGTTAATTCTTCTTCCTGATGGGAAAATAGAGTGACCTGTGCCTCTCCCAACACCAAGAGCTAGTCTCTCATTGGTTCCCCGTCTTCCCGTTCATCCTCAGGACAAATTGCAACCTGTACGGAACAGGAGGTTAAAGGTGCTGATGCTCCAAGTAGGGAGATTGCTAGTAAAGTGGCTGGAATGGCGAACCCGAGCACAAGGAGATGAGAAATGAGGTGCGTTTTAGAAACCTTTCCCCATCACACGGTGTACCATCTTCTGGGTTTCTCATGCATGTTTTCGATGTAGGAAGATGCCCTTGAACCTGGAGATTTGGGACCCATGCGATGGGTAGCACGCAGTATTACTTTAAAGGGTCTGCGTTTGCTCACCCAACCTCACCAAACCTCTCAGCCCCAAGAGTGTCCACCCTTATGTCTCATCCAGCTGTGGGTCTAGATATGGTCAATCCAGGTTGCATCACAGCCCCTGAACGAATTGTGTAAGAATTTCTCTCTCTTTCCCTGTCTTTGTTTCATGGGTTTTTAAAAGTAATTTATTTTTATAATGGGGTTTAGCTGCTTTTCACGGCTGTGTTTAGGCCGCTTTACACCCACTTGACCCACTAACAGAGAGATATCAATACATAGGTTTTAAGATTATTACTAGTCAGATATATTCTTGTGCGGTGAATCGGGCGTGTTGAGTCCAGTTCTCTGAGCAAGGAATAGGTCTTGTCTATTACATATTGGGTTTATGGAACGGTATCTGAGCTAATTTGAAACTCTTGTTTTATGTATCACCCCACCTCACCTTTCCCGTTAAGCAGCCATAGTGTGTTTTCTGCATGTGTGACTCTGTTCTGTTTTGTAATTCAGTTCAAGTGTAACGGTTTTTACATTCCCTCTATAAGTGACACCTTATGAGAAGTGTCCTTTTCTGTGTGACTTATTTCACTTAGAATCGTCTTACCTAAATCCACTCATCATGCTGCTACTAGCCTTATGACATTGATTTCATGGCTGAGTGATATTCCATTGTACATAAGGACCACAACTTTTTTATCCATTTTTCGCTTTCCTGGGATATTTAAGGTGGAAGGAAGTGGAGGTCCTTGTCAACAGAGCAGCCCTAAACTTTGGGGTGCTTGTGTCTTGCTGATTTTCAATTTTCCCACTTTATCCCCCCATGCGTGGAAGTGCCCTATGCTCTCTAAGCTGTGTTTTTTAGATGTTTCAGGACACACCGTACACTTCTCCAGAGTGGCTGTTGGCAATTTACATCCCGCCCATCAGTGTAGCAAGGCTCCCATTTCTCCATGGCCTGTCCTGCATTTCTGGTTTTGACACTTTTTTCAGCATGGCCCTTTTGACCGATGGGAAGCGAGACTTCTTTGTAGCGCTGATTTGCCTTTCCAGGTTGCTTGGTTGGCCAAAAAGGGCGTATGCGTTTTTTCCTGAATGTATTCAGGAAAAAACGCATACGCCCTTTTTGGCCAAGGGCATCATTGTCAACGTTTTGCCGCTTTTCATGTGCTTTAAAGGCGATTCGAATCTACCTCCTGAAATCTGTTTCCTGCAATTCTGCCTTGATTTCAAATCCTCTTCTTTGCCTTCCCTCAATATATTTGTGGACGAGAGTTATCATTTATAACTCTGCAGGTTTGTGAATTGCAGTGCCCTGAAGCTCCATTTTACAAGTCGGTTTTTTGGGAGCTGGCCGCAAAAGGGCAGGATGGCTTCAGGCCCTGTTCTGGTTCAGGGGGGCAGGCTGAGCCTGTGGTTAATTCTTCTTCCTGATGGGAAAATAGAGTGACCTGTGCCTCTCCCAACACCAAGAGCTAGTCTCTCATTGGTTCCCCGTCTTCCCGTTCATCCTCAGGACAAATTGCAACCTGTACGGAACAGGAGGTTAAAGGTGCTGATGCTCCAAGTAGGGAGATTGCTAGTAAAGTGGCTGGAATGGCGAACCCGAGCACAAGGAGATGAGAAATGAGGTGCGTTTTAGAAACCTTTCCCCATCACACGGTGTACCATCTTCTGGGTTTCTCATGCATGTTTTCGATGTAGGAAGATGCCCTTGAACCTGGAGATTTGGGACCCATGCGATGGGTAGCACGCAGTATTACTTTAAAGGGTCTGCGTTTGCTCACCCAACCTCACCAAACCTCTCAGCCCCAAGAGTGTCCACCCTTATGTCTCATCCAGCTGTGGGTCTAGATATGGTCAATCCAGGTTGCATCACAGCCCCTGAACGAATTGTGTAAGAATTTCTCTCTCTTTCCCTGTCTTTGTTTCATGGGTTTTTAAAAGTAATTTATTTTTATAATGGGGTTTAGCTGCTTTTCACGGCTGTGTTTAGGCCGCTTTACACCCACTTGACCCACTAACAGAGAGATATCAATACATAGGTTTTAAGATTATTACTAGTCAGATATATTCTTGTGCGGTGAATTGGGCGTGTTGAGTCCAGTTGTCTGAGCAAGGAGTAGGTCTTGTCTGTTACATATTGGGTTTATGGAACGGTATCTGAGCTAATTTGAAACTCTTGTTTTATGTATCACCCCACCTCACCTTTCCCGTTAAGCAGCCATAGTGTGTTTTCTGCTTGTGTGACTCTGTTCTGTTTTGTAATTCAGTTCAAGTGTAACGGTTTTTACATTCCCTCTATAAGTGACACCTTATGAGAAGTGTCCTTTTCTGTGTGACTTATTTCACTTAGAATCGTCTTACCTAAATCCACTCATCATGCTGCTACTAGCCTTATGACATTGATTTCATGGCTGAGTGATATTCCATTGTACATAAGGACCACAACTTTTTTATCCATTTTTCGCTTTCCTGGGATATTTAAGGTGGAAGGAAGTGGAGGTCCTTGTCAACAGAGCAGCCCTAAACTTTGGGGTGCTTGTGTCTTGCTGATTTTCAATTTTCCCACTTTATCCCCCCATGCGTGGAAGTGCCCTATGCTCTCTAAGCTGTGTTTTTTAGATGTTTCAGGACACACCGTACACTTCTCCAGAGTGGCTGTTGGCAATTTACATCCCGCCCATCAGTGTAGCAAGGCTCCCATTTCTCCATGGCCTGTCCTGCATTTCTGGTTTTGACACTTTTTTCAGCATGGCCCTTTTGACCGATGGGAAGCGAGACTTCTTTGTAGCGCTGATTTGCCTTTCCAGGTTGCTTGGTTGGCCAAAAGGGGCGTATGCGTTTTTTCCTGAATATATTCAGGAAAAAACGCATATGCCCTTTTTGGCCAAGGGCATCATTGTCAACGTTTTGCCGCTTTTCATGTGCTTTAAAGGCGATTCGAATCTACCTCCTGAAATCTGTTTCCTGCAATTCTGCCTTGATTTCAAATCCTCTTCTTTGCCTTCCCTCAATATATTTGTGGACGAGAGTTATCATTTATAACTCTGCAGGTTTGTGAATTGCAGTGCCCTGAAGCTCCATTTTACAAGTCGGTTTTTTGGGAGCCGGCCGCAAAAGCGCAGGATGGCTTCAGGCCCTGTTCTGGTTCAGGGGGGCAGGCTGAGCCTGTGGTTAATTCTTCTTCCTGATGGGAAAATAGAGTGACCTGTGCCTCTCCCAACACCAAGAGCTAGTCTCTCATTGGTTCCCCGTCTTCCCGTTCATCCTCAGGACAAATTGCAACCTGTACGGAACAGGAGGTTAAAGGTGCTGATGCTCCAAGTAGGGAGATTGCTAGTAAAGTGGCTGGAATGGCGAACCCGAGCACAAGGAGATGAGAAATGAGGTGCGTTTTAGAAACCTTTCCCCATCACACGGTGTACCATCTTCTGGGTTTCTCATGCATGTTTTCGATGTAGGAAGATGCCCTTGAACCTGGAGATTTGGGACCCATGCGATGGGTAGCACGCAGTATTACTTTAAAGGGTCTGCGTTTGCTCACCCAACCTCACCAAACCTCTCAGCCCCAAGAGTGTCCACCCTTATGTCTCATCCAGCTGTGGGTCTAGATATGGTCAATCCAGGTTGCATCACAGCCCCTGAACGAATTGTGTAAGAATTTCTCTCTCTTTCCCTGTCTTTGTTTCATGGGTTTTTAAAAGTAATTTATTTTTATAATGGGGTTTAGCTGCTTTTCACGGCTGTGTTTAGGCCGCTTTACACCCACTTGACCCACTAACAGAGCGATATCAATACATAGGTTTTAAGATTATTACTAGTCAGATATATTCTTGTGCGGTGAATCGGGCGTGTTGAGTCCAGTTCTCTGAGCAAGGAGTAGGTCTTGTCTATTACATATTGGGTTTATGGAACGGTATCTGAGCTAATTTGAAACTCTTGTTTTATGTATCACCCCACCTCACCTTTCCCGTTAAGCAGCCATAGTGTGTTTTCTGCATGTGTGACTCTGTTCTGTTTTGTAATTCAGTTCAAGTGTAACGGTTTTTACATTCCCTCTATAAGTGACACCTTATGAGAAGTGTCCTTTTCTGTGTGACTTATTTCACTTAGAATCGTCTTACCTAAATCCACTCATCATGCTGCTACTAGCCTTATGACATTGATTTCATGGCTGAGTGATATTCCATTGTACATAAGGACCACAACTTTTTTATCCATTTTTCGCTTTCCTGGGATATTTAAGGTGGAATGAAGTGGAGGTCCTTGTCAACAGAGCAGCCCTAAACTTTGGGGTGCTTGTGTCTTGCTGATTTTCAATTTTCCCACTTTATCCCCCCATGCGTGGAAGTGCCCTATGCTCTCTAAGCTGTGTTTTTTAGATGTTTCAGGACACACCGTACACTTCTCCAGAGTGGCTGTTGGCAATTTACATCCCGCCCATCAGTGTAGCAAGGCTCCCATTTCTCCATGGCCTGTCCTGCATTTCTGGTTTTGACACTTTTTTCAGCATGGCCCTTTTGACCGATGGGAAGCGAGACTTCTTTGTAGCGCTGATTTGCCTTTCCAGGTTGCTTGGTTGGCCAAAAAGGGCGTATGCGTTTTTTCCTGAATGTATTCAGGAAAAAACGCATACGCCCTTTTTGGCCAAGGGCATCATTGTCAACGTTTTGCCGCTTTTCATGTGCTTTAAAGGCGATTCGAATCTACCTCCTGAAATCTGTTTCCTGCAATTCTGCCTTGATTTCAAATCCTCTTCTTTGCCTTCCCTCAATATATTTGTGGACGAGAGTTATCATTTATAACTCTGCAGGTTTGTGAATTGCAGTGCCCTGAAGCTCCATTTTACAAGTCGGTTTTTTGGGAGCCGGCCGCAAAAGGGCAGGATGGCTTCAGGCCCTGTTCTGGTTCAGGGGGGCAGGCTGAGCCTGTGGTTAATTCTTCTTCCTGATGGGAAAATAGAGTGACCTGTGCCTCTCCCAACACCAAGAGCTAGTCTCTCATTGGTTCCCCGTCTTCCCGTTCATCCTCAGGACAAATTGCAACCTGTACGGAACAGGAGGTTAAAGGTGCTGATGCTCCAAGTAGGGAGATTGCTAGTAAAGTGGCTGGAATGGCGAACCCGAGCACAAGGAGATGAGAAATGAGGTGCGTTTTAGAAACCTTTCCCCATCACACGGTGTACCATCTTCTGGGTTTCTCATGCATGTTTTCGATGTAGGAAGATGCCCTTGAACCTGGAGATTTGGGACCCATGCGATGGGTAGCACGCAGTATTACTTTAAAGGGTCTGCGTTTGCTCACCCAACCTCACCAAACCTCTCAGCCCCAAGAGTGTCCACCCTTATGTCTCATCCAGCTGTGGGTCTAGATATGGTCAATCCAGGTTGCATCACAGCCCCTGAACGAATTGTGTAAGAATTTCTCTCTCTTTCCCTGTCTTTGTTTCATGGGTTTTTAAAAGTAGTTTATTTTTATAATGGGGTTTAGCTGCTTTTCACGGCTGTGTTTAGGCCGCTTTACACCCACTTGACCCACTAACAGAGAGATATCAATACATAGGTTTTAAGATTATTACTAGTCAGATATATTCTTGTGCGGTGAATCGGGCGTGTTGAGTCCAGTTGTCTGAGCAAGGAGTAGGTCTTGTCTGTTACATATTGGGTTTATGGAACGGTATCTGAGCTAATTTGAAACTCTTGTTTTATGTATCACCCCACCTCACCTTTCCCGTTAAGCAGCCATAGTGTGTTTTCTGCTTGTGTGACTCTGTTCTGTTTTGTAATTCAGTTCAAGTGTAACGGTTTTTACATTCCCTCTATAAGTGACACCTTATGAGAAGTGTCCTTTTCTGTGTGACTTATTTCACTTAGAATCGTCTTACCTAAATCCACTCATCATGCTGCTACTAGCCTTATGACATTGATTTCATGGCTGAGTGATATTCCATTGTACATAAGGACCACAACTTTTTTATCCATTTTTCGCTTTCCTGGGATATTTAAGGTGGAAGGAAGTGGAGGTCCTTGTCAACAGAGCAGCCCTAAACTTTGGGGTGCTTGTGTCTTGCTGATTTTCAATTTTCCCACTTTATCCCCCCATGCGTGGAAGTGCCCTATGCTCTCTAAGCTGTGTTTTTTAGATGTTTCAGGACACACCGTACACTTCTCCAGAGTGGCTGTTGGCAATTTACATCCCGCCCATCAGTGTAGCAAGGCTCCCATTTCTCCATGGCCTGTCCTGCATTTCTGGTTTTGACACTTTTTTCAGCATGGCCCTTTTGACCGATGGGAAGCGAGACTTCTTTGTAGCGCTGATTTGCCTTTCCAGGTTGCTTGGTTGGCCAAAAAGGGCGTATGCGTTTTTTCCTGAATGTATTCAGGAAAAAACGCATACGCCCTTTTTGGCCAAGGGCATCATTGTCAACGTTTTGCCGCTTTTCATGTGCTTTAAAGGCGATTCGAATCTACCTCCTGAAATCTGTTTCCTGCAATTCTGCCTTGATTTCAAATCCTCTTCTTTGCCTTCCCTCAATATATTTGTGGACGAGAGTTATCATTTATAACTCTGCAGGTTTGTGAATTGCAGTGCCCTGAAGCTCCATTTTACAAGTCGCTTTTTTGGGAGCCGGCCGCAAAAGCGCAAGATGGCTTCAGGCCCTGTTCTGGTTCAGGGGGGCAGGCTGAGCCTGTGGTTAATTCTTCTTCCTGATGGGAAAATAGAGTGACCTGTGCCTCTCCCAACACCAAGAGCTAGTCTCTCATTGGTTCCCCGTCTTCCCGTTCATCCTCAGGACAAATTGCAACCTGTACGGAACAGGAGGTTAAAGGTGCTGATGCTCCAAGTAGGGAGATTGCTAGTAAAGTGGCTGGAATGGCGAACCCGAGCACAAGGAGATGAGAAATGAGGTGCGTTTTAGAAACCTTTCCCCATCACACGGTGTACCATCTTCTGGGTTTCTCATGCATGTTTTCGATGTAGGAAGATGCCCTTGAACCTGGAGATTTGGGACCCATGCGATGGGTAGCACGCAGTATTACTTTAAAGGGTCTGCGTTTGCTCACCCAACCTCACCAAACCTCTCAGCCCCAAGAGTGTCCACCCTTATGTCTCATCCAGCTGTGGGTCTAGATATGGTCAATCCAGGTTGCATCACAGCCCCTGAACGAATTGTGTAAGAATTTCTCTCTCTTTCCCTGTCTTTGTTTCATGGGTTTTTAAAAGTAATTTATTTTTATAATGGGGTTTAGCTGCTTTTCACGGCTGTGTTTAGGCCGCTTTACACCCACTTGACCCACTAACAGAGAGATATCAATACATAGGTTTTAAGATTATTACTAGTCAGATATATTCTTGTGCGGTGAATCGGGCGTGTTGAGTCCAGTTCTCTGAGCAAGGAGTAGGTCTTGTCTGTTACATATTGGGTTTATGGAACGGTATCTGAGCTAATTTGAAACTCTTGTTTTATGTATCACCCCACCTCACCTTTCCCGTTAAGCAGCCATAGTGTGTTTTCTGCATGTGTGACTCTGTTCTGTTTTGTAATTCAGTTCAAGTGTAACGGTTTTTACATTCCCTCTATAAGTGACACCTTATGAGAAGTGTCCTTTTCTGTGTGACTTATTTCACTTAGAATCGTCTTACCTAAATCCACTCATCATGCTGCTACTAGCCTTATGACATTGATTTCATGGCTGAGTGATATTCCATTGTACATAAGGACCACAACTTTTTTATCCATTTTTCGCTTTCCTGGGATATTTAAGGTGGAAGGAAGTGGAGGTCCTTGTCAACAGAGCAGCCCTAAACTTTGGGGTGCTTGTGTCTTGCTGATTTTCAATTTTCCCACTTTATCCCCCCATGCGTGGAAGTGCCCTATGCTCTCTAAGCTGTGTTTTTTAGATGTTTCAGGACACACCGTACACTTCTCCAGAGTGGCTGTTGGCAATTTACATCCCGCCCATCAGTGTAGCAAGGCTCCCATTTCTCCATGGCCTGTCCTGCATTTCTGGTTTTGACACTTTTTTCAGCATGGCCCTTTTGACCGATGGGAAGCGAGACTTCTTTGTAGCGCTGATTTGCCTTTCCAGGTTGCTTGGTTGGCCAAAAAGGGCGTATGCGTTTTTTCCTGAATGTATTCAGGAAAAAACGCATACGCCCTTTTTGGCCAAGGGCATCATTGTCAACGTTTTGCCGCTTTTCATGTGCTTTAAAGGCGATTCGAATCTACCTCCTGAAATCTGTTTCCTGCAATTCTGCCTTGATTTCAAATCCTCTTCTTTGCCTTCCCTCAATATATTTGTGGACGAGAGTTATCATTTATAACTCTGCAGGTTTGTGAATTGCAGTGCCCTGAAGCTCCATTTTACAAGTCGGTTTTTTGGGAGCTGGCCGCAAAAGGGCAGGATGGCTTCAGGCCCTGTTCTGGTTCAGGGGGGCAGGCTGAGCCTGTGGTTAATTCTTCTTCCTGATGGGAAAATAGAGTGACCTGTGCCTCTCCCAACACCAAGAGCTAGTCTCTCATTGGTTCCCCGTCTTCCCGTTCATCCTCAGGACAAACTGCAACCTGTACGGAACAGGAGGTTAAAGGTGCTGATGCTCCAAGTAGGGAGATTGCTAGTAAAGTGGCTGGAATGGCGAACCCGAGCACAAGGAGATGAGAAATGAGGTGCGTTTTAGAAACCTTTCCCCATCACACGGTGTACCATCTTCTGGGTTTCTCATGCATGTTTTCGATGTAGGAAGATGCCCTTGAACCTGGAGATTTGGGACCCATGCGATGGGTAGCACGCAGTATTACTTTAAAGGGTCTGCGTTTGCTCACCCAACCTCACCAAACCTCTCAGCCCCAAGAGTGTCCACCCTTATGTCTCATCCAGCTGTGGGTCTAGATATGGTCAATCCAGGTTGCATCACAGCCCCTGAACGAATTGTGTAAGAATTTCTCTCTCTTTCCCTGTCTTTGTTTCATGGGTTTTTAAAAGTAGTTTATTTTTATAATGGGGTTTAGCTGCTTTTCACGGCTGTGTTTAGGCCGCTTTACACCCACTTGACCCACTAACAGAGAGATATCAATACATAGGTTTTAAGATTATTACTAGTCAGATATATTCTTGTGCGGTGAATCGGGCGTGTTGAGTCCAGTTGTCTGAGCAAGGAGTAGGTCTTGTCTGTTACATATTGGGTTTATGGAACGGTATCTGAGCTAATTTGAAACTCTTGTTTTATGTATCACCCCACCTCACCTTTCCCGTTAAGCAGCCATAGTGTGTTTTCTGCTTGTGTGACTCTGTTCTGTTTTGTAATTCAGTTCAAGTGTAACGGTTTTTACATTCCCTCTATAAGTGACACCTTATGAGAAGTGTCCTTTTCTGTGTGAATTATTTCACTTAGAATCGTCTTACCTAAATCCACTCATCATGCTGCTACTAGCCTTATGACATTGATTTCATGGCTGAGTGATATTCCATTGTACATAAGGACCACAACTTTTTTATCCATTTTTCGCTTTCCTGGGATATTTAAGGTGGAAGGAAGTGGAGGTCCTTGTCAACAGAGCAGCCCTAAACTTTGGGGTGCTTGTGTCTTGCTGATTTTCAATTTTCCCACTTTATCCCCCCATGCGTGGAAGTGCCCTATGATCTCTAAGCTGTGTTTTTTAGATGTTTCAGGACACACCGTACACTTCTCCAGAGTGGCTGTTGGCAATTTACATCCCGCCCATCAGTGTAGCAAGGCTCCCATTTCTCCATGGCCTGTCCTGCATTTCTGGTTTTGACACTTTTTTCAGCATGGCCCTTTTGACCGATGGGAAGCGAGACTTCTTTGTAGCGCTGATTTGCCTTTCCAGGTTGCTTGGTTGGCCAAAAGGGGCGTATGCGTTTTTTCCTGAATATATTCAGGAAAAAACGCATACGCCCTTTTTGGCCAAGGGCATCATTGTCAACGTTTTGCCGCTTTTCATGTGCTTTAAAGGCGATTCGAATCTACCTCCTGAAATCTGTTTCCTGCAATTCTGCCTTGATTTCAAATCCTCTTCTTTGCCTTCCCTCAATATATTTGTGGACGAGAGTTATCATTTATAACTCTGCAGGTTTGTGAATTGCAGTGCCCTGAAGCTCCATTTTACAAGTCGGTTTTTTGGGAGCCGGCCGCAAAAGCGCAGGATGGCTTCAGGCCCTGTTCTGGTTCAGGGGGGCAGGCTGAGCCTGTGGTTAATTCTTCTTCCTGATGGGAAAATAGAGTGACCTGTGCCTGTCCCAACACCAAGAGCTAGTCTCTCATTGGTTCCCCGTCTTCCCGTTCATCCTCAGGACAAATTGCAACCTGTACGGAACAGGAGGTTAAAGGTGCTGATGCTCCAAGTAGGGAGATTGCTAGTAAAGTGGCTGGAATGGCGAACCCGAGCACAAGGAGATGAGAAATGAGGTGCGTTTTAGAAACCTTTCCCCATCACACGGTGTACCATCTTCTGGGTTTCTCATGCATGTTTTCGATGTAGGAAGATGCCCTTGAACCTGGAGATTTGGGACCCATGCGATGGGTAGCACGCAGTATTACTTTAAAGGGTCTGCGTTTGCTCACCCAACCTCACCAAACCTCTCAGCCCCAAGAGTGTCCACCCTTATGTCTCATCCAGCTGTGGGTCTAGATATGGTCAATCCAGGTTGCATCACAGCCCCTGAACGAATTGTGTAAGAATTTCTCTCTCTTTCCCTGTCTTTGTTTCATGGGTTTTTAAAAGTAATTTATTTTTATAATGGGGTTTAGCTGCTTTTCACGGCTGTGTTTAGGCCGCTTTACACCCACTTGACCCACTAACAGAGAGATATCAATACATAGGTTTTAAGATTATTACTAGTCAGATATATTCTTGTGCGGTGAATCGGGCGTGTTGAGTCCAGTTCTCTGAGCAAGGAGTAGGTCTTGTCTGTTACATATTGGGTTTATGGAACGGTATCTGAGCTAATTTGAAACTCTTGTTTTATGTATCACCCCACCTCACCTTTCCCGTTAAGCAGCCATAGTGTGTTTTCTGCATGTGTGACTCTGTTCTGTTTTGTAATTCAGTTCAAGTGTAACGGTTTTTACATTCCCTCTATAAGTGACACCTTATGAGAAGTGTCCTTTTCTGTGTGACTTATTTCACTTAGAATCGTCTTACCTAAATCCACTCATCATGCTGCTACTAGCCTTATGACATTGATTTCATGGCTGAGTGATATTCCATTGTACATAAGGACCACAACGTTTTTATCCATTTTTCGCTTTCCTGGGATATTTAAGGTGGAATGAAGTGGAGGTCCTTGTCAACAGAGCAGCCCTAAACTTTGGGGTGCTTGTGTCTTGCTGATTTTCAATTTTCCCACTTTATCCCCCCATGCGTGGAAGTGCCCTATGCTCTCTAAGCTGTGTTTTTTAGATGTTTCAGGACACACCGTACACTTCTCCAGAGTGGCTGTTGGCAATTTACATCCCGCCCATCAGTGTAGCAAGGCTCCCATTTCTCCATGGCCTGTCCTGCATTTCTGGTTTTGACACTTTTTTCAGCATGGCCCTTTTGACCGATGGGAAGCGAGACTTCTTTGTAGCGCTGATTTGCCTTTCCAGGTTGCTTGGTTGGCCAAAAGGGGCGTATGCGTTTTTTCCTGAATATATTCAGGAAAAAACGCATACGCCCTTTTTGGCCAAGGGCATCATTGTCAACGTTTTGCCGCTTTTCATGTGCTTTAAAGGCGATTCGAATCTACCTCCTGAAATCTGTTTCCTGCAATTCTGCCTTGATTTCAAATCCTCTTCTGTGCCTTCCCTCAATATATTTGTGGACGAGAGTTATCATTTATAACTCTGCAGGTTTGTGAATTGCAGTGCCCTGAAGCTCCATTTTACAAGTCGGTTTTTTGGGAGCTGGCCGCAAAAGGGCAGGATGGCTTCAGGCCCTGTTCTGGTTCAGGGGGGCAGGCTGAGCCTGTGGTTAATTCTTCTTCCTGATGGGAAAATAGAGTGACCTGTGCCTCTCCCAACACCAAGAGCTAGTCTCTCATTGGTTCCCCGTCTTCCCGTTCATCCTCAGGACAAACTGCAACCTGTACGGAACAGGAGGTTAAAGGTGCTGATGCTCCAAGTAGGGAGATTGCTAGTAAAGTGGCTGGAATGGCGAACCCGAGCACAAGGAGATGAGAAATGAGGTGCGTTTTAGAAACCTTTCCCCATCACACGGTGTACCATCTTCTGGGTTTCTCATGCATGTTTTCGATGTAGGAAGATGCCCTTGAACCTGGAGATTTGGGACCCATGCGATGGGTAGCACGCAGTATTACTTTAAAGGGTCTGCGTTTGCTCACCCAACCTCACCAAACCTCTCAGCCCCAAGAGTGTCCACCCTTATGTCTCATCCAGCTGTGGGTCTAGATATGGTCAATCCAGGTTGCATCACAGCCCCTGAACGAATTGTGTAAGAATTTCTCTCTCTTTCCCTGTCTTTGTTTCATGGGTTTTTAAAAGTAGTTTATTTTTATAATGGGGTTTAGCTGCTTTTCACGGCTGTGTTTAGGCCGCTTTACACCCACTTGACCCACTAACAGAGCGATATCAATACATAGGTTTTAAGATTATTACTAGTCAGATATATTCTTGTGCGGTGAATCGGGCGTGTTGAGTCCAGTTCTCTGAGCAAGGAGTAGGTCTTGTCTATTACATATTGGGTTTATGGAACGGTATCTGAGCTAATTTGAAACTCTTGTTTTATGTATCACCCCACCTCACCTTTCCCGTTAAGCAGCCATAGTGTGTTTTCTGCATGTGTGACTCTGTTCTGTTTTGTAATTCAGTTCAAGTGTAACGGTTTTTACATTCCCTCTATAAGTGACACCTTATGAGAAGTGTCCTTTTCTGTGTGACTTATTTCACTTAGAATCGTCTTACCTAAATCCACTCATCATGCTGCTACTAGCCTTATGACATTGATTTCATGGCTGAGTGATATTCCATTGTACATAAGGACCACAACTTTTTTATCCATTTTTCGCTTTCCTGGGATATTTAAGGTGGAATGAAGTGGAGGTCCTTGTCAACAGAGCAGCCCTAAACTTTGGGGTGCTTGTGTCTTGCTGATTTTCAATTTTCCCACTTTATCCCCCCATGCGTGGAAGTGCCCTATGCTCTCTAAGCTGTGTTTTTTAGATGTTTCAGGACACACCGTACACTTCTCCAGAGTGGCTGTTGGCAATTTACATCCCGCCCATCAGTGTAGCAAGGCTCCCATTTCTCCATGGCCTGTCCTGCATTTCTGGTTTTGACACTTTTTTCAGCATGGCCCTTTTGACCGATGGGAAGCGAGACTTCTTTGTAGCGCTGATTTGCCTTTCCAGGTTGCTTGGTTGGCCAAAAAGGGCGTATGCGTTTTTTCCTGAATGTATTCAGGAAAAAACGCATACGCCCTTTTTGGCCAAGGGCATCATTGTCAACGTTTTGCCGCTTTTCATGTGCTTTAAAGGCGATTCGAATCTACCTCCTGAAATCTGTTTCCTGCAATTCTGCCTTGATTTCAAATCCTCTTCTTTGCCTTCCCTCAATATATTTGTGGACGAGAGTTATCATTTATAACTCTGCAGGTTTGTGAATTGCAGTGCCCTGAAGCTCCATTTTACAAGTCGGTTTTTTGGGAGCCGGCCGCAAAAGGGCAGGATGGCTTCAGGCCCTGTTCTGGTTCAGGGGGGCAGGCTGAGCCTGTGGTTAATTCTTCTTCCTGATGGGAAAATAGAGTGACCTGTGCCTCTCCCAACACCAAGAGCTAGTCTCTCATTGGTTCCCCGTCTTCCCGTTCATCCTCAGGACAAATTGCAACCTGTACGGAACAGGAGGTTAAAGGTGCTGATGCTCCAAGTAGGGAGATTGCTAGTAAAGTGGCTGGAATGGCGAACCCGAGCACAAGGAGATGAGAAATGAGGTGCGTTTTAGAAACCTTTCCCCATCACACGGTGTACCATCTTCTGGGTTTCTCATGCATGTTTTCGATGTAGGAAGATGCCCTTGAACCTGGAGATTTGGGACCCATGCGATGGGTAGCACGCAGTATTACTTTAAAGGGTCTGCGTTTGCTCACCCAACCTCACCAAACCTCTCAGCCCCAAGAGTGTCCACCCTTATGTCTCATCCAGCTGTGGGTCTAGATATGGTCAATCCAGGTTGCATCACAGCCCCTGAACGAATTGTGTAAGAATTTCTCTCTCTTTCCCTGTCTTTGTTTCATGGGTTTTTAAAAGTAGTTTATTTTTATAATGGGGTTTAGCTGCTTTTCACGGCTGTGTTTAGGCCGCTTTACACCCACTTGACCCACTAACAGAGAGATATCAATACATAGGTTTTAAGATTATTACTAGTCAGATATATTCTTGTGCGGTGAATCGGGCGTGTTGAGTCCAGTTGTCTGAGCAAGGAGTAGGTCTTGTCTGTTACATATTGGGTTTATGGAACGGTATCTGAGCTAATTTGAAACTCTTGTTTTATGTATCACCCCACCTCACCTTTCCCGTTAAGCAGCCATAGTGTGTTTTCTGCTTGTGTGACTCTGTTCTGTTTTGTAATTCAGTTCAAGTGTAACGGTTTTTACATTCCCTCTATAAGTGACACCTTATGAGAAGTGTCCTTTTCTGTGTGACTTATTTCACTTAGAATCGTCTTACCTAAATCCACTCATCATGCTGCTACTAGCCTTATGACATTGATTTCATGGCTGAGTGATATTCCATTGTACATAAGGACCACAACTTTTTTATCCATTTTTCGCTTTCCTGGGATATTTAAGGTGGAAGGAAGTGGAGGTCCTTGTCAACAGAGCAGCCCTAAACTTTGGGGTGCTTGTGTCTTGCTGATTTTCAATTTTCCCACTTTATCCCCCCATGCGTGGAAGTGCCCTATGATCTCTAAGCTGTGTTTTTTAGATGTTTCAGGACACACCGTACACTTCTCCAGAGTGGCTGTTGGCAATTTACATCCCGCCCATCAGTGTAGCAAGGCTCCCATTTCTCCATGGCCTGTCCTGCATTTCTGGTTTTGACACTTTTTTCAGCATGGCCCTTTTGACCGATGGGAAGCGAGACTTCTTTGTAGCGCTGATTTGCCTTTCCAGGTTGCTTGGTTGGCCAAAAGGGGCGTATGCGTTTTTTCCTGAATATATTCAGGAAAAAACGCATACGCCCTTTTTGGCCAAGGGCATCATTGTCAACGTTTTGCCGCTTTTCATGTGCTTTAAAGGCGATTCGAATCTACCTCCTGAAATCTGTTTCCTGCAATTCTGCCTTGATTTCAAATCCTCTTCTGTGCCTTCCCTCAATATATTTGTGGACGAGAGTTATCATTTATAACTCTGCAGGTTTGTGAATTGCAGTGCCCTGAAGCTCCATTTTACAAGTCGGTTTTTTGGGAGCCGGCCGCAAAAGGGCAGGATGGCTTCAGGCCCTGTTCTGGTTCAGGGGGGCAGGCTGAGCCTGTGGTTAATTCTTCTTCCTGATGGGAAAATAGAGTGACCTGTGCCTCTCCCAACACCAAGAGCTAGTCTCTCATTGGTTCCCCGTCTTCCCGTTCATCCTCAGGACAAATTGCAACCTGTACGGAACAGGAGGTTAAAGGTGCTGATGCTCCAAGTAGGGAGATTGCTAGTAAAGTGGCTGGAATGGCGAACCCGAGCACAAGGAGATGAGAAATGAGGTGCGTTTTAGAAACCTTTCCCCATCACACGGTGTACCATCTTCTGGGTTTCTCATGCATGTTTTCGATGTAGGAAGATGCCCTTGAACCTGGAGATTTGGGACCCATGCGATGGGTAGCACGCAGTATTACTTTAAAGGGTCTGCGTTTGCTCACCCAACCTCACCAAACCTCTCAGCCCCAAGAGTGTCCACCCTTATGTCTCATCCAGCTGTGGGTCTAGATATGGTCAATCCAGGTTGCATCACAGCCCCTGAACGAATTGTGTAAGAATTTCTCTCTCTTTCCCTGTCTTTGTTTCATGGGTTTTTAAAAGTAATTTATTTTTATAATGGGGTTTAGCTGCTTTTCACGGCTGTGTTTAGGCCGCTTTACACCCACTTGACCCACTAACAGAGCGATATCAATACATAGGTTTTAAGATTATTACTAGTCAGATATATTCTTGTGCGGTGAATCGGGCGTGTTGAGTCCAGTTCTCTGAGCAAGGAGTAGGTCTTGTCTATTACATATTGGGTTTATGGAACGGTATCTGAGCTAATTTGAAACTCTTGTTTTATGTATCACCCCACCTCACCTTTCCCGTTAAGCAGCCATAGTGTGTTTTCTGCATGTGTGACTCTGTTCTGTTTTGTAATTCAGTTCAAGTGTAACGGTTTTTACATTCCCTCTATAAGTGACACCTTATGAGAAGTGTCCTTTTCTGTGTGACTTATTTCACTTAGAATCGTCTTACCTAAATCCACTCATCATGCTGCTACTAGCCTTATGACATTGATTTCATGGCTGAGTGATATTCCATTGTACATAAGGACCACAACTTTTTTATCCATTTTTCGCTTTCCTGGGATATTTAAGGTGGAATGAAGTGGAGGTCCTTGTCAACAGAGCAGCCCTAAACTTTGGGGTGCTTGTGTCTTGCTGATTTTCAATTTTCCCACTTTATCCCCCCATGCGTGGAAGTGCCCTATGCTCTCTAAGCTGTGTTTTTTAGATGTTTCAGGACACACCGTACACTTCTCCAGAGTGGCTGTTGGCAATTTACATCCCGCCCATCAGTGTAGCAAGGCTCCCATTTCTCCATGGCCTGTCCTGCATTTCTGGTTTTGACACTTTTTTCAGCATGGCCCTTTTGACCGATGGGAAGCGAGACTTCTTTGTAGCGCTGATTTGCCTTTCCAGGTTGCTTGGTTGGCCAAAAAGGGCGTATGCGTTTTTTCCTGAATGTATTCAGGAAAAAACGCATACGCCCTTTTTGGCCAAGGGCATCATTGTCAACGTTTTGCCGCTTTTCATGTGCTTTAAAGGCGATTCGAATCTACCTCCTGAAATCTGTTTCCTGCAATTCTGCCTTGATTTCAAATCCTCTTCTTTGCCTTCCCTCAATATATTTGTGGACGAGAGTTATCATTTATAACTCTGCAGGTTTGTGAATTGCAGTGCCCTGAAGCTCCATTTTACAAGTCGGTTTTTTGGGAGCTGGCCGCAAAAGGGCAGGATGGCTTCAGGCCCTGTTCTGGTTCAGGGGGGCAGGCTGAGCCTGTGGTTAATTCTTCTTCCTGATGGGAAAATAGAGTGACCTGTGCCTCTCCCAACACCAAGAGCTAGTCTCTCATTGGTTCCCCGTCTTCCCGTTCATCCTCAGGACAAACTGCAACCTGTACGGAACAGGAGGTTAAAGGTGCTGATGCTCCAAGTAGGGAGATTGCTAGTAAAGTGGCTGGAATGGCGAACCCGAGCACAAGGAGATGAGAAATGAGGTGCGTTTTAGAAACCTTTCCCCATCACACGGTGTACCATCTTCTGGGTTTCTCATGCATGTTTTCGATGTAGGAAGATGCCCTTGAACCTGGAGATTTGGGACCCATGCGATGGGTAGCACGCAGTATTACTTTAAAGGGTCTGCGTTTGCTCACCCAACCTCACCAAACCTCTCAGCCCCAAGAGTGTCCACCCTTATGTCTCATCCAGCTGTGGGTCTAGATATGGTCAATCCAGGTTGCATCACAGCCCCTGAACGAATTGTGTAAGAATTTCTCTCTCTTTCCCTGTCTTTGTTTCATGGGTTTTTAAAAGTAGTTTATTTTTATAATGGGGTTTAGCTGCTTTTCACGGCTGTGTTTAGGCCGCTTTACACCCACTTGACCCACTAACAGAGCGATATCAATACATAGGTTTTAAGATTATTACTTGTCAGATATATTCTTGTGCGGTGAATCGGGCGTGTTGAGTCCAGTTCTCTGAGCAAGGAGTAGGTCTTGTCTATTACATATTGGGTTTATGGAACGGTATCTGAGCTAATTTGAAACTCTTGTTTTATGTATCACCCCACCTCACCTTTCCCGTTAAGCAGCCATAGTGTGTTTTCTGCATGTGTGACTCTGTTCTGTTTTGTAATTCAGTTCAAGTGTAACGGTTTTTACATTCCCTCTATAAGTGACACCTTATGAGAAGTGTCCTTTTCTGTGTGACTTATTTCACTTAGAATCGTCTTACCTAAATCCACTCATCATGCTGCTACTAGCCTTATGACATTGATTTCATGGCTGAGTGATATTCCATTGTACATAAGGACCACAACTTTTTTATCCATTTTTCGCTTTCCTGGGATATTTAAGGTGGAATGAAGTGGAGGTCCTTGTCAACAGAGCAGCCCTAAACTTTGGGGTGCTTGTGTCTTGCTGATTTTCAATTTTCCCACTTTATCCCCCCATGCGTGGAAGTGCCCTATGCTCTCTAAGCTGTGTTTTTTAGATGTTTCAGGACACACCGTACACTTCTCCAGAGTGGCTGTTGGCAATTTACATCCCGCCCATCAGTGTAGCAAGGCTCCCATTTCTCCATGGCCTGTCCTGCATTTCTGGTTTTGACACTTTTTTCAGCATGGCCCTTTTGACCGATGGGAAGCGAGACTTCTTTGTAGCGCTGATTTGCCTTTCCAGGTTGCTTGGTTGGCCAAAAAGGGCGTATGCGTTTTTTCCTGAATGTATTCAGGAAAAAACGCATACGCCCTTTTTGGCCAAGGGCATCATTGTCAACGTTTTGCCGCTTTTCATGTGCTTTAAAGGCGATTCGAATCTACCTCCTGAAATCTGTTTCCTGCAATTCTGCCTTGATTTCAAATCCTCTTCTTTGCCTTCCCTCAATATATTTGTGGACGAGAGTTATCATTTATAACTCTGCAGGTTTGTGAATTGCAGTGCCCTGAAGCTCCATTTTACAAGTCGGTTTTTTGGGAGCCGGCCGCAAAAGGGCAGGATGGCTTCAGGCCCTGTTCTGGTTCAGGGGGGCAGGCTGAGCCTGTGGTTAATTCTTCTTCCTGATGGGAAAATAGAGTGACCTGTGCCTCTCCCAACACCAAGAGCTAGTCTCTCATTGGTTCCCCGTCTTCCCGTTCATCCTCAGGACAAATTGCAACCTGTACGGAACAGGAGGTTAAAGGTGCTGATGCTCCAAGTAGGGAGATTGCTAGTAAAGTGGCTGGAATGGCGAACCCGAGCACAAGGAGATGAGAAATGAGGTGCGTTTTAGAAACCTTTCCCCATCACACGGTGTACCATCTTCTGGGTTTCTCATGCATGTTTTCGATGTAGGAAGATGCCCTTGAACCTGGAGATTTGGGACCCATGCGATGGGTAGCACGCAGTATTACTTTAAAGGGTCTGCGTTTGCTCACCCAACCTCACCAAACCTCTCAGCCCCAAGAGTGTCCACCCTTATGTCTCATCCAGCTGTGGGTCTAGATATGGTCAATCCAGGTTGCATCACAGCCCCTGAACGAATTGTGTAAGAATTTCTCTCTCTTTCCCTGTCTTTGTTTCATGGGTTTTTAAAAGTAGTTTATTTTTATAATGGGGTTTAGCTGCTTTTCACGGCTGTGTTTAGGCCGCTTTACACCCACTTGACCCACTAACAGAGAGATATCAATACATAGGTTTTAAGATTATTACTAGTCAGATATATTCTTGTGCGGTGAATCGGGCGTGTTGAGTCCAGTTGTCTGAGCAAGGAGTAGGTCTTGTCTGTTACATATTGGGTTTATGGAACGGTATCTGAGCTAATTTGAAACTCTTGTTTTATGTATCACCCCACCTCACCTTTCCCGTTAAGCAGCCATAGTGTGTTTTCTGCTTGTGTGACTCTGTTCTGTTTTGTAATTCAGTTCAAGTGTAACGGTTTTTACATTCCCTCTATAAGTGACACCTTATGAGAAGTGTCCTTTTCTGTGTGACTTATTTCACTTAGAATCGTCTTACCTAAATCCACTCATCATGCTGCTACTAGCCTTATGACATTGATTTCATGGCTGAGTGATATTCCATTGTACATAAGGACCACAACTTTTTTATCCATTTTTCGCTTTCCTGGGATATTTAAGGTGGAAGGAAGTGGAGGTCCTTGTCAACAGAGCAGCCCTAAACTTTGGGGTGCTTGTGTCTTGCTGATTTTCAATTTTCCCACTTTATCCCCCCATGCGTGGAAGTGCCCTATGATCTCTAAGCTGTGTTTTTTAGATGTTTCAGGACACACCGTACACTTCTCCAGAGTGGCTGTTGGCAATTTACATCCCGCCCATCAGTGTAGCAAGGCTCCCATTTCTCCATGGCCTGTCCTGCATTTCTGGTTTTGACACTTTTTTCAGCATGGCCCTTTTGACCGATGGGAAGCGAGACTTCTTTGTAGCGCTGATTTGCCTTTCCAGGTTGCTTGGTTGGCCAAAAGGGGCGTATGCGTTTTTTCCTGAATATATTCAGGAAAAAACGCATACGCCCTTTTTGGCCAAGGGCATCATTGTCAACGTTTTGCCGCTTTTCATGTGCTTTAAAGGCGATTCGAATCTACCTCCTGAAATCTGTTTCCTGCAATTCTGCCTTGATTTCAAATCCTCTTCTTTGCCTTCCCTCAATATATTTGTGGACGAGAGTTATCATTTATAACTCTGCAGGTTTGTGAATTGCAGTGCCCTGAAGCTCCATTTTACAAGTCGGTTTTTTGGGAGCCGGCCGCAAAAGCGCAGGATGGCTTCAGGCCCTGTTCTGGTTCAGGGGGGCAGGCTGAGCCTGTGGTTAATTCTTCTTCCTGATGGGAAAATAGAGTGACCTGTGCCTGTCCCAACACCAAGAGCTAGTCTCTCATTGGTTCCCCGTCTTCCCGTTCATCCTCAGGACAAATTGCAACCTGTACGGAACAGGAGGTTAAAGGTGCTGATGCTCCAAGTAGGGAGATTGCTAGTAAAGTGGCTGGAATGGCGAACCCGAGCACAAGGAGATGAGAAATGAGGTGCGTTTTAGAAACCTTTCCCCATCACACGGTGTACCATCTTCTGGGTTTCTCATGCATGTTTTCGATGTAGGAAGATGCCCTTGAACCTGGAGATTTGGGACCCATGCGATGGGTAGCACGCAGTATTACTTTAAAGGGTCTGCGTTTGCTCACCCAACCTCACCAAACCTCTCAGCCCCAAGAGTGTCCACCCTTATGTCTCATCCAGCTGTGGGTCTAGATATGGTCAATCCAGGTTGCATCACAGCCCCTGAACGAATTGTGTAAGAATTTCTCTCTCTTTCCCTGTCTTTGTTTCATGGGTTTTTAAAAGTAATTTATTTTTATAATGGGGTTTAGCTGCTTTTCACGGCTGTGTTTAGGCCGCTTTACACCCACTTGACCCACTAACAGAGAGATATCAATACATAGGTTTTAAGATTATTACTAGTCAGATATATTCTTGTGCGGTGAATCGGGCGTGTTGAGTCCAGTTCTCTGAGCAAGGAGTAGGTCTTGTCTGTTACATATTGGGTTTATGGAACGGTATCTGAGCTAATTTGAAACTCTTGTTTTATGTATCACCCCACCTCACCTTTCCCGTTAAGCAGCCATAGTGTGTTTTCTGCATGTGTGACTCTGTTCTGTTTTGTAATTCAGTTCAAGTGTAACGGTTTTTACATTCCCTCTATAAGTGACACCTTATGAGAAGTGTCCTTTTCTGTGTGACTTATTTCACTTAGAATCGTCTTACCTAAATCCACTCATCATGCTGCTACTAGCCTTATGACATTGATTTCATGGCTGAGTGATATTCCATTGTACATAAGGACCACAACGTTTTTATCCATTTTTCGCTTTCCTGGGATATTTAAGGTGGAATGAAGTGGAGGTCCTTGTCAACAGAGCAGCCCTAAACTTTGGGGTGCTTGTGTCTTGCTGATTTTCAATTTTCCCACTTTATCCCCCCATGCGTGGAAGTGCCCTATGCTCTCTAAGCTGTGTTTTTTAGATGTTTCAGGACACACCGTACACTTCTCCAGAGTGGCTGTTGGCAATTTACATCCCGCCCATCAGTGTAGCAAGGCTCCCATTTCTCCATGGCCTGTCCTGCATTTCTGGTTTTGACACTTTTTTCAGCATGGCCCTTTTGACCGATGGGAAGCGAGACTTCTTTGTAGCGCTGATTTGCCTTTCCAGGTTGCTTGGTTGGCCAAAAGGGGCGTATGCGTTTTTTCCTGAATATATTCAGGAAAAAACGCATACGCCCTTTTTGGCCAAGGGCATCATTGTCAACGTTTTGCCGCTTTTCATGTGCTTTAAAGGCGATTCGAATCTACCTCCTGAAATCTGTTTCCTGCAATTCTGCCTTGATTTCAAATCCTCTTCTGTGCCTTCCCTCAATATATTTGTGGACGAGAGTTATCATTTATAACTCTGCAGGTTTGTGAATTGCAGTGCCCTGAAGCTCCATTTTACAAGTCGGTTTTTTGGGAGCCGGCCGCAAAAGGGCAGGATGGCTTCAGGCCCTGTTCTGGTTCAGGGGGGCAGGCTGAGCCTGTGGTTAATTCTTCTTCCTGATGGGAAAATAGAGTGACCTGTGCCTCTCCCAACACCAAGAGCTAGTCTCTCATTGGTTCCCCGTCTTCCCGTTCATCCTCAGGACAAATTGCAACCTGTACGGAACAGGAGGTTAAAGGTGCTGATGCTCCAAGTAGGGAGATTGCTAGTAAAGTGGCTGGAATGGCGAACCCGAGCACAAGGAGATGAGAAATGAGGTGCGTTTTAGAAACCTTTCCCCATCACACGGTGTACCATCTTCTGGGTTTCTCATGCATGTTTTCGATGTAGGAAGATGCCCTTGAACCTGGAGATTTGGGACCCATGCGATGGGTAGCACGCAGTATTACTTTAAAGGGTCTGCGTTTGCTCACCCAACCTCACCAAACCTCTCAGCCCCAAGAGTGTCCACCCTTATGTCTCATCCAGCTGTGGGTCTAGATATGGTCAATCCAGGTTGCATCACAGCCCCTGAACGAATTGTGTAAGAATTTCTCTCTCTTTCCCTGTCTTTGTTTCATGGGTTTTTAAAAGTAATTTATTTTTATAATGGGGTTTAGCTGCTTTTCACGGCTGTGTTTAGGCCGCTTTACACCCACTTGACCCACTAACAGAGCGATATCAATACATAGGTTTTAAGATTATTACTAGTCAGATATATTCTTGTGCGGTGAATCGGGCGTGTTGAGTCCAGTTCTCTGAGCAAGGAGTAGGTCTTGTCTATTACATATTGGGTTTATGGAACGGTATCTGAGCTAATTTGAAACTCTTGTTTTATGTATCACCCCACCTCACCTTTCCCGTTAAGCAGCCATAGTGTGTTTTCTGCATGTGTGACTCTGTTCTGTTTTGTAATTCAGTTCAAGTGTAACGGTTTTTACATTCCCTCTATAAGTGACACCTTATGAGAAGTGTCCTTTTCTGTGTGACTTATTTCACTTAGAATCGTCTTACCTAAATCCACTCATCATGCTGCTACTAGCCTTATGACATTGATTTCATGGCTGAGTGATATTCCATTGTACATAAGGACCACAACTTTTTTATCCATTTTTCGCTTTCCTGGGATATTTAAGGTGGAATGAAGTGGAGGTCCTTGTCAACAGAGCAGCCCTAAACTTTGGGGTGCTTGTGTCTTGCTGATTTTCAATTTTCCCACTTTATCCCCCCATGCGTGGAAGTGCCCTATGCTCTCTAAGCTGTGTTTTTTAGATGTTTCAGGACACACCGTACACTTCTCCAGAGTGGCTGTTGGCAATTTACATCCCGCCCATCAGTGTAGCAAGGCTCCCATTTCTCCATGGCCTGTCCTGCATTTCTGGTTTTGACACTTTTTTCAGCATGGCCCTTTTGACCGATGGGAAGCGAGACTTCTTTGTAGCGCTGATTTGCCTTTCCAGGTTGCTTGGTTGGCCAAAAAGGGCGTATGCGTTTTTTCCTGAATGTATTCAGGAAAAAACGCATACGCCCTTTTTGGCCAAGGGCATCATTGTCAACGTTTTGCCGCTTTTCATGTGCTTTAAAGGCGATTCGAATCTACCTCCTGAAATCTGTTTCCTGCAATTCTGCCTTGATTTCAAATCCTCTTCTTTGCCTTCCCTCAATATATTTGTGGACGAGAGTTATCATTTATAACTCTGCAGGTTTGTGAATTGCAGTGCCCTGAAGCTCCATTTTACAAGTCGGTTTTTTGGGAGCCGGCCGCAAAAGGGCAGGATGGCTTCAGGCCCTGTTCTGGTTCAGGGGGGCAGGCTGAGCCTGTGGTTAATTCTTCTTCCTGATGGGAAAATAGAGTGACCTGTGCCTCTCCCAACACCAAGAGCTAGTCTCTCATTGGTTCCCCGTCTTCCCGTTCATCCTCAGGACAAATTGCAACCTGTACGGAACAGGAGGTTAAAGGTGCTGATGCTCCAAGTAGGGAGATTGCTAGTAAAGTGGCTGGAATGGCGAACCCGAGCACAAGGAGATGAGAAATGAGGTGCGTTTTAGAAACCTTTCCCCATCACACGGTGTACCATCTTCTGGGTTTCTCATGCATGTTTTCGATGTAGGAAGATGCCCTTGAACCTGGAGATTTGGGAACCATGCGATGGGTAGCACGCAGTATTACTTTAAAGGGTCTGCGTTTGCTCACCCAACCTCACCAAACCTCTCAGCCCCAAGAGTGTCCACCCTTATGTCTCATCCAGCTGTGGGTCTAGATATGGTCAATCCAGGTTGCATCACAGCCCCTGAACGAATTGTGTAAGAATTTCTCTCTCTTTCCCTGTCTTTGTTTCATGGGTTTTTAAAAGTAGTTTATTTTTATAATGGGGTTTAGCTGCTTTTCACGGCTGTGTTTAGGCCGCTTTACACCCACTTGACCCACTAACAGAGAGATATCAATACATAGGTTTTAAGATTATTACTAGTCAGATATATTCTTGTGCGGTGAATCGGGCGTGTTGAGTCCAGTTGTCTGAGCAAGGAGTAGGTCTTGTCTGTTACATATTGGGTTTATGGAACGGTATCTGAGCTAATTTGAAACTCTTGTTTTATGTATCACCCCACCTCACCTTTCCCGTTAAGCAGCCATAGTGTGTTTTCTGCTTGTGTGACTCTGTTCTGTTTTGTAATTCAGTTCAAGTGTAACGGTTTTTACATTCCCTCTATAAGTGACACCTTATGAGAAGTGTCCTTTTCTGTGTGACTTATTTCACTTAGAATCGTCTTACCTAAATCCACTCATCATGCTGCTACTAGCCTTATGACATTGATTTCATGGCTGAGTGATATTCCATTGTACATAAGGACCACAACTTTTTTATCCATTTTTCGCTTTCCTGGGATATTTAAGGTGGAAGGAAGTGGAGGTCCTTGTCAACAGAGCAGCCCTAAACTTTGGGGTGCTTGTGTCTTGCTGATTTTCAATTTTCCCACTTTATCCCCCCATGCGTGGAAGTGCCCTATGCTCTCTAAGCTGTGTTTTTTAGATGTTTCAGGACACACCGTACACTTCTCCAGAGTGGCTGTTGGCAATTTACATCCCGCCCATCAGTGTAGCAAGGCTCCCATTTCTCCATGGCCTGTCCTGCATTTCTGGTTTTGACACTTTTTTCAGCATGGCCCTTTTGACCGATGGGAAGCGAGACTTCTTTGTAGCGCTGATTTGCCTTTCCAGGTTGCTTGGTTGGCCAAAAGGGGCGTATGCGTTTTTTCCTGAATATATTCAGGAAAAAACGCATACGCCCTTTTTGGCCAAGGGCATCATTGTCAACGTTTTGCCGCTTTTCATGTGCTTTAAAGGCGATTCGAATCTACCTCCTGAAATCTGTTTCCTGCAATTCTGCCTTGATTTCAAATCCTCTTCTTTGCCTTCCCTCAATATATTTGTGGACGAGAGTTATCATTTATAACTCTGCAGGTTTGTGAATTGCAGTGCCCTGAAGCTCCATTTTACAAGTCGGTTTTTTGGGAGCCGGCCGCAAAAGCGCAGGATGGCTTCAGGCCCTGTTCTGGTTCAGGGGGGCAGGCTGAGCCTGTGGTTAATTCTTCTTCCTGATGGGAAAATAGAGTGACCTGTGCCTGTCCCAACACCAAGAGCTAGTCTCTCATTGGTTCCCCGTCTTCCCGTTCATCCTCAGGACAAATTGCAACCTGTACGGAACAGGAGGTTAAAGGTGCTGATGCTCCAAGTAGGGAGATTGCTAGTAAAGTGGCTGGAATGGCGAACCCGAGCACAAGGAGATGAGAAATGAGGTGCGTTTTAGAAACCTTTCCCCATCACACGGTGTACCATCTTCTGGGTTTCTCATGCATGTTTTCGATGTAGGAAGATGCCCTTGAACCTGGAGATTTGGGACCCATGCGATGGGTAGCACGCAGTATTACTTTAAAGGGTCTGCGTTTGCTCACCCAACCTCACCAAACCTCTCAGCCCCAAGAGTGTCCACCCTTATGTCTCATCCAGCTGTGGGTCTAGATATGGTCAATCCAGGTTGCATCACAGCCCCTGAACGAATTGTGTAAGAATTTCTCTCTCTTTCCCTGTCTTTGTTTCATGGGTTTTTAAAAGTAATTTATTTTTATAATGGGGTTTAGCTGCTTTTCACGGCTGTGTTTAGGCCGCTTTACACCCACTTGACCCACTAACAGAGAGATATCAATACATAGGTTTTAAGATTATTACTAGTCAGATATATTCTTGTGCGGTGAATCGGGCGTGTTGAGTCCAGTTCTCTGAGCAAGGAGTAGGTCTTGTCTGTTACATATTGGGTTTATGGAACG
The DNA here is from genome assembly GCF_965194825.1 of Balaenoptera physalus. Lineage (NCBI taxonomy): Eukaryota > Metazoa > Chordata > Mammalia > Artiodactyla > Balaenopteridae > Balaenoptera > Balaenoptera physalus. The sequence goes on along the minus strand of NW_028126451.1, from coordinate 1,437,275 downwards.
GTATCTGAGCTAATTTGAAACTCTTGTTTTATGTATCACCCCACCTCACCTTTCCCGTTAAGCAGCCATAGTGTGTTTTCTGCATGTGTGACTCTGTTCTGTTTTGTAATTCAGTTCAAGTGTAACGGTTTTTACATTCCCTCTATAAGTGACACCTTATGAGAAGTGTCCTTTTCTGTGTGACTTATTTCACTTAGAATCGTCTTACCTAAATCCACTCATCATGCTGCTACTAGCCTTATGACATTGATTTCATGGCTGAGTGATATTCCATTGTACATAAGGACCACAACGTTTTTATCCATTTTTCGCTTTCCTGGGATATTTAAGGTGGAATGAAGTGGAGGTCCTTGTCAACAGAGCAGCCCTAAACTTTGGGGTGCTTGTGTCTTGCTGATTTTCAATTTTCCCACTTTATCCCCCCATGCGTGGAAGTGCCCTATGCTCTCTAAGCTGTGTTTTTTAGATGTTTCAGGACACACCGTACACTTCTCCAGAGTGGCTGTTGGCAATTTACATCCCGCCCATCAGTGTAGCAAGGCTCCCATTTCTCCATGGCCTGTCCTGCATTTCTGGTTTTGACACTTTTTTCAGCATGGCCCTTTTGACCGATGGGAAGCGAGACTTCTTTGTAGCGCTGATTTGCCTTTCCAGGTTGCTTGGTTGGCCAAAAGGGGCGTATGCGTTTTTTCCTGAATATATTCAGGAAAAAACGCATACGCCCTTTTTGGCCAAGGGCATCATTGTCAACGTTTTGCCGCTTTTCATGTGCTTTAAAGGCGATTCGAATCTACCTCCTGAAATCTGTTTCCTGCAATTCTGCCTTGATTTCAAATCCTCTTCTGTGCCTTCCCTCAATATATTTGTGGACGAGAGTTATCATTTATAACTCTGCAGGTTTGTGAATTGCAGTGCCCTGAAGCTCCATTTTACAAGTCGGTTTTTTGGGAGCCGGCCGCAAAAGGGCAGGATGGCTTCAGGCCCTGTTCTGGTTCAGGGGGGCAGGCTGAGCCTGTGGTTAATTCTTCTTCCTGATGGGAAAATAGAGTGACCTGTGCCTCTCCCAACACCAAGAGCTAGTCTCTCATTGGTTCCCCGTCTTCCCGTTCATCCTCAGGACAAATTGCAACCTGTACGGAACAGGAGGTTAAAGGTGCTGATGCTCCAAGTAGGGAGATTGCTAGTAAAGTGGCTGGAATGGCGAACCCGAGCACAAGGAGATGAGAAATGAGGTGCGTTTTAGAAACCTTTCCCCATCACACGGTGTACCATCTTCTGGGTTTCTCATGCATGTTTTCGATGTAGGAAGATGCCCTTGAACCTGGAGATTTGGGACCCATGCGATGGGTAGCACGCAGTATTACTTTAAAGGGTCTGCGTTTGCTCACCCAACCTCACCAAACCTCTCAGCCCCAAGAGTGTCCACCCTTATGTCTCATCCAGCTGTGGGTCTAGATATGGTCAATCCAGGTTGCATCACAGCCCCTGAACGAATTGTGTAAGAATTTCTCTCTCTTTCCCTGTCTTTGTTTCATGGGTTTTTAAAAGTAATTTATTTTTATAATGGGGTTTAGCTGCTTTTCACGGCTGTGTTTAGGCCGCTTTACACCCACTTGACCCACTAACAGAGCGATATCAATACATAGGTTTTAAGATTATTACTAGTCAGATATATTCTTGTGCGGTGAATCGGGCGTGTTGAGTCCAGTTCTCTGAGCAAGGAGTAGGTCTTGTCTATTACATATTGGGTTTATGGAACGGTATCTGAGCTAATTTGAAACTCTTGTTTTATGTATCACCCCACCTCACCTTTCCCGTTAAGCAGCCATAGTGTGTTTTCTGCATGTGTGACTCTGTTCTGTTTTGTAATTCAGTTCAAGTGTAACGGTTTTTACATTCCCTCTATAAGTGACACCTTATGAGAAGTGTCCTTTTCTGTGTGACTTATTTCACTTAGAATCGTCTTACCTAAATCCACTCATCATGCTGCTACTAGCCTTATGACATTGATTTCATGGCTGAGTGATATTCCATTGTACATAAGGACCACAACTTTTTTATCCATTTTTCGCTTTCCTGGGATATTTAAGGTGGAATGAAGTGGAGGTCCTTGTCAACAGAGCAGCCCTAAACTTTGGGGTGCTTGTGTCTTGCTGATTTTCAATTTTCCCACTTTATCCCCCCATGCGTGGAAGTGCCCTATGCTCTCTAAGCTGTGTTTTTTAGATGTTTCAGGACACACCGTACACTTCTCCAGAGTGGCTGTTGGCAATTTACATCCCGCCCATCAGTGTAGCAAGGCTCCCATTTCTCCATGGCCTGTCCTGCATTTCTGGTTTTGACACTTTTTTCAGCATGGCCCTTTTGACCGATGGGAAGCGAGACTTCTTTGTAGCGCTGATTTGCCTTTCCAGGTTGCTTGGTTGGCCAAAAAGGGCGTATGCGTTTTTTCCTGAATGTATTCAGGAAAAAACGCATACGCCCTTTTTGGCCAAGGGCATCATTGTCAACGTTTTGCCGCTTTTCATGTGCTTTAAAGGCGATTCGAATCTACCTCCTGAAATCTGTTTCCTGCAATTCTGCCTTGATTTCAAATCCTCTTCTTTGCCTTCCCTCAATATATTTGTGGACGAGAGTTATCATTTATAACTCTGCAGGTTTGTGAATTGCAGTGCCCTGAAGCTCCATTTTACAAGTCGGTTTTTTGGGAGCCGGCCGCAAAAGGGCAGGATGGCTTCAGGCCCTGTTCTGGTTCAGGGGGGCAGGCTGAGCCTGTGGTTAATTCTTCTTCCTGATGGGAAAATAGAGTGACCTGTGCCTCTCCCAACACCAAGAGCTAGTCTCTCATTGGTTCCCCGTCTTCCCGTTCATCCTCAGGACAAATTGCAACCTGTACGGAACAGGAGGTTAAAGGTGCTGATGCTCCAAGTAGGGAGATTGCTAGTAAAGTGGCTGGAATGGCGAACCCGAGCACAAGGAGATGAGAAATGAGGTGCGTTTTAGAAACCTTTCCCCATCACACGGTGTACCATCTTCTGGGTTTCTCATGCATGTTTTCGATGTAGGAAGATGCCCTTGAACCTGGAGATTTGGGACCCATGCGATGGGTAGCACGCAGTATTACTTTAAAGGGTCTGCGTTTGCTCACCCAACCTCACCAAACCTCTCAGCCCCAAGAGTGTCCACCCTTATGTCTCATCCAGCTGTGGGTCTAGATATGGTCAATCCAGGTTGCATCACAGCCCCTGAACGAATTGTGTAAGAATTTCTCTCTCTTTCCCTGTCTTTGTTTCATGGGTTTTTAAAAGTAGTTTATTTTTATAATGGGGTTTAGCTGCTTTTCACGGCTGTGTTTAGGCCGCTTTACACCCACTTGACCCACTAACAGAGAGATATCAATACATAGGTTTTAAGATTATTACTAGTCAGATATATTCTTGTGCGGTGAATCGGGCGTGTTGAGTCCAGTTGTCTGAGCAAGGAGTAGGTCTTGTCTGTTACATATTGGGTTTATGGAACGGTATCTGAGCTAATTTGAAACTCTTGTTTTATGTATCACCCCACCTCACCTTTCCCGTTAAGCAGCCATAGTGTGTTTTCTGCTTGTGTGACTCTGTTCTGTTTTGTAATTCAGTTCAAGTGTAACGGTTTTTACATTCCCTCTATAAGTGACACCTTATGAGAAGTGTCCTTTTCTGTGTGACTTATTTCACTTAGAATCGTCTTACCTAAATCCACTCATCATGCTGCTACTAGCCTTATGACATTGATTTCATGGCTGAGTGATATTCCATTGTACATAAGGACCACAACTTTTTTATCCATTTTTCGCTTTCCTGGGATATTTAAGGTGGAAGGAAGTGGAGGTCCTTGTCAACAGAGCAGCCCTAAACTTTGGGGTGCTTGTGTCTTGCTGATTTTCAATTTTCCCACTTTATCCCCCCATGCGTGGAAGTGCCCTATGCTCTCTAAGCTGTGTTTTTTAGATGTTTCAGGACACACCGTACACTTCTCCAGAGTGGCTGTTGGCAATTTACATCCCGCCCATCAGTGTAGCAAGGCTCCCATTTCTCCATGGCCTGTCCTGCATTTCTGGTTTTGACACTTTTTTCAGCATGGCCCTTTTGACCGATGGGAAGCGAGACTTCTTTGTAGCGCTGATTTGCCTTTCCAGGTTGCTTGGTTGGCCAAAAGGGGCGTATGCGTTTTTTCCTGAATATATTCAGGAAAAAACGCATACGCCCTTTTTGGCCAAGGGCATCATTGTCAACGTTTTGCCGCTTTTCATGTGCTTTAAAGGCGATTCGAATCTACCTCCTGAAATCTGTTTCCTGCAATTCTGCCTTGATTTCAAATCCTCTTCTTTGCCTTCCCTCAATATATTTGTGGACGAGAGTTATCATTTATAACTCTGCAGGTTTGTGAATTGCAGTGCCCTGAAGCTCCATTTTACAAGTCGGTTTTTTGGGAGCCGGCCGCAAAAGCGCAGGATGGCTTCAGGCCCTGTTCTGGTTCAGGGGGGCAGGCTGAGCCTGTGGTTAATTCTTCTTCCTGATGGGAAAATAGAGTGACCTGTGCCTGTCCCAACACCAAGAGCTAGTCTCTCATTGGTTCCCCGTCTTCCCGTTCATCCTCAGGACAAATTGCAACCTGTACGGAACAGGAGGTTAAAGGTGCTGATGCTCCAAGTAGGGAGATTGCTAGTAAAGTGGCTGGAATGGCGAACCCGAGCACAAGGAGATGAGAAATGAGGTGCGTTTTAGAAACCTTTCCCCATCACACGGTGTACCATCTTCTGGGTTTCTCATGCATGTTTTCGATGTAGGAAGATGCCCTTGAACCTGGAGATTTGGGACCCATGCGATGGGTAGCACGCAGTATTACTTTAAAGGGTCTGCGTTTGCTCACCCAACCTCACCAAACCTCTTAGCCCCAAGAGTGTCCACCCTTATGTCTCATCCAGCTGTGGGTCTAGATATGGTCAATCCAGGTTGCATCACAGCCCCTGAACGAATTGTGTAAGAATTTCTCTCTCTTTCCCTGTCTTTGTTTCATGGGTTTTTAAAAGTAATTTATTTTTATAATGGGGTTTAGCTGCTTTTCACGGCTGTGTTTAGGCCGCTTTACACCCACTTGACCCACTAACAGAGAGATATCAATACATAGGTTTTAAGATTATTACTAGTCAGATATATTCTTGTGCGGTGAATCGGGCGTGTTGAGTCCAGTTCTCTGAGCAAGGAGTAGGTCTTGTCTATTACATATTGGGTTTATGGAACGGTATCTGAGCTAATTTGAAACTCTTGTTTTATGTATCACCCCACCTCACCTTTCCCGTTAAGCAGCCATAGTGTGTTTTCTGCATGTGTGACTCTGTTCTGTTTTGTAATTCAGTTCAAGTGTAACGGTTTTTACATTCCCTCTATAAGTGACACCTTATGAGAAGTGTCCTTTTCTGTGTGACTTATTTCACTTAGAATCGTCTTACCTAAATCCACTCATCATGCTGCTACTAGCCTTATGACATTGATTTCATGGCTGAGTGATATTCCATTGTACATAAGGACCACAACTTTTTTATCCATTTTTCGCTTTCCTGGGATATTTAAGGTGGAATGAAGTGGAGGTCCTTGTCAACAGAGCAGCCCTAAACTTTGGGGTGCTTGTGTCTTGCTGATTTTCAATTTTCCCACTTTATCCCCCCATGCGTGGAAGTGCCCTATGCTCTCTAAGCTGTGTTTTTTAGATGTTTCAGGACACACCGTACACTTCTCCAGAGTGGCTGTTGGCAATTTACATCCCGCCCATCAGTGTAGCAAGGCTCCCATTTCTCCATGGCCTGTCCTGCATTTCTGGTTTTGACACTTTTTTCAGCATGGCCCTTTTGACCGATGGGAAGCGAGACTTCTTTGTAGCGCTGATTTGCCTTTCCAGGTTGCTTGGTTGGCCAAAAGGGGCGTATGCGTTTTTTCCTGAATATATTCAGGAAAAAACGCATACGCCCTTTTTGGCCAAGGGCATCATTGTCAACGTTTTGCCGCTTTTCATGTGCTTTAAAGGCGATTCGAATCTACCTCCTGAAATCTGTTTCCTGCAATTCTGCCTTGATTTCAAATCCTCTTCTGTGCCTTCCCTCAATATATTTGTGGACGAGAGTTATCATTTATAACTCTGCAGGTTTGTGAATTGCAGTGCCCTGAAGCTCCATTTTACAAGTCGGTTTTTTGGGAGCCGGCCGCAAAAGCGCAGGATGGCTTCAGGCCCTGTTCTGGTTCAGGGGGGCAGGCTGAGCCTGTGGTTAATTCTTCTTCCTGATGGGAAAATAGAGTGACCTGTGCCTCTCCCAACACCAAGAGCTAGTCTCTCATTGGTTCCCCGTCTTCCCGTTCATCCTCAGGACAAATTGCAACCTGTACGGAACAGGAGGTTAAAGGTGCTGATGCTCCAAGTAGGGAGATTGCTAGTAAAGTGGCTGGAATGGCGAACCCGAGCACAAGGAGATGAGAAATGAGGTGCGTTTTAGAAACCTTTCCCCATCACACGGTGTACCATCTTCTGGGTTTCTCATGCATGTTTTCGATGTAGGAAGATGCCCTTGAACCTGGAGATTTGGGACCCATGCGATGGGTAGCACGCAGTATTACTTTAAAGGGTCTGCGTTTGCTCACCCAACCTCACCAAACCTCTCAGCCCCAAGAGTGTCCACCCTTATGTCTCATCCAGCTGTGGGTCTAGATATGGTCAATCCAGGTTGCATCACAGCCCCTGAACGAATTGTGTAAGAATTTCTCTCTCTTTCCCTGTCTTTGTTTCATGGGTTTTTAAAAGTAATTTATTTTTATAATGGGGTTTAGCTGCTTTTCACGGCTGTGTTTAGGCCGCTTTACACCCACTTGACCCACTAACAGAGAGATATCAATACATAGGTTTTAAGATTATTACTAGTCAGATATATTCTTGTGCGGTGAATCGGGCGTGTTGAGTCCAGTTCTCTGAGCAAGGAGTAGGTCTTGTCTATTACATATTGGGTTTATGGAACGGTATCTGAGCTAATTTGAAACTCTTGTTTTATGTATCACCCCACCTCACCTTTCCCGTTAAGCAGCCATAGTGTGTTTTCTGCATGTGTGACTCTGTTCTGTTTTGTAATTCAGTTCAAGTGTAACGGTTTTTACATTCCCTCTATAAGTGACACCTTATGAGAAGTGTCCTTTTCTGTGTGACTTATTTCACTTAGAATCGTCTTACCTAAATCCACTCATCATGCTGCTACTAGCCTTATGACATTGATTTCATGGCTGAGTGATATTCCATTGTACATAAGGACCACAACTTTTTTATCCATTTTTCGCTTTCCTGGGATATTTAAGGTGGAATGAAGTGGAGGTCCTTGTCAACAGAGCAGCCCTAAACTTTGGGGTGGTTGTGTCTTGCTGATTTTCAATTTTCCCACTTTATCCCCCCATGCGTGGAAGTGCCCTATGCTCTCTAAGCTGTGTTTTTTAGATGTTTCAGGACACACCGTACACTTCTCCAGAGTGGCTGTTGGCAATTTACATCCCGCCCATCAGTGTAGCAAGGCTCCCATTTCTCCATGGCCTGTCCTGCATTTCTGGTTTTGACACTTTTTTCAGCATGGCCCTTTTGACCGATGGGAAGCGAGACTTCTTTGTAGCGCTGATTTGCCTTTCCAGGTTGCTTGGTTGGCCAAAAAGGGCGTATGCGTTTTTTCCTGAATGTATTCAGGAAAAAACGCATACGCCCTTTTTGGCCAAGGGCATCATTGTCAACGTTTTGCCGCTTTTCATGTGCTTTAAAGGCGATTCGAATCTACCTCCTGAAATCTGTTTCCTGCAATTCTGCCTTGATTTCAAATCCTCTTCTTTGCCTTCCCTCAATATATTTGTGGACGAGAGTTATCATTTATAACTCTGCAGGTTTGTGAATTGCAGTGCCCTGAAGCTCCATTTTACAAGTCGGTTTTTTGGGAGCCGGCCGCAAAAGGGCAGGATGGCTTCAGGCCCTGTTCTGGTTCAGGGGGGCAGGCTGAGCCTGTGGTTAATTCTTCTTCCTGATGGGAAAATAGAGTGACCTGTGCCTCTCCCAACACCAAGAGCTAGTCTCTCATTGGTTCCCCGTCTTCCCGTTCATCCTCAGGACAAATTGCAACCTGTACGGAACAGGAGGTTAAAGGTGCTGATGCTCCAAGTAGGGAGATTGCTAGTAAAGTGGCTGGAATGGCGAACCCGAGCACAAAGAGATGAGAAATGAGGTGCGTTTTAGAAACCTTTCCCCATCACACGGTGTACCATCTTCTGGGTTTCTCATGCATGTTTTCGATGTAGGAAGATGCCCTTGAACCTGGAGATTTGGGACCCATGCGATGGGTAGCACGCAGTATTACTTTAAAGGGTCTGCGTTTGCTCACCCAACCTCACCAAACCTCTCAGCCCCAAGAGTGTCCACCCTTATGTCTCATCCAGCTGTGGGTCTAGATATGGTCAATCCAGGTTGCATCACAGCCCCTGAACGAATTGTGTAAGAATTTCTCTCTCTTTCCCTGTCTTTGTTTCATGGGTTTTTAAAAGTAATTTATTTTTATAATGGGGTTTAGCTGCTTTTCACGGCTGTGTTTAGGCCGCTTTACACCCACTTGACCCACTAACAGAGAGATATCAATACATAGGTTTTAAGATTATTACTAGTCAGATATATTCTTGTGCGGTGAATCGGGCGTGTTGAGTCCAGTTCTCTGAGCAAGGAGTAGGTCTTGTCTATTACATATTGGGTTTATGGAACGGTATCTGAGCTAATTTGAAACTCTTGTTTTATGTATCACCCCACCTCACCTTTCCCGTTAAGCAGCCATAGTGTGTTTTCTGCATGTGTGACTCTGTTCTGTTTTGTAATTCAGTTCAAGTGTAACGGTTTTTACATTCCCTCTATAAGTGACACCTTATGAGAAGTGTCCTTTTCTGTGTGACTTATTTCACTTAGAATCGTCTTACCTAAATCCACTCATCATGCTGCTACTAGCCTTATGACATTGATTTCATGGCTGAGTGATATTCCATTGTACATAAGGACCACAACTTTTTTATCCATTTTTCGCTTTCCTGGGATATTTAAGGTGGAATGAAGTGGAGGTCCTTGTCAACAGAGCAGCCCTAAACTTTGGGGTGCTTGTGTCTTGCTGATTTTCAATTTTCCCACTTTATCCCCCCATGCGTGGAAGTGCCCTATGCTCTCTAAGCTGTGTTTTTTAGATGTTTCAGGACACACCGTACACTTCTCCAGAGTGGCTGTTGGCAATTTACATCCCGCCCATCAGTGTAGCAAGGCTCCCATTTCTCCATGGCCTGTCCTGCATTTCTGGTTTTGACACTTTTTTCAGCATGGCCCTTTTGACCGATGGGAAGCGAGACTTCTTTGTAGCGCTGATTTGCCTTTCCAGGTTGCTTGGTTGGCCAAAAAGGGCGTATGCGTTTTTTCCTGAATGTATTCAGGAAAAAACGCATACGCCCTTTTTGGCCAAGGGCATCATTGTCAACGTTTTGCCGCTTTTCATGTGCTTTAAAGGCGATTCGAATCTACCTCCTGAAATCTGTTTCCTGCAATTCTGCCTTGATTTCAAATCCTCTTCTTTGCCTTCCCTCAATATATTTGTGGACGAGAGTTATCATTTATAACTCTGCAGGTTTGTGAATTGCAGTGCCCTGAAGCTCCATTTTACAAGTTGGTTTTTTGGGAGCTGGCCGCAAAAGCGCAGGATGGCTTCAGGCCCTGTTCTGGTTCAGGGGGGCAGGCTGAGCCTGTGGTTAATTCTTCTTCCTGATGGGAAAATAGAGTGACCTGTGCCTCTCCCAACACCAAGAGCTAGTCTCTCATTGGTTCCCCGTCTTCCCGTTCATCCTCAGGACAAATTGCAACCTGTACGGAACAGGAGGTTAAAGGTGCTGATGCTCCAAGTAGGGAGATTGCTAGTAAAGTGGCTGGAATGGCGAACCCGAGCACAAGGAGATGAGAAATGAGGTGCGTTTTAGAAACCTTTCCCCATCACACGGTGTACCATCTTCTGGGTTTCTCATGCATGTTTTCGATGTAGGAAGATGCCCTTGAACCTGGAGATTTGGGACCCATGCGATGGGTAGCACGCAGTATTACTTTAAAGGGTCTGCGTTTGCTCACCCAACCTCACCAAACCTCTCAGCCCCAAGAGTGTCCACCCTTATGTCTCACCCAGCTGTGGGTCTAGATATGGTCAATCCAGGTTGCATCACAGCCCCTGAACGAATTGTGTAAGAATTTCTCTCTCTTTCCCTGTCTTTGTTTCATGGGTTTTTAAAAGTAATTTATTTTTATAATGGGGTTTAGCTGCTTTTCACGGCTGTGTTTAGGCCGCTTTACACCCACTTGACACACTAACAGAGAGATATCAATACATAGGTTTTAAGATTATTTCTAGTCAGATATATTCTTGTGCGGTGAATCGGGCGTGTTGAGTCCAGTTCTCTGAGCAAGGAGTAGGTCTTGTCTATTCCATATTGGGTTTATGGAACGGTATCTGAGCTAATTTGAAACTCTTGTTTTATGTATCACCCCACCTCACCTTTCCCGTTAAGCAGCCATAGTGTGTTTTCTGCATGTGTGACTCTGTTCTGTTTTGTAATTCAGTTCAAGTGTAACGGTTTTTACATTCCCTCTATAAGTGACACCTTATGAGAAGTGTCCTTTTCTGTGTGACTTATTTCACTTAGAATCGTCTTACCTAAATCCACTCATCATGCTGCTACTAGCCTTATGACATTGATTTCATGGCTGAGTGATATTCCATTGTACATAAGGACCACAACTTTTTTATCCATTTTTCGCTTTCCTGGGATATTTAAGGTGGAAGGAAGTGGAGGTCCTTGTCAACAGAGCAGCCCTAAACTTTGGGGTGCTTGTGTCTTGCTGATTTTCAATTTTCCCACTTTATCCCCCCATGCGTGGAAGTGCCCTATGCTCTCTAAGCTGTGTTTTTTAGATGTTTCAGGACACACCGTACACTTCTCCAGAGTGGCTGTTGGCAATTTACATCCCGCCCATCAGTGTAGCAAGGCTCCCATTTCTCCATGGCCTGTCCTGCATTTCTGGTTTTGACACTTTTTTCAGCATGGCCCTTTTGACCGATGGGAAGCGAGACTTCTTTGTAGCGCTGATTTGCCTTTCCAGGTTGCTTGGTTGGCCAAAAAGGGCGTATGCGTTTTTTCCTGAATGTATTCAGGAAAAAACGCATACGCCCTTTTTGGCCAAGGGCATCATTGTCAACGTTTTGCCGCTTTTCATGTGCTTTAAAGGCGATTCGAATCTACCTCCTGAAATCTGTTTCCTGCAATTCTGCCTTGATTTCAAATCCTCTTCTTTGCCTTCCCTCAATATATTTGTGGACGAGAGTTATCATTTATAACTCTGCAGGTTTGTGAATTGCAGTGCCCTGAAGCTCCATTTTACAAGTCGCTTTTTTGGGAGCCGGCCGCAAAAGCGCAGGATGGCTTCAGGCCCTGTTCTGGTTCCGGGGGGCAGGCTGAGCCTGTGGTTAATTCTTCTTCCTGATGGGAAAATAGAGTGACCTGTGCCTGTCCCAACACCAAGAGCTAGTCTCTCATTGGTTCCCCGTCTTCCCGTTCATCCTCAGGACAAATTGCAACCTGTACGGAACAGGAGGTTAAAGGTGCTGATGCTCCAAGTAGGGAGATTGCTAGTAAAGTGGCTGGAATGGCGAACCCGAGCACAAGGAGATGAGAAATGAGGTGCGTTTTAGAAACCTTTCCCCATCACACGGTGTACCATCTTCTGGGTTTCTCATGCATGTTTTCGATGTAGGAAGATGCCCTTGAACCTGGAGATTTGGGACCCATGCGATGGGTAGCACGCAGTAATACTTTAAAGGGTCTGCGTTTGCTCACCCAACCTCACCAAACCTCTCAGCCCCAAGAGTGTCCACCCTTATGTCTCATCCAGCTGTGGGTCTAGATATGGTCAATCCAGGTTGCATCACAGCCCCTGAACGAATTGTGTAAGAATTTCTCTCTCTTTCCCTGTCTTTGTTTCATGGGTTTTTAAAAGTAATTTATTTTTATAATGGGGTTTAGCTGCTTTTCACGGCTGTGTTTAGGCCGCTTTACACCCACTTGACCCACTAACAGAGAGATATCAATACATAGGTTTTAAGATTATTACTAGTCAGATATATTCTTGTGCGGTGAATCGGGCGTGTTGAGTCCAGTTCTCTGAGCAAGGAGTAGGTCTTGTCTATTACATATTGGGTTTATGGAACGGTATCTGAGCTAATTTGAAACTCTTGTTTTATGTATCACCCCACCTCACCTTTCCCGTTAAGCAGCCATAGTGTGTTTTCTGCATGTGTGACTCTGTTCTGTTTTGTAATTCAGTTCAAGTGTAACGGTTTTTACATTCCCTCTATAAGTGACACCTTATGAGAAGTGTCCTTTTCTGTGTGACTTATTTCACTTAGAATCGTCTTACCTAAATCCACTCATCATGCTGCTACTAGCCTTATGACATTGATTTCATGGCTGAGTGATATTCCATTGTACATAAGGACCACAACTTTTTTATCCATTTTTCGCTTTCCTGGGATATTTAAGGTGGAATGAAGTGGAGGTCCTTGTCAACAGAGCAGCCCTAAACTTTGGGGTGCTTGTGTCTTGCTGATTTTCAATTTTCCCACTTTATCCCCCCATGCGTGGAAGTGCCCTATGCTCTCTAAGCTGTGTTTTTTAGATGTTTCAGGACACACCGTACACTTCTCCAGAGTGGCTGTTGGCAATTTACATCCCGCCCATCAGTGTAGCAAGGCTCCCATTTCTCCATGGCCTGTCCTGCATTTCTGGTTTTGACACTTTTTTCAGCATGGCCCTTTTGACCGATGGGAAGCGAGACTTCTTTGTAGCGCTGATTTGCCTTTCCAGGTTGCTTGGTTGGCCAAAAAGGGCGTATGCGTTTTTTCCTGAATGTATTCAGGAAAAAACGCATACGCCCTTTTTGGCCAAGGGCATCATTGTCAACGTTTTGCCGCTTTTCATGTGCTTTAAAGGCGATTCGAATCTACCTCCTGAAATCTGTTTCCTGCAATTCTGCCTTGATTTCAAATCCTCTTCTTTGCCTTCCCTCAATATATTTGTGGACGAGAGTTATCATTTATAACTCTGCAGGTTTGTGAATTGCAGTGCCCTGAAGCTCCATTTTACAAGTCGGTTTTTTGGGAGCCGGCCGCAAAAGCGCAGGATGGCTTCAGGCCCTGTTCTGGTTCAGGGGGGCAGGCTGAGCCTGTGGTTAATTCTTCTTCCTGATGGGAAAATAGAGTGACCTGTGCCTCTCCCAACACCAAGAGCTAGTCTCTCATTGGTTCCCCGTCTTCCCGTTCATCCTCAGGACAAATTGCAACCTGTACGGAACAGGAGGTTAAAGGTGCTGATGCTCCAAGTAGGGAGATTGCTAGTAAAGTGGCTGGAATGGCGAACCCGAGCACAAGGAGATGAGAAATGAGGTGCGTTTTAGAAACCTTTCCCCATCACACGGTGTACCATCTTCTGGGTTTCTCATGCATGTTTTCGATGTAGGAAGATGCCCTTGAACCTGGAGATTTGGGACCCATGCGATGGGTAGCACACAGTATTACTTTAAAGGGTCTGCGTTTGCTCACCCAACCTCACCAAACCTCTCAGCCCCAAGAGTGTCCACCCTTATGTCTCACCCAGCTGTGGGTCTAGATATGGTCAATCCAGGTTGCATCACAGCCCCTGAACGAATTGTGTAAGAATTTCTCTCTCTTTCCCTGTCTTTGTTTCATGGGTTTTTAAAAGTAATTTATTTTTATAATGGGGTTTAGCTGCTTTTCACGGCTGTGTTTAGGCCGCTTTACACCCACTTGACCCACTAACAGAGAGATATCAATACATAGGTTTTAAGATTATTTCTAGTCAGATATATTCTTGTGCGGTGAATCGGGCGTGTTGAGTCCAGTTCTCTGAGCAAGGAGTAGGTCTTGTCTATTCCATATTGGGTTTATGGAACGGTATCTGAGCTAATTTGAAACTCTTGTTTTATGTATCACCCCACCTCACCTTTCCCGTTAAGCAGCCATAGTGTGTTTTCTGCATGTGTGACTCTGTTCTGTTTTGTAATTCAGTTCAAGTGTAACGGTTTTTACATTCCCTCTATAAGTGACACCTTATGAGAAGTGTCCTTTTCTGTGTGACTTATTTCACTTAGAATCGTCTTACCTAAATCCACTCATCATGCTGCTACTAGCCTTATGACATTGATTTCATGGCTGAGTGATATTCCATTGTACATAAGGACCACAACTTTTTTATCCATTTTTCGCTTTCCTGGGATATTTAAGGTGGAAGGAAGTGGAGGTCCTTGTCAACAGAGCAGCCCTAAACTTTGGGGTGCTTGTGTCTTGCTGATTTTCAATTTTCCCACTTTATCCCCCCATGCGTGGAAGTGCCCTATGCTCTCTAAGCTGTGTTTTTTAGATGTTTCAGGACACACCGTACACTTCTCCAGAGTGGCTGTTGGCAATTTACATCCCGCCCATCAGTGTAGCAAGGCTCCCATTTCTCCATGGCCTGTCCTGCATTTCTGGTTTTGACACTTTTTTCAGCATGGCCCTTTTGACCGATGGGAAGCGAGACTTCTTTGTAGCGCTGATTTGCCTTTCCAGGTTGCTTGGTTGGCCAAAAGGGGCGTATGCGTTTTTTCCTGAATATATTCAGGAAAAAACGCATATGCCCTTTTTGGCCAAGGGCATCATTGTCAACGTTTTGCCGCTTTTCATGTGCTTTAAAGGCGATTCGAATCTACCTCCTGAAATCTGTTTCCTGCAATTCTGCCTTGATTTCAAATCCTCTTCTTTGCCTTCCCTCAATATATTTGTGGACGAGAGTTATCATTTATAACTCTGCAGGTTTGTGAATTGCAGTGCCCTGAAGCTCCATTTTACAAGTCGGTTTTTTGGGAGCCGGCCGCAAAAGCGCAGGATGGCTTCAGGCCCTGTTCTGGTTCAGGGGGGCAGGCTGAGCCTGTGGTTAATTCTTCTTCCTGATGGGAAAATAGAGTGACCTGTGCCTCTCCCAACACCAAGAGCTAGTCTCTCATTGGTTCCCCGTCTTCCCGTTCATCCTCAGGACAAATTGCAACCTGTACGGAACAGGAGGTTAAAGGTGCTGATGCTCCAAGTAGGGAGATTGCTAGTAAAGTGGCTGGAATGGCGAACCCGAGCACAAGGAGATGAGAAATGAGGTGCGTTTTAGAAACCTTTCCCCATCACACGGTGTACCATCTTCTGGGTTTCTCATGCATGTTTTCGATGTAGGAAGATGCCCTTGAACCTGGAGATTTGGGACCCATGCGATGGGTAGCACGCAGTATTACTTTAAAGGGTCTGCGTTTGCTCACCCAACCTCACCAAACCTCTCAGCCCCAAGAGTGTCCACCCTTATGTCTCATCCAGCTGTGGGTCTAGATATGGTCAATCCAGGTTGCATCACAGCCCCTGAACGAATTGTGTAAGAATTTCTCTCTCTTTCCCTGTCTTTGTTTCATGGGTTTTTAAAAGTAATTTATTTTTATAATGGGGTTTAGCTGCTTTTCACGGCTGTGTTTAGGCCGCTTTACACCCACTTGACCCACTAACAGAGAGATATCAATACATAGGTTTTAAGATTATTACTAGTCAGATATATTCTTGTGCGGTGAATCGGGCGTGTTGAGTCCAGTTCTCTGAGCAAGGAGTAGGTCTTGTCTATTACATATTGGGTTTATGGAACGGTATCTGAGCTAATTTGAAACTCTTGTTTTATGTATCACCCCACCTCACCTTTCCCGTTAAGCAGCCATAGTGTGTTTTCTGCATGTGTGACTCTGTTCTGTTTTGTAATTCAGTTCAAGTGTAACGGTTTTTACATTCCCTCTATAAGTGACACCTTATGAGAAGTGTCCTTTTCTGTGTGACTTATTTCACTTAGAATCGTCTTACCTAAATCCACTCATCATGCTGCTACTAGCCTTATGACATTGATTTCATGGCTGAGTGATATTCCATTGTACATAAGGACCACAACTTTTTTATCCATTTTTCGCTTTCCTGGGATATTTAAGGTGGAATGAAGTGGAGGTCCTTGTCAACAGAGCAGCCCTAAACTTTGGGGTGGTTGTGTCTTGCTGATTTTCAATTTTCCCACTTTATCCCCCCATGCGTGGAAGTGCCCTATGCTCTCTAAGCTGTGTTTTTTAGATGTTTCAGGACACACCGTACACTTCTCCAGAGTGGCTGTTGGCAATTTACATCCCGCCCATCAGTGTAGCAAGGCTCCCATTTCTCCATGGCCTGTCCTGCATTTCTGGTTTTGACACTTTTTTCAGCATGGCCCTTTTGACCGATGGGAAGCGAGACTTCTTTGTAGCGCTGATTTGCCTTTCCAGGTTGCTTGGTTGGCCAAAAAGGGCGTATGCGTTTTTTCCTGAATGTATTCAGGAAAAAACGCATACGCCCTTTTTGGCCAAGGGCATCATTGTCAACGTTTTGCCGCTTTTCATGTGCTTTAAAGGCGATTCGAATCTACCTCCTGAAATCTGTTTCCTGCAATTCTGCCTTGATTTCAAATCCTCTTCTTTGCCTTCCCTCAATATATTTGTGGACGAGAGTTATCATTTATAACTCTGCAGGTTTGTGAATTGCAGTGCCCTGAAGCTCCATTTTACAAGTCGGTTTTTTGGGAGCCGGCCGCAAAAGGGCAGGATGGCTTCAGGCCCTGTTCTGGTTCAGGGGGGCAGGCTGAGCCTGTGGTTAATTCTTCTTCCTGATGGGAAAATAGAGTGACCTGTGCCTCTCCCAACACCAAGAGCTAGTCTCTCATTGGTTCCCCGTCTTCCCGTTCATCCTCAGGACAAATTGCAACCTGTACGGAACAGGAGGTTAAAGGTGCTGATGCTCCAAGTAGGGAGATTGCTAGTAAAGTGGCTGGAATGGCGAACCCGAGCACAAAGAGATGAGAAATGAGGTGCGTTTTAGAAACCTTTCCCCATCACACGGTGTACCATCTTCTGGGTTTCTCATGCATGTTTTCGATGTAGGAAGATGCCCTTGAACCTGGAGATTTGGGACCCATGCGATGGGTAGCACGCAGTATTACTTTAAAGGGTCTGCGTTTGCTCACCCAACCTCACCAAACCTCTCAGCCCCAAGAGTGTCCACCCTTATGTCTCATCCAGCTGTGGGTCTAGATATGGTCAATCCAGGTTGCATCACAGCCCCTGAACGAATTGTGTAAGAATTTCTCTCTCTTTCCCTGTCTTTGTTTCATGGGTTTTTAAAAGTAATTTATTTTTATAATGGGGTTTAGCTGCTTTTCACGGCTGTGTTTAGGCCGCTTTACACCCACTTGACCCACTAACAGAGAGATATCAATACATAGGTTTTAAGATTATTACTAGTCAGATATATTCTTGTGCGGTGAATCAGGCGTGTTGAGTCCAGTTCTCTGAGCAAGGAGTAGGTCTTGTCTATTACATATTGGGTTTATGGAACGGTATCTGAGCTAATTTGAAACTCTTGTTTTATGTATCACCCCACCTCACCTTTCCCGTTAAGCAGCCATAGTGTGTTTTCTGCATGTGTGACTCTGTTCTGTTTTGTAATTCAGTTCAAGTGTAACGGTTTTTACATTCCCTCTATAAGTGACACCTTATGAGAAGTGTCCTTTTCTGTGTGACTTATTTCACTTAGAATCGTCTTACCTAAATCCACTCATCATGCTGCTACTAGCCTTATGACATTGATTTCATGGCTGAGTGATATTCCATTGTACATAAGGACCACAACTTTTTTATCCATTTTTCGCTTTCCTGGGATATTTAAGGTGGAATGAAGTGGAGGTCCTTGTCAACAGAGCAGCCCTAAACTTTGGGGTGCTTGTGTCTTGCTGATTTTCAATTTTCCCACTTTATCCCCCCATGCGTGGAAGTGCCCTATGCTCTCTAAGCTGTGTTTTTTAGATGTTTCAGGACACACCGTACACTTCTCCAGAGTGGCTGTTGGCAATTTACATCCCGCCCATCAGTGTAGCAAGGCTCCCATTTCTCCATGGCCTGTCCTGCATTTCTGGTTTTGACACTTTTTTCAGCATGGCCCTTTTGACCGATGGGAAGCGAGACTTCTTTGTAGCGCTGATTTGCCTTTCCAGGTTGCTTGGTTGGCCAAAAAGGGCGTATGCGTTTTTTCCTGAATGTATTCAGGAAAAAACGCATACGCCCTTTTTGGCCAAGGGCATCATTGTCAACGTTTTGCCGCTTTTCATGTGCTTTAAAGGCGATTCGAATCTACCTCCTGAAATCTGTTTCCTGCAATTCTGCCTTGATTTCAAATCCTCTTCTTTGCCTTCCCTCAATATATTTGTGGACGAGAGTTATCATTTATAACTCTGCAGGTTTGTGAATTGCAGTGCCCTGAAGCTCCATTTTACAAGTCGCTTTTTTGGGAGCCGGCCGCAAAAGCGCAGGATGGCTTCAGGCCCTGTTCTGGTTCCGGGGGGCAGGCTGAGCCTGTGGTTAATTCTTCTTCCTGATGGGAAAATAGAGTGACCTGTGCCTCTCCCAACACCAAGAGCTAGTCTCTCATTGGTTCCCCGTCTTCCCGTTCATCCTCAGGACAAATTGCAACCTGTACGGAACAGGAGGTTAAAGGTGCTGATGCTCCAAGTAGGGAGATTGCTAGTAAAGTGGCTGGAATGGCGAACCCGAGCACAAGGAGATGAGAAATGAGGTGCGTTTTAGAAACCTTTCCCCATCACACGGTGTACCATCTTCTGGGTTTCTCATGCATGTTTTCGATGTAGGAAGATGCCCTTGAACCTGGAGATTTGGGACCCATGCGATGGGTAGCACGCAGTATTACTTTAAAGGGTCTGCGTTTGCTCACCCAACCTCACCAAACCTCTCAGCCCCAAGAGTGTCCACCCTTATGTCTCACCCAGCTGTGGGTCTAGATATGGTCAATCCAGGTTGCATCACAGCCCCTGAACGAATTGTGTAAGAATTTCTCTCTCTTTCCCTGTCTTTGTTTCATGGGTTTTTAAAAGTAATTTATTTTTATAATGGGGTTTAGCTGCTTTTCACGGCTGTGTTTAGGCCGCTTTACACCCACTTGACCCACTAACAGAGAGATATCAATACATAGGTTTTAAGATTATTACTAGTCAGATATATTCTTGTGCGGTGAATCGGGCGTGTTGAGTCCAGTTCTCTGAGCAAGGAGTAGGTCTTGTCTATTACATATTGGGTTTATGGAACGGTATCTGAGCTAATTTGAAACTCTTGTTTTATGTATCACCCCACCTCACCTTTCCCGTTAAGCAGCCATAGTGTGTTTTCTGCATGTGTGACTCTGTTCTGTTTTGTAATTCAGTTCAAGTGTAACGGTTTTTACATTCCCTCTATAAGTGACACCTTATGAGAAGTGTCCTTTTCTGTGTGACTTATTTCACTTAGAATCGTCTTACCTAAATCCACTCATCATGCTGCTACTAGCCTTATGACATTGATTTCATGGCTGAGTGATATTCCATTGTACATAAGGACCACAACTTTTTTATCCATTTTTCGCTTTCCTGGGATATTTAAGGTGGAAGGAAGTGGAGGTCCTTGTCAACAGAGCAGCCCTAAACTTTGGGGTGCTTGTGTCTTGCTGATTTTCAATTTTCCCACTTTATCCCCCCATGCGTGGAAGTGCCCTATGCTCTCTAAGCTGTGTTTTTTAGATGTTTCAGGACACACCGTACACTTCTCCAGAGTGGCTGTTGGCAATTTACATCCCGCCCATCAGTGTAGCAAGGCTCCCATTTCTCCATGGCCTGTCCTGCATTTCTGGTTTTGACACTTTTTTCAGCATGGCCCTTTTGACCGATGGGAAGCGAGACTTCTTTGTAGCGCTGATTTGCCTTTCCAGGTTGCTTGGTTGGCCAAAAAGGGCGTATGCGTTTTTTCCTGAATGTATTCAGGAAAAAACGCATACGCCCTTTTTGGCCAAGGGCATCATTGTCAACGTTTTGCCGCTTTTCATGTGCTTTAAAGGCGATTCGAATCTACCTCCTGAAATCTGTTTCCTGCAATTCTGCCTTGATTTCAAATCCTCTTCTTTGCCTTCCCTCAATATATTTGTGGACGAGAGTTATCATTTATAACTCTGCAGGTTTGTGAATTGCAGTGCCCTGAAGCTCCATTTTACAAGTCGGTTTTTTGGGAGCCGGCCGCAAAAGCGCAGGATGGCTTCAGGCCCTGTTCTGGTTCAGGGGGGCAGGCTGAGCCTGTGGTTAATTCTTCTTCCTGATGGGAAAATAGAGTGACCTGTGCCTCTCCCAACACCAAGAGCTAGTCTCTCATTGGTTCCCCGTCTTCCCGTTCATCCTCAGGACAAATTGCAACCTGTACGGAACAGGAGGTTAAAGGTGCTGATGCTCCAAGTAGGGAGATTGCTAGTAAAGTGGCTGGAATGGCGAACCCGAGCACAAGGAGATGAGAAATGAGGTGCGTTTTAGAAACCTTTCCCCATCACACGGTGTACCATCTTCTGGGTTTCTCATGCATGTTTTCGATGTAGGAAGATGCCCTTGAACCTGGAGATTTGGGACCCATGCGATGGGTAGCACACAGTATTACTTTAAAGGGTCTGCGTTTGCTCACCCAACCTCACCAAACCTCTCAGCCCCAAGAGTGTCCACCCTTATGTCTCACCCAGCTGTGGGTCTAGATATGGTCAATCCAGGTTGCATCACAGCCCCTGAACGAATTGTGTAAGAATTTCTCTCTCTTTCCCTGTCTTTGTTTCATGGGTTTTTAAAAGTAATTTATTTTTATAATGGGGTTTAGCTGCTTTTCACGGCTGTGTTTAGGCCGCTTTACACCCACTTGACCCACTAACAGAGAGATATCAATACATAGGTTTTAAGATTATTTCTAGTCAGATATATTCTTGTGCGGTGAATCGGGCGTGTTGAGTCCAGTTCTCTGAGCAAGGAGTAGGTCTTGTCTATTCCATATTGGGTTTATGGAACGGTATCTGAGCTAATTTGAAACTCTTGTTTTATGTATCACCCCACCTCACCTTTCCCGTTAAGCAGCCATAGTGTGTTTTCTGCATGTGTGACTCTGTTCTGTTTTGTAATTCAGTTCAAGTGTAACGGTTTTTACATTCCCTCTATAAGTGACACCTTATGAGAAGTGTCCTTTTCTGTGTGACTTATTTCACTTAGAATCGTCTTACCTAAATCCACTCATCATGCTGCTACTAGCCTTATGACATTGATTTCATGGCTGAGTGATATTCCATTGTACATAAGGACCACAACTTTTTTATCCATTTTTCGCTTTCCTGGGATATTTAAGGTGGAAGGAAGTGGAGGTCCTTGTCAACAGAGCAGCCCTAAACTTTGGGGTGCTTGTGTCTTGCTGATTTTCAATTTTCCCACTTTATCCCCCCATGCGTGGAAGTGCCCTATGCTCTCTAAGCTGTGTTTTTTAGATGTTTCAGGACACACCGTACACTTCTCCAGAGTGGCTGTTGGCAATTTACATCCCGCCCATCAGTGTAGCAAGGCTCCCATTTCTCCATGGCCTGTCCTGCATTTCTGGTTTTGACACTTTTTTCAGCATGGCCCTTTTGACCGATGGGAAGCGAGACTTCTTTGTAGCGCTGATTTGCCTTTCCAGGTTGCTTGGTTGGCCAAAAGGGGCGTATGCGTTTTTTCCTGAATATATTCAGGAAAAAACGCATATGCCCCTTTTGGCCAAGGGCATCATTGTCAACGTTTTGCCGCTTTTCATGTGCTTTAAAGGCGATTCGAATCTACCTCCTGAAATCTGTTTCCTGCAATTCTGCCTTGATTTCAAATCCTCTTCTTTGCCTTCCCTCAATATATTTGTGGACGAGAGTTATCATTTATAACTCTGCAGGTTTGTGAATTGCAGTGCCCTGAAGCTCCATTTTACAAGTCGGTTTTTTGGGAGCCGGCCGCAAAAGCGCAGGATGGCTTCAGGCCCTGTTCTGGTTCAGGGGGGCAGGCTGAGCCTGTGGTTAATTCTTCTTCCTGATGGGAAAATAGAGTGACCTGTGCCTCTCCCAACACCAAGAGCTAGTCTCTCATTGGTTCCCCGTCTTCCCGTTCATCCTCAGGACAAATTGCAACCTGTACGGAACAGGAGGTTAAAGGTGCTGATGCTCCAAGTAGGGAGATTGCTAGTAAAGTGGCTGGAATGGCGAACCCGAGCACAAGGAGATGAGAAATGAGGTGCGTTTTAGAAACCTTTCCCCATCACACGGTGTACCATCTTCTGGGTTTCTCATGCATGTTTTCGATGTAGGAAGATGCCCTTGAACCTGGAGATTTGGGACCCATGCGATGGGTAGCACGCAGTATTACTTTAAAGGGTCTGCGTTTGCTCACCCAACCTCACCAAACCTCTCAGCCCCAAGAGTGTCCACCCTTATGTCTCATCCAGCTGTGGGTCTAGATATGGTCAATCCAGGTTGCATCACAGCCCCTGAACGAATTGTGTAAGAATTTCTCTCTCTTTCCCTGTCTTTGTTTCATGGGTTTTTAAAAGTAACTTATTTTTATAATGGGGTTTAGCTGCTTTTCACGGCTGTGTTTAGGCCGCTTTACACCCATTTGACCCACTAACAGAGAGATATCAATACATAGGTTTTAAGATTATTACTAGTCAGATATATTCTTGTGCGGTGAATTGGGCGTGTTGAGTCCAGTTGTCTGAGCAAGGAGTAGGTCTTGTCTGTTACATATTGGGTTTATGGAACGGTATCTGAGCTAATTTGAAACTCTTGTTTTATGTATCACCCCACCTCACCTTTCCCGTTAAGCAGCCATAGTGTGTTTTCTGCTTGTGTGACTCTGTTCTGTTTTGTAATTCAGTTCAAGTGTAACGGTTTTTACATTCCCTCTATAAGTGACACCTTATGAGAAGTGTCCTTTTCTGTGTGACTTATTTCACTTAGAATCGTCTTACCTAAATCCACTCATCATGCTGCTACTAGCCTTATGACATTGATTTCATGGCTGAGTGATATTCCATTGTACATAAGGACCACAACTTTTTTATCCATTTTTCGCTTTCCTGGGATATTTAAGGTGGAAGGAAGTGGAGGTCCTTGTCAACAGAGCAGCCCTAAACTTTGGGGTGCTTGTGTCTTGCTGATTTTCAATTTTCCCACTTTATCCCCCCATGCGTGGAAGTGCCCTATGCTCTCTAAGCTGTGTTTTTTAGATGTTTCAGGACACACCGTACACTTCTCCAGAGTGGCTGTTGGCAATTTACATCCCGCCCATCAGTGTAGCAAGGCTCCCATTTCTCCATGGCCTGTCCTGCATTTCTGGTTTTGACACTTTTTTCAGCATGGCCCTTTTGACCGATGGGAAGCGAGACTTCTTTGTAGCGCTGATTTGCCTTTCCAGGTTGCTTGGTTGGCCAAAAGGGGCGTATGCGTTTTTTCCTGAATATATTCAGGAAAAAACGCATATGCCCTTTTTGGCCAAGGGCATCATTGTCAACGTTTTGCCGCTTTTCATGTGCTTTAAAGGCGATTCGAATCTACCTCCTGAAATCTGTTTCCTGCAATTCTGCCTTGATTTCAAATCCTCTTCTTTGCCTTCCCTCAATATATTTGTGGACGAGAGTTATCATTTATAACTCTGCAGGTTTGTGAATTGCAGTGCCCTGAAGCTCCATTTTACAAGTCGGTTTTTTGGGAGCCGGCCGCAAAAGCGCAGGATGGCTTCAGGCCCTGTTCTGGTTCAGGGGGGCAGGCTGAGCCTGTGGTTAATTCTTCTTCCTGATGGGAAAATAGAGTGACCTGTGCCTCTCCCAACACCAAGAGCTAGTCTCTCATTGGTTCCCCGTCTTCCCGTTCATCCTCAGGACAAATTGCAACCTGTACGGAACAGGAGGTTAAAGGTGCTGATGCTCCAAGTAGGGAGATTGCTAGTAAAGTGGCTGGAATGGCGAACCCGAGCACAAGGAGATGAGAAATGAGGTGCGTTTTAGAAACCTTTCCCCATCACACGGTGTACCATCTTCTGGGTTTCTCATGCATGTTTTCGATGTAGGAAGATGCCCTTGAACCTGGAGATTTGGGACCCATGCGATGGGTAGCACGCAGTATTACTTTAAAGGGTCTGCGTTTGCTCACCCAACCTCACCAAACCTCTCAGCCCCAAGAGTGTCCACCCTTATGTCTCATCCAGCTGTGGGTCTAGATATGGTCAATCCAGGTTGCATCACAGCCCCTGAACGAATTGTGTAAGAATTTCTCTCTCTTTCCCTGTCTTTGTTTCATGGGTTTTTAAAAGTAATTTATTTTTATAATGGGGTTTAGCTGCTTTTCACGGCTGTGTTTAGGCCGCTTTACACCCACTTGACCCACTAACAGAGAGATATCAATACATAGGTTTTAAGATTATTACTAGTCAGATATATTCTTGTGCGGTGAATCGGGCGTGTTGAGTCCAGTTCTCTGAGCAAGGAATAGGTCTTGTCTATTACATATTGGGTTTATGGAACGGTATCTGAGCTAATTTGAAACTCTTGTTTTATGTATCACCCCACCTCACCTTTCCCGTTAAGCAGCCATAGTGTGTTTTCTGCATGTGTGACTCTGTTCTGTTTTGTAATTCAGTTCAAGTGTAACGGTTTTTACATTCCCTCTATAAGTGACACCTTATGAGAAGTGTCCTTTTCTGTGTGACTTATTTCACTTAGAATCGTCTTACCTAAATCCACTCATCATGCTGCTACTAGCCTTATGACATTGATTTCATGGCTGAGTGATATTCCATTGTACATAAGGACCACAACTTTTTTATCCATTTTTCGCTTTCCTGGGATATTTAAGGTGGAAGGAAGTGGAGGTCCTTGTCAACAGAGCAGCCCTAAACTTTGGGGTGCTTGTGTCTTGCTGATTTTCAATTTTCCCACTTTATCCCCCCATGCGTGGAAGTGCCCTATGCTCTCTAAGCTGTGTTTTTTAGATGTTTCAGGACACACCGTACACTTCTCCAGAGTGGCTGTTGGCAATTTACATCCCGCCCATCAGTGTAGCAAGGCTCCCATTTCTCCATGGCCTGTCCTGCATTTCTGGTTTTGACACTTTTTTCAGCATGGCCCTTTTGACCGATGGGAAGCGAGACTTCTTTGTAGCGCTGATTTGCCTTTCCAGGTTGCTTGGTTGGCCAAAAAGGGCGTATGCGTTTTTTCCTGAATGTATTCAGGAAAAAACGCATACGCCCTTTTTGGCCAAGGGCATCATTGTCAACGTTTTGCCGCTTTTCATGTGCTTTAAAGGCGATTCGAATCTACCTCCTGAAATCTGTTTCCTGCAATTCTGCCTTGATTTCAAATCCTCTTCTTTGCCTTCCCTCAATATATTTGTGGACGAGAGTTATCATTTATAACTCTGCAGGTTTGTGAATTGCAGTGCCCTGAAGCTCCATTTTACAAGTCGCTTTTTTGGGAGCCGTCCGCAAAAGCGCAGGATGGCTTCAGGCCCTGTTCTGGTTCAGGGGGGCAGGCTGAGCCTGTGGTTAATTCTTCTTCCTGATGGGAAAATAGAGTGACCTGTGCCTCTCCCAACACCAAGAGCTAGTCTCTCATTGGTTCCCCGTCTTCCCGTTCATCCTCAGGACAAATTGCAACCTGTACGGAACAGGAGGTTAAAGGTGCTGATGCTCCAAGTAGGGAGATTGCTAGTAAAGTGGCTGGAATGGCGAACCCGAGCACAAGGAGATGAGAAATGAGGTGCGTTTTAGAAACCTTTCCCCATCACACGGTGTACCATCTTCTGGGTTTCTCATGCATGTTTTCGATGTAGGAAGATGCCCTTGAACCTGGAGATTTGGGACCCATGCGATGGGTAGCACGCAGTATTACTTTAAAGGGTCTGCGTTTGCTCACCCAACCTCACCAAACCTCTCAGCCCCAAGAGTGTCCACCCTTATGTCTCATCCAGCTGTGGGTCTAGATATGGTCAATCCAGGTTGCATCACAGCCCCTGAACGAATTGTGTAAGAATTTCTCTCTCTTTCCCTGTCTTTGTTTCATGGGTTTTTAAAAGTAATTTATTTTTATAATGGGGTTTAGCTGCTTTTCACGGCTGTGTTTAGGCCGCTTTACACCCACTTGACCCACTAACAGAGAGATATCAATACATAGGTTTTAAGATTATTACTAGTCAGATATATTCTTGTGCGGTGAATTGGGCGTGTTGAGTCCAGTTGTCTGAGCAAGGAGTAGGTCTTGTCTGTTACATATTGGGTTTATGGAACGGTATCTGAGCTAATTTGAAACTCTTGTTTTATGTATCACCCCACCTCACCTTTCCCGTTAAGCAGCCATAGTGTGTTTTCTGCTTGTGTGACTCTGTTCTGTTTTGTAATTCAGTTCAAGTGTAACGGTTTTTACATTCCCTCTATAAGTGACACCTTATGAGAAGTGTCCTTTTCTGTGTGACTTATTTCACTTAGAATCGTCTTACCTAAATCCACTCATCATGCTGCTACTAGCCTTATGACATTGATTTCATGGCTGAGTGATATTCCATTGTACATAAGGACCACAACTTTTTTATCCATTTTTCGCTTTCCTGGGATATTTAAGGTGGAAGGAAGTGGAGGTCCTTGTCAACAGAGCAGCCCTAAACTTTGGGGTGCTTGTGTCTTGCTGATTTTCAATTTTCCCACTTTATCCCCCCATGCGTGGAAGTGCCCTATGCTCTCTAAGCTGTGTTTTTTAGATGTTTCAGGACACACCGTACACTTCTCCAGAGTGGCTGTTGGCAATTTACATCCCGCCCATCAGTGTAGCAAGGCTCCCATTTCTCCATGGCCTGTCCTGCATTTCTGGTTTTGACACTTTTTTCAGCATGGCCCTTTTGACCGATGGGAAGCGAGACTTCTTTGTAGCGCTGATTTGCCTTTCCAGGTTGCTTGGTTGGCCAAAAGGGGCGTATGCGTTTTTTCCTGAATATATTCAGGAAAAAACGCATATGCCCTTTTTGGCCAAGGGCATCATTGTCAACGTTTTGCCGCTTTTCATGTGCTTTAAAGGCGATTCGAATCTACCTCCTGAAATCTGTTTCCTGCAATTCTGCCTTGATTTCAAATCCTCTTCTTTGCCTTCCCTCAATATATTTGTGGACGAGAGTTATCATTTATAACTCTGCAGGTTTGTGAATTGCAGTGCCCTGAAGCTCCATTTTACAAGTCGGTTTTTTGGGAGCCGGCCGCAAAAGCGCAGGATGGCTTCAGGCCCTGTTCTGGTTCAGGGGGGCAGGCTGAGCCTGTGGTTAATTCTTCTTCCTGATGGGAAAATAGAGTGACCTGTGCCTCTCCCAACACCAAGAGCTAGTCTCTCATTGGTTCCCCGTCTTCCCGTTCATCCTCAGGACAAATTGCAACCTGTACGGAACAGGAGGTTAAAGGTGCTGATGCTCCAAGTAGGGAGATTGCTAGTAAAGTGGCTGGAATGGCGAACCCGAGCACAAGGAGATGAGAAATGAGGTGCGTTTTAGAAACCTTTCCCCATCACACGGTGTACCATCTTCTGGGTTTCTCATGCATGTTTTCGATGTAGGAAGATGCCCTTGAACCTGGAGATTTGGGACCCATGCGATGGGTAGCACGCAGTATTACTTTAAAGGGTCTGCGTTTGCTCACCCAACCTCACCAAACCTCTCAGCCCCAAGAGTGTCCACCCTTATGTCTCATCCAGCTGTGGGTCTAGATATGGTCAATCCAGGTTGCATCACAGCCCCTGAACGAATTGTGTAAGAATTTCTCTCTCTTTCCCTGTCTTTGTTTCATGGGTTTTTAAAAGTAATTTATTTTTATAATGGGGTTTAGCTGCTTTTCACGGCTGTGTTTAGGCCGCTTTACACCCACTTGACCCACTAACAGAGAGATATCAATACATAGGTTTTAAGATTATTACTAGTCAGATATATTCTTGTGCGGTGAATCGGGCGTGTTGAGTCCAGTTCTCTGAGCAAGGAGTAGGTCTTGTCTATTACATATTGGGTTTATGGAACGGTATCTGAGCTAATTTGAAACTCTTGTTTTATGTATCACCCCACCTCACCTTTCCCGTTAAGCAGCCATAGTGTGTTTTCTGCATGTGTGACTCTGTTCTGTTTTGTAATTCAGTTCAAGTGTAACGGTTTTTACATTCCCTCTATAAGTGACACCTTATGAGAAGTGTCCTTTTCTGTGTGACTTATTTCACTTAGAATCGTCTTACCTAAATCCACTCATCATGCTGCTACTAGCCTTATGACATTGATTTCATGGCTGAGTGATATTCCATTGTACATAAGGACCACAACTTTTTTATCCATTTTTCGCTTTCCTGGGATATTTAAGGTGGAAGGAAGTGGAGGTCCTTGTCAACAGAGCAGCCCTAAACTTTGGGGTGCTTGTGTCTTGCTGATTTTCAATTTTCCCACTTTATCCCCCCATGCGTGGAAGTGCCCTATGCTCTCTAAGCTGTGTTTTTTAGATGTTTCAGGACACACCGTACACTTCTCCAGAGTGGCTGTTGGCAATTTACATCCCGCCCATCAGTGTAGCAAGGCTCCCATTTCTCCATGGCCTGTCCTGCATTTCTGGTTTTGACACTTTTTTCAGCATGGCCCTTTTGACCGATGGGAAGCGAGACTTCTTTGTAGCGCTGATTTGCCTTTCCAGGTTGCTTGGTTGGCCAAAAAGGGCGTATGCGTTTTTTCCTGAATGTATTCAGGAAAAAACGCATACGCCCTTTTTGGCCAAGGGCATCATTGTCAACGTTTTGCCGCTTTTCATGTGCTTTAAAGGCGATTCGAATCTACCTCCTGAAATCTGTTTCCTGCAATTCTGCCTTGATTTCAAATCCTCTTCTTTGCCTTCCCTCAATATATTTGTGGACGAGAGTTATCATTTATAACTCTGCAGGTTTGTGAATTGCAGTGCCCTGAAGCTCCATTTTACAAGTCGGTTTTTTGGGAGCTGGCCGCAAAAGGGCAGGATGGCTTCAGGCCCTGTTCTGGTTCAGGGGGGCAGGCTGAGCCTGTGGTTAATTCTTCTTCCTGATGGGAAAATAGAGTGACCTGTGCCTCTCCCAACACCAAGAGCTAGTCTCTCATTGGTTCCCCGTCTTCCCGTTCATCCTCAGGACAAATTGCAACCTGTACGGAACAGGAGGTTAAAGGTGCTGATGCTCCAAGTAGGGAGATTGCTAGTAAAGTGGCTGGAATGGCGAACCCGAGCACAAGGAGATGAGAAATGAGGTGCGTTTTAGAAACCTTTCCCCATCACACGGTGTACCATCTTCTGGGTTTCTCATGCATGTTTTCGATGTAGGAAGATGCCCTTGAACCTGGAGATTTGGGACCCATGCGATGGGTAGCACGCAGTATTACTTTAAAGGGTCTGCGTTTGCTCACCCAACCTCACCAAACCTCTCAGCCCCAAGAGTGTCCACCCTTATGTCTCATCCAGCTGTGGGTCTAGATATGGTCAATCCAGGTTGCATCACAGCCCCTGAACGAATTGTGTAAGAATTTCTCTCTCTTTCCCTGTCTTTGTTTCATGGGTTTTTAAAAGTAATTTATTTTTATAATGGGGTTTAGCTGCTTTTCACGGCTGTGTTTAGGCCGCTTTACACCCACTTGACCCACTAACAGAGAGATATCAATACATAGGTTTTAAGATTATTACTAGTCAGATATATTCTTGTGCGGTGAATCGGGCGTGTTGAGTCCAGTTCTCTGAGCAAGGAGTAGGTCTTGTCTATTACATATTGGGTTTATGGAACGGTATCTGAGCTAATTTGAAACTCTTGTTTTATGTATCACCCCACCTCACCTTTCCCGTTAAGCAGCCATAGTGTGTTTTCTGCATGTGTGACTCTGTTCTGTTTTGTAATTCAGTTCAAGTGTAACGGTTTTTACATTCCCTCTATAAGTGACACCTTATGAGAAGTGTCCTTTTCTGTGTGACTTATTTCACTTAGAATCGTCTTACCTAAATCCACTCATCATGCTGCTACTAGCCTTATGACATTGATTTCATGGCTGAGTGATATTCCATTGTACATAAGGACCACAACTTTTTTATCCATTTTTCGCTTTCCTGGGATATTTAAGGTGGAAGGAAGTGGAGGTCCTTGTCAACAGAGCAGCCCTAAACTTTGGGGTGCTTGTGTCTTGCTGATTTTCAATTTTCCCACTTTATCCCCCCATGCGTGGAAGTGCCCTATGCTCTCTAAGCTGTGTTTTTTAGATGTTTCAGGACACACCGTACACTTCTCCAGAGTGGCTGTTGGCAATTTACATCCCGCCCATCAGTGTAGCAAGGCTCCCATTTCTCCATGGCCTGTCCTGCATTTCTGGTTTTGACACTTTTTTCAGCATGGCCCTTTTGACCGATGGGAAGCGAGACTTCTTTGTAGCGCTGATTTGCCTTTCCAGGTTGCTTGGTTGGCCAAAAAGGGCGTATGCGTTTTTTCCTGAATGTATTCAGGAAAAAACGCATACGCCCTTTTTGGCCAAGGGCATCATTGTCAACGTTTTGCCGCTTTTCATGTGCTTTAAAGGCGATTCGAATCTACCTCCTGAAATCTGTTTCCTGCAATTCTGCCTTGATTTCAAATCCTCTTCTTTGCCTTCCCTCAATATATTTGTGGACGAGAGTTATCATTTATAACTCTGCAGGTTTGTGAATTGCAGTGCCCTGAAGCTCCATTTTACAAGTCGGTTTTTTGGGAGCTGGCCGCAAAAGGGCAGGATGGCTTCAGGCCCTGTTCTGGTTCAGGGGGGCAGGCTGAGCCTGTGGTTAATTCTTCTTCCTGATGGGAAAATAGAGTGACCTGTGCCTCTCCCAACACCAAGAGCTAGTCTCTCATTGGTTCCCCGTCTTCCCGTTCATCCTCAGGACAAATTGCAACCTGTACGGAACAGGAGGTTAAAGGTGCTGATGCTCCAAGTAGGGAGATTGCTAGTAAAGTGGCTGGAATGGCGAACCCGAGCACAAGGAGATGAGAAATGAGGTGCGTTTTAGAAACCTTTCCCCATCACACGGTGTACCATCTTCTGGGTTTCTCATGCATGTTTTCGATGTAGGAAGATGCCCTTGAACCTGGAGATTTGGGACCCATGCGATGGGTAGCACGCAGTATTACTTTAAAGGGTCTGCGTTTGCTCACCCAACCTCACCAAACCTCTCAGCCCCAAGAGTGTCCACCCTTATGTCTCATCCAGCTGTGGGTCTAGATATGGTCAATCCAGGTTGCATCACAGCCCCTGAACGAATTGTGTAAGAATTTCTCTCTCTTTCCCTGTCTTTGTTTCATGGGTTTTTAAAAGTAATTTATTTTTATAATGGGGTTTAGCTGCTTTTCACGGCTGTGTTTAGGCCGCTTTACACCCACTTGACCCACTAACAGAGAGATATCAATACATAGGTTTTAAGATTATTACTAGTCAGATATATTCTTGTGCGGTGAATCGGGCGTGTTGAGTCCAGTTCTCTGAGCAAGGAGTAGGTCTTGTCTATTACATATTGGGTTTATGGAACGGTATCTGAGCTAATTTGAAACTCTTGTTTTATGTATCACCCCACCTCACCTTTCCCGTTAAGCAGCCATAGTGTGTTTTCTGCATGTGTGACTCTGTTCTGTTTTGTAATTCAGTTCAAGTGTAACGGTTTTTACATTCCCTCTATAAGTGACACCTTATGAGAAGTGTCCTTTTCTGTGTGACTTATTTCACTTAGAATCGTCTTACCTAAATCCACTCATCATGCTGCTACTAGCCTTATGACATTGATTTCATGGCTGAGTGATATTCCATTGTACATAAGGACCACAACTTTTTTATCCATTTTTCGCTTTCCTGGGATATTTAAGGTGGAATGAAGTGGAGGTCCTTGTCAACAGAGCAGCCCTAAACTTTGGGGTGCTTGTGTCTTGCTGATTTTCAATTTTCCCACTTTATCCCCCCATGCGTGGAAGTGCCCTATGCTCTCTAAGCTGTGTTTTTTAGATGTTTCAGGACACACCGTACACTTCTCCAGAGTGGCTGTTGGCAATTTACATCCCGCCCATCAGTGTAGCAAGGCTCCCATTTCTCCATGGCCTGTCCTGCATTTCTGGTTTTGACACTTTTTTCAGCATGGCCCTTTTGACCGATGGGAAGCGAGACTTCTTTGTAGCGCTGATTTGCCTTTCCAGGTTGCTTGGTTGGCCAAAAAGGGCGTATGCGTTTTTTCCTGAATGTATTCAGGAAAAAACGCATACGCCCTTTTTGGCCAAGGGCATCATTGTCAACGTTTTGCCGCTTTTCATGTGCTTTAAAGGCGATTCGAATCTACCTCCTGAAATCTGTTTCCTGCAATTCTGCCTTGATTTCAAATCCTCTTCTTTGCCTTCCCTCAATATATTTGTGGACGAGAGTTATCATTTATAACTCTGCAGGTTTGTGAATTGCAGTGCCCTGAAGCTCCATTTTACAAGTCGGTTTTTTGGGAGCTGGCCGCAAAAGGGCAGGATGGCTTCAGGCCCTGTTCTGGTTCAGGGGGGCAGGCTGAGCCTGTGGTTAATTCTTCTTCCTGAT
The DNA here is from genome assembly GCF_965194825.1 of Balaenoptera physalus. Lineage (NCBI taxonomy): Eukaryota > Metazoa > Chordata > Mammalia > Artiodactyla > Balaenopteridae > Balaenoptera > Balaenoptera physalus. The sequence continues at coordinate 1,404,559 of NW_028126451.1, read as the reverse complement.
GGGAAAATAGAGTGACCTGTGCCTCTCCCAACACCAAGAGCTAGTCTCTCATTGGTTCCCCGTCTTCCCGTTCATCCTCAGGACAAATTGCAACCTGTACGGAACAGGAGGTTAAAGGTGCTGATGCTCCAAGTAGGGAGATTGCTAGTAAAGTGGCTGGAATGGCGAACCCGAGCACAAGGAGATGAGAAATGAGGTGCGTTTTAGAAACCTTTCCCCATCACACGGTGTACCATCTTCTGGGTTTCTCATGCATGTTTTCGATGTAGGAAGATGCCCTTGAACCTGGAGATTTGGGACCCATGCGATGGGTAGCACGCAGTATTACTTTAAAGGGTCTGCGTTTGCTCACCCAACCTCACCAAACCTCTCAGCCCCAAGAGTGTCCACCCTTATGTCTCATCCAGCTGTGGGTCTAGATATGGTCAATCCAGGTTGCATCACAGCCCCTGAACGAATTGTGTAAGAATTTCTCTCTCTTTCCCTGTCTTTGTTTCATGGGTTTTTAAAAGTAATTTATTTTTATAATGGGGTTTAGCTGCTTTTCACGGCTGTGTTTAGGCCGCTTTACACCCACTTGACCCACTAACAGAGAGATATCAATACATAGGTTTTAAGATTATTACTAGTCAGATATATTCTTGTGCGGTGAATTGGGCGTGTTGAGTCCAGTTGTCTGAGCAAGGAGTAGGTCTTGTCTGTTACATATTGGGTTTATGGAACGGTATCTGAGCTAATTTGAAACTCTTGTTTTATGTATCACCCCACCTCACCTTTCCCGTTAAGCAGCCATAGTGTGTTTTCTGCTTGTGTGACTCTGTTCTGTTTTGTAATTCAGTTCAAGTGTAACGGTTTTTACATTCCCTCTATAAGTGACACCTTATGAGAAGTGTCCTTTTCTGTGTGACTTATTTCACTTAGAATCGTCTTACCTAAATCCACTCATCATGCTGCTACTAGCCTTATGACATTGATTTCATGGCTGAGTGATATTCCATTGTACATAAGGACCACAACTTTTTTATCCATTTTTCGCTTTCCTGGGATATTTAAGGTGGAAGGAAGTGGAGGTCCTTGTCAACAGAGCAGCCCTAAACTTTGGGGTGCTTGTGTCTTGCTGATTTTCAATTTTCCCACTTTATCCCCCCATGCGTGGAAGTGCCCTATGCTCTCTAAGCTGTGTTTTTTAGATGTTTCAGGACACACCGTACACTTCTCCAGAGTGGCTGTTGGCAATTTACATCCCGCCCATCAGTGTAGCAAGGCTCCCATTTCTCCATGGCCTGTCCTGCATTTCTGGTTTTGACACTTTTTTCAGCATGGCCCTTTTGACCGATGGGAAGCGAGACTTCTTTGTAGCGCTGATTTGCCTTTCCAGGTTGCTTGGTTGGCCAAAAGGGGCGTATGCGTTTTTTCCTGAATATATTCAGGAAAAAACGCATACGCCCTTTTTGGCCAAGGGCATCATTGTCAACGTTTTGCCGCTTTTCATGTGCTTTAAAGGCGATTCGAATCTACCTCCTGAAATCTGTTTCCTGCAATTCTGCCTTGATTTCAAATCCTCTTCTTTGCCTTCCCTCAATATATTTGTGGACGAGAGTTATCATTTATAACTCTGCAGGTTTGTGAATTGCAGTGCCCTGAAGCTCCATTTTACAAGTCGGTTTTTTGGGAGCCGGCCGCAAAAGCGCAGGATGGCTTCAGGCCCTGTTCTGGTTCAGGGGGGCAGGCTGAGCCTGTGGTTAATTCTTCTTCCTGATGGGAAAATAGAGTGACCTGTGCCTCTCCCAACACCAAGAGCTAGTCTCTCATTGGTTCCCCGTCTTCCCGTTCATCCTCAGGACAAATTGCAACCTGTACGGAACAGGAGGTTAAAGGTGCTGATGCTCCAAGTAGGGAGATTGCTAGTAAAGTGGCTGGAATGGCGAACCCGAGCACAAGGAGATGAGAAATGAGGTGCGTTTTAGAAACCTTTCCCCATCACACGGTGTACCATCTTCTGGGTTTCTCATGCATGTTTTCGATGTAGGAAGATGCCCTTGAACCTGGAGATTTGGGACCCATGCGATGGGTAGCACGCAGTATTACTTTAAAGGGTCTGCGTTTGCTCACCCAACCTCACCAAACCTCTCAGCCCCAAGAGTGTCCACCCTTATGTCTCATCCAGCTGTGGGTCTAGATATGGTCAATCCAGGTTGCATCACAGCCCCTGAACGAATTGTGTAAGAATTTCTCTCTCTTTCCCTGTCTTTGTTTCATGGGTTTTTAAAAGTAATTTATTTTTATAATGGGGTTTAGCTGCTTTTCACGGCTGTGTTTAGGCCGCTTTACACCCACTTGACCCACTAACAGAGAGATATCAATACATAGGTTTTAAGATTATTACTAGTCAGATATATTCTTGTGCGGTGAATCGGGCGTGTTGAGTCCAGTTCTCTGAGCAAGGAGTAGGTCTTGTCTATTACATATTGGGTTTATGGAACGGTATCTGAGCTAATTTGAAACTCTTGTTTTATGTATCACCCCACCTCACCTTTCCCGTTAAGCAGCCATAGTGTGTTTTCTGCATGTGTGACTCTGTTCTGTTTTGTAATTCAGTTCAAGTGTAACGGTTTTTACATTCCCTCTATAAGTGACACCTTATGAGAAGTGTCCTTTTCTGTGTGACTTATTTCACTTAGAATCGTCTTACCTAAATCCACTCATCATGCTGCTACTAGCCTTATGACATTGATTTCATGGCTGAGTGATATTCCATTGTACATAAGGACCACAACTTTTTTATCCATTTTTCGCTTTCCTGGGATATTTAAGGTGGAATGAAGTGGAGGTCCTTGTCAACAGAGCAGCCCTAAACTTTGGGGTGCTTGTGTCTTGCTGATTTTCAATTTTCCCACTTTATCCCCCCATGCGTGGAAGTGCCCTATGCTCTCTAAGCTGTGTTTTTTAGATGTTTCAGGACACACCGTACACTTCTCCAGAGTGGCTGTTGGCAATTTACATCCCGCCCATCAGTGTAGCAAGGCTCCCATTTCTCCATGGCCTGTCCTGCATTTCTGGTTTTGACACTTTTTTCAGCATGGCCCTTTTGACCGATGGGAAGCGAGACTTCTTTGTAGCGCTGATTTGCCTTTCCAGGTTGCTTGGTTGGCCAAAAAGGGCGTATGCGTTTTTTCCTGAATGTATTCAGGAAAAAACGCATACGCCCTTTTTGGCCAAGGGCATCATTGTCAACGTTTTGCCGCTTTTCATGTGCTTTAAAGGCGATTCGAATCTACCTCCTGAAATCTGTTTCCTGCAATTCTGCCTTGATTTCAAATCCTCTTCTTTGCCTTCCCTCAATATATTTGTGCACGAGAGTTATCATTTATAACTCTGCAGGTTTGTGAATTGCAGTGCCCTGAAGCTCCATTTTACAAGTCGGTTTTTTGGGAGCTGGCCGCAAAAGGGCAGGATGGCTTCAGGCCCTGTTCTGGTTCAGGGGGGCAGGCTGAGCCTGTGGTTAATTCTTCTTCCTGATGGGAAAATAGAGTGACCTGTGCCTCTCCCAACACCAAGAGCTAGTCTCTCATTGGTTCCCCGTCTTCCCGTTCATCCTCAGGACAAATTGCAACCTGTACGGAACAGGAGGTTAAAGGTGCTGATGCTCCAAGTAGGGAGATTGCTAGTAAAGTGGCTGGAATGGCGAACCCGATCACAAGGAGATGAGAAATGAGGTGCGTTTTAGAAACCTTTCCCCATCACACGGTGTACCATCTTCTGGGTTTCTCATGCATGTTTTCGATGTAGGAAGATGCCCTTGAACCTGGAGATTTGGGACCCATGCGATGGGTAGCACGCAGTATTACTTTAAAGGGTCTGCGTTTGCTCACCCAACCTCACCAAACCTCTCAGCCCCAAGAGTGTCCACCCTTATGTCTCATCCAGCTGTGGGTCTAGATATGGTCAATCCAGGTTGCATCACAGCCCCTGAACGAATTGTGTAAGAATTTCTCTCTCTTTCCCTGTCTTTGTTTCATGGGTTTTTAAAAGTAATTTATTTTTATAATGGGGTTTAGCTGCTTTTCACGGCTGTGTTTAGGCCGCTTTACACCCACTTGACCCACTAACAGAGAGATATCAATACATAGGTTTTAAGATTATTACTAGTCAGATATATTCTTGTGCGGTGAATTGGGCGTGTTGAGTCCAGTTGTCTGAGCAAGGAGTAGGTCTTGTCTGTTACATATTGGGTTTATGGAACGGTATCTGAGCTAATTTGAAACTCTTGTTTTATGTATCACCCCACCTCACCTTTCCCGTTAAGCAGCCATAGTGTGTTTTCTGCTTGTGTGACTCTGTTCTGTTTTGTAATTCAGTTCAAGTGTAACGGTTTTTACATTCCCTCTATAAGTGACACCTTATGAGAAGTGTCCTTTTCTGTGTGACTTATTTCACTTAGAATCGTCTTACCTAAATCCACTCATCATGCTGCTACTAGCCTTATGACATTGATTTCATGGCTGAGTGATATTCCATTGTACATAAGGACCACAACTTTTTTATCCATTTTTCGCTTTCCTGGGATATTTAAGGTGGAAGGAAGTGGAGGTCCTTGTCAACAGAGCAGCCCTAAACTTTGTGGTGCTTGTGTCTTGCTGATTTTCAATTTTCCCACTTTATCCCCCCATGCGTGGAAGTGCCCTATGCTCTCTAAGCTGTGTTTTTTAGATGTTTCAGGACACACCGTACACTTCTCCAGAGTGGCTGTTGGCAATTTACATCCCGCCCATCAGTGTAGCAAGGCTCCCATTTCTCCATGGCCTGTCCTGCATTTCTGGTTTTGACACTTTTTTCAGCATGGCCCTTTTGACCGATGGGAAGCGAGACTTCTTTGTAGCGCTGATTTGCCTTTCCAGGTTGCTTGGTTGGCCAAAAAGGGCGTATGCGTTTTTTCCTGAATGTATTCAGGAAAAAACGCATACGCCCTTTTTGGCCAAGGGCATCATTGTCAACGTTTTGCCGCTTTTCATGTGCTTTAAAGGCGATTCGAATCTACCTCCTGAAATCTGTTTCCTGCAATTCTGCCTTGATTTCAAATCCTCTTCTTTGCCTTCCCTCAATATATTTGTGGACGAGAGTTATCATTTATAACTCTGCAGGTTTGTGAATTGCAGTGCCCTGAAGCTCCATTTTACAAGTCGGTTTTTTGGGAGCTGGCCGCAAAAGGGCAGGATGGCTTCAGGCCCTGTTCTGGTTCAGGGGGGCAGGCTGAGCCTGTGGTTAATTCTTCTTCCTGATGGGAAAATAGAGTGACCTGTGCCTCTCCCAACACCAAGAGCTAGTCTCTCATTGGTTCCCCGTCTTCCCGTTCATCCTCAGGACAAATTGCAACCTGTACGGAACAGGAGGTTAAAGGTGCTGATGCTCCAAGTAGGGAGATTGCTAGTAAAGTGGCTGGAATGGCGAACCCGAGCACAAGGAGATGAGAAATGAGGTGCGTTTTAGAAACCTTTCCCCATCACACGGTGTACCATCTTCTGGGTTTCTCATGCATGTTTTCGATGTAGGAAGATGCCCTTGAACCTGGAGATTTGGGACCCATGCGATGGGTAGCACGCAGTATTACTTTAAAGGGTCTGCGTTTGCTCACCCAACCTCACCAAACCTCTCAGCCCCAAGAGTGTCCACCCTTATGTCTCATCCAGCTGTGGGTCTAGATATGGTCAATCCAGGTTGCATCACAGCCCCTGAACGAATTGTGTAAGAATTTCTCTCTCTTTCACTGTCTTTGTTTCCTGGGTTTTTAAAAGTAATTTATTTTTATAATGGGGTTTAGCTGCTTTTTACGGCTGTCTTTTTGCCGCTTTACACCCACTTGACACACTAACAGAGAGATATCAATACATAGGTTTTAAGATTATTACTAGTCAGTTATATTCTTGTGCGGTGAATCGGGCGTGTTGAGTCCAGTTCTCTGAGCAAGGAGTAGGTCTTGTCTATTACATATTGGGTTTATGGAACGGTATCTGAGCTAATTTGAAACTCTTGTTTTATGTATCACCCCACCTCACCTTTCCCGTTAAGCAGCCATAGTGTATTTTCTGCATGTGTGACTCTGTTCTGTTTTGTAATTCAGTTCAAGTGTAACAGTTTTTACATTCCCTCTATAAGTGACACCTTATGAGAATTGTCCTTTTCTGTGTGACTTATTTCAATTAGAATCGTCATACCTAAATCCACTCATCATGCTGCTACTAGCCTTATGACATTGATTTCATGGCTGAGTGATATTCCACTGTACATACGGACCACAACTTTTTTATCCATTTTTCGCTTTCCTGGGATATTTAAGGTGGAATGAAGTGGAGGTCCTTGTCAACAGAGCAGCCCTAAACTTTGGGGTTCTTGTGTCTTGCTGATTTTTAATTTTCCCACTTTATACCCCCATGCGTGGAAGTGCCCTATGCTCTCTAACCTGTGTTTTTTAGATGTTTCAGAACACACCGTACACTTCTCCAGAGTGGCTGTTGGCAATTTACATCCCGCCCATCAGTGTAGCAAGGCTCCCATTTCTCCATGGCCTGTCCTGCATTTCTGGTTTTGACACTTTTTTCAGCATGGCCCTTTTGACCGATGGGAAGCGAGACTTCTTTGTAGCTCTGATTTGCCTTTCCAGGTTGCTTGGTTGGCCAAAAAGGGCGTATGCGTTTTTTCCTGAATATATTCAGGAAAAAACGCATACGCCCTTTTTGGCCAAGGGCATCATTGTCAACGTTTTGCTGCTTTTCATGTGCTTTAAAGGCGATTCGAATCTACCTCCTGAAATCTGTTTCCTGCAATTCTGCCTTGATTTCAAATCCTCTTCTTTGCCTTCCCTCAATATATTTGTGGACGAGAGTTATCATTTATAACTGTGCAGGTTTGTGAATTGCAGTGCCCTGAAGCTCCATTTTAAAACTCGCTTTTTTGGGAGGTGGCCGCAAAAGCGCAGGATGGCTTCAGGCCCTTTTCTGGTTCTGGGGTGCAGGCTGAGCCTGTGGTTAATTCTTTTTCCTGATGGGAAAATAGAGTGACCTGTGCCTGTCCCAACACCAAGAGCTAATCTCTCATTGGTTCCCCGTCTTCCCGTTCATCCTCAGGACAAATTGCAACCTGTATGGAACAGGAGGTTAAAGGTGCTGATGCTCCAAGTAGGGAGATTGCTAGTAAAGTGGCTGGAATGGCGAACCCGAGCACAAGGAGATGAGAAATGAGGTGCGTTTTAGAAACCTTTCCCCATCACACGGTGTACCATCTTCTGGGTTTCTCATGCATGTTTTCGATGTAGGAAGATGCCCTTGAACCTGGAGATTTGGGACCCATGCGATGGGTAGCACGCAGTATTACTTTAAAGGGTCTGCGTTTGCTCACCCAACCTCACCAAACCTCTCAGCCCCAAGAGTGTCCACCCTTATGTCTCATCCAGCTGTGGGTCTAGATATGGTCAATCCAGGTTGCATCACAGCCCCTGAACGAATTGTGTAAGAATTTCTCTCTCTTTCCCTGTCTTTGTTTCCTGGGTTTTTAAAAGTAATTTATTTTTATAATGGGGTTTAGCTGCTTTTCACGGCTGTGTTTATGCCGCTTTACACCCACATGACACACTAACAGAGAGATATCAATACATAGGTTTTAAGATTATTACTAGTCAGTTATATTCTTGTGCGGTGAATCGGGCGTGTTGAGTCCAGTTCTCTGAGCAAGGAGTAGGTCTTGTCTATTACATATTGGGTTTATGGAACGGTATCTGAGCTAATTTGAAACTCTTTTTTTATGTATCACCCCACCTCACCTTTCCCGTTAAGCAGCCATAGTGTATTTTCTGCATGTGTGACTCTGTTCTGTTTTGTAATTCAGTTCAAGTGTAACGGTTTTTACATTCCCTCTATAAGTGACACCTTATGAGAAGTGTCCTTTTCTGTGTGACTTATTTCACTTAGAATCGTCATACCTAAATCCACTCATCATGATGCTACTAGCCTTATGACATTGATTTCATGGCTGAGTGATATTCCACTGTACATAAGGACCACAACTTTTTTATCCATTTTTCGCTTTCCTGGGAAATTTAAGGTGGAATGAAGTGGAGGTCCTTGTCAACAGAGCAGCCCTAAACTTTGGGGTTCTTGTGTCTTGCTGATTTTTAATTTTCCCACTTTATCCCCCCATGCGTGGAAGTGCCCTATGCTCTCTAAGCTGTGTTTTTTAGATGTTTCAGAACACACCGTACACTTCTCCAGAGTGGCTGTTGGCAATTTACATCCCGCCCATCAGTGTAGCAAGGCTCCCATTTCTCCATGGCCTGTCCTGCATTTTTGGTTTTGACACTTTTTTCAGCATGGCCCTTTTGACCGATGGGAAGCGAGACTTCTTTGTAGCGCTGATTTGCCTTTCCAGGTTGCTTGGTTGGCCAAAAAGGGCGTATGCGTTTTTTCCTGAATATATTCAGGAAAAAACGCATACGCCCTTTTTGGCCAAGGGCATCATTGTCAACGTTTTGCTGCTTTTCATGTGCTTTAAAGGCGATTCGAATCTACCTCCTGAAATCTGTTTCCTGCAATTCTGCCTTGATTTCAAATCCTCTTCTTTGCCTTCCCTCAATATATTTGTGGATGAGAGTTATCATTTATAACTGTGCAGGTTTGTGAATTGCAGTGCCCTGAAGCTCCATTTTACAACTCGCTTTTTTGGGAGGTGGCCTCAAAAGCGCAGGATGGCTTCAGGCCCTTTTCTGGTTCCGGTGTGCAGGCTGAGCCTGTGGTTAATTCTTTTTCCTGATGGGAAAATAGAGTGACCTGTGCCTGTCCCAACACCAAGAGCTAATCTCTCATTGGTTCCCTGTCTTCCCGTTCTTCCTCAGGACAAATTGCAACCTGTATGGAACAGGAGGTTAAAGGTGCTGATGCTCCAAGGAGGGAGATTGCTAGTAAAGTGGCTGGAATGGCGAACCCGAGCACAAGGAGATGAGAAATGAGGTGCGTTTTAGAAACCTTTCCCCATCACACGGTGTACCATCTTCTGGGTTTCTCATGCATGTTTTCGATGTAGGAAGATGCCCTTGAACCTGGAGATTTGGGACCCATGCGATGGGTAGCACGCAGTATTACTTTAAAGGGTCTGCGTTTGCTCACCCAACCTCACCAAACCTCTCAGCCCCAAGAGTGTCCACCCTTATGTCTCATCCAGCTGTGGGTCTAGATAAGGTCAATCCAGGTTGCATCAGAGCCCCTGAACGAATTGTGTAAGTATTTCTCTCTCTTTCACTGTCTTTGTTTCATGGGTTTTTAAAAGTAATTTATTTTTATAATGGGGTTTAGCTGCTTTTCACGGCTTTGTTTATGCCGCTTTACACCCACTTGACAAACTAACAGAGAGATATCAATACATAGGTTTTAAGATTATTACTAGTCAGATATATTCTTGTGCGGTGAATCGGGCGTGTTGAGTCCAGTTCTCTGAGCAAGGAGTAGGTCTTGTCTATTACATATTGGGTTTATGGAACGGTATCTGAGCTAATTTGAAACTCTTGTTTTATGTATCACCCCACCTCACCTTTCCCGTTAAGCAGCCATAGTGTATTTTCTGCATGTGTGACTCTGTTCTGTTTTGTAATTCAGTTCAAGTGTAACGGTTTTTACATTCCCTCTATAAGTGACACCTTATGAGAAGTGTCCTTTTCTGTGTGACTTATTTCACTTAGAATCGTCATACCTAAATCCACTCATCATGCTGCTACTAGCCTTATGACATTGATTTCATGGCTGAGTGATATTCCACTGTACATAAGGACCACAACTTTTTTATCCATTTTTCGCTTTCCTGGGATATTTAAGGTGGAATGAAGTGGAGGTCCTTGTCAACAGAGCAGCCCTAAACTTTGGGGTTCTTGTGTCTTGCTGATTTTTAATTTTCCCACTTTATACCCCCATGCGTGGAAGTGCCCTATGCTCTCTAAGCTGTGTTTTTTAGATGTTTCAGAACACACCGTACACTTCTCCAGAGTGGCTGTTGGCAATTTACATCCCGCCCATCAGTGTAGCAAGGCTCCCATTTCTCCATGGCCTGTCCTGCATTTTTGGTTTTGACACTTTTTTCAGCATGGCCCTTTTAACCGATAGGAAGCGAGACTTCTTTGTAGCGCTGATTTGCCTTTCCAGGTTGCTTGGTTGGCCAAAAAGGGCGTATGCGTTTTTTCCTGAATATATTCAGGAAAAAACGCATACGCCCTTTTTGGCCAAGGGCATCATTGTCAACGTTTTGCTGCTTTTCATGTGCTTTAAAGGCGATTCGAATCTACCTCCTGAAATCTGTTTCCTGCAATTCTGCCTTGATTTCAAATCCTCTTCTTTGCCTTCCCTCAATATATTTGTGGATGAGAGTTATCATTTATAACTGTGCAGGTTTGTGAATTGCAGTGCCCTGAAGCTCCATTTTACAACTCGCTTTTTTGGGAGGTGGCCTCAAAAGCGCAGGATGGCTTCAGGCCCTTTTCTGGTTCCGGTGTGCAGGCTGAGCCTGTGGTTAATTCTTTTTCCTGATGGGAAAATAGAGTGACCTGTGTGTGTCCCAACACCAAGAGCTAATCTCTCATTGGTTCCCTGTCTTCCCGTTCATCCTCAGGACAAATTGCAACCTGTATGGAACAGGAGGTTAAAGGTGCTGATGCTCCAAGGAGGGAGATTGCTAGTAAAGTGGCTGGAATGGCGAACCCGAGCACAAGGAGATGAGAAATGAGGTGCGTTTTAGAAACCTTTCCCCATCACACGGTGTACCATCTTCTGGGTTTCTCATGCATGTTTTCGATGTAGGAAGATGCCCTTGAACCTGGAGATTTGGGACCCATGCGATGGGTAGCACGCAGTATTACTTTAAAGGGTCTGCGTTTGCTCACCCAACCTCACCAAACCTCTCAGCCCCAAGAGTGTCCACCCTTATGTCTCATCCAGCTGTGGGTCTAGATATGGTCAATCCAGGTTGCATCAGAGCCCCTGAACGTATTGTGTAAGTATTTCTCTCTCTTTCCCTGTCTTTGTTTCATGGGTTTTTAAAAGTAATTTATTTTTATAATGGGGTTTAGCTGCTTTTCACGGCTTTGTTTATGCCGCTTTACACCCACTTGACAAACTAACAGAGAGATATCAATACATAGGTTTTAAGATTATTACTAGTCAGATATATTCTTGTGCGGTGAATCGGGCGTGTTGAGTCCAGTTCTCTGAGCAAGGAGTAGGTCTTGTCTATTACATATTGGGTTTATGGAACGGTATCTGAGCTAATTTGAAACTCTTGTTTTATGTATCACCCCACCTCACCTTTCCCGTTAAGCAGCCATAGTGTATTTTCTGCATGTGTGACTCTGTTCTGTTTTGTAATTCAGTTCAAGTGTAACGGTTTTTACATTCCCTCTATAAGTGACACCTTATGAGAAGTGTCCTTTTCTGTGTGACTTATTTCACTTAGAATCGTCATACCTAAATCCACTCATCATGCTGCTACTAGCCTTATGACATTGATTTCATGGCTGAGTGATATTCCACTGTACATAAGGACCACAACTTTTTTATCCATTTTTCGCTTTCCTGGGATATTTAAGGTGGAATGAAGTGGAGGTCCTTGTCAACAGAGCAGCCCTAAACTTTGGGGTTCTTGTGTCTTGCTGATTTTTAATTTTCCCACTTTATACCCCCATGCGTGGAAGTGCCCTATGCTCTCTAAGCTGTGTTTTTTAGATGTTTCAGAACACACCGTACACTTCTCCAGAGTGGCTGTTGGCAATTTACATCCCGCCCATCAGTGTAGCAAGGCTCCCATTTCTCCATGGCCTGTCCTGCATTTTTGGTTTTGACACTTTTTTCAGCATGGCCCTTTTAACCGATGGGAAGCGAGACTTCTTTGTAGCGCTGATTTGCCTTTCCAGGTTGCTTGGTTGGCCAAAAAGGGCGTATGCGTTTTTTCCTGAATATATTCAGGAAAAAACGCATACGCCCTTTTTGGCCAAGGGCATCATTGTCAACGTTTTGCTGCTTTTCATGTGCTTTAAAGGCGATTCGAATCTACCTCCTGAAATCTGTTTCCTGCAATTCTGCCTTGATTTCAAATCCTCTTCTTTGCCTTCCCTCAATATATTTGTGGATGAGAGTTATCATTTATAACTGTGCAGGTTTGTGAATTGCAGTGCCCTGAAGCTCCATTTTACAACTCGCTTTTTTGGGAGGTGGCCTCAAAAGCGCAGGATGGCTTCAGGCCCTTTTCTGGTTCCGGTGTGCAGGCTGAGCCTGTGGTTAATTCTTTTTCCTGATGGGAAAATAGAGTGACCTGTGTGTGTCCCAACACCAAGAGCTAATCTCTCATTGGTTCCCTGTCTTCCCGTTCATCCTCAGGACAAATTGCAACCTGTATGGAACAGGAGGTTAAAGGTGCTGATGCTCCAAGGAGGGAGATTGCTAGTAAAGTGGCTGGAATGGCGAACCCGAGCACAAGGAGATGAGAAATGAGGTGCGTTTTAGAAACCTTTCCCCATCACACGGTGTACCATCTTCTGGGTTTCTCATGCATGTTTTCGATGTAGGAAGATGCCCTTGAACCTGGAGATTTGGGACCCATGCGATGGGTAGCACGCAGTATTACTTTAAAGGGTCTGCGTTTGCTCACCCAACCTCACCAAACCTCTCAGCCCCAAGAGTGTCCACCCTTATGTCTCATCCAGCTGTGGGTCTAGATATGGTCAATCCAGGTTGCATCAGAGCCCCTGAACGTATTGTGTAAGTATTTCTCTCTCTTTCCCTGTCTTTGTTTCATGGGTTTTTAAAAGTAATTTATTTTTATAATGGGGTTTAGCTGCTTTTCACGGCTGTGTTTATGCCGCTTTACACCCACTTGACAAACTAACAGAGAGATATCAATACATAGGTTTTAAGATTATTACTAGTCAGATATATTCTTGTGCGGTGAATCGGGCGTGTTGAGTCCAGTTCTCTGAGCAAGGAGTAGGTCTTGTCTATTACATATTGGGTTTATGGAACGGTATCTGAGCTAATTTGAAACTCTTGTTTTATGTATCACCCCACCTCACCTTTCCCGTTAAGCAGCCATAGTGTATTTTCTGCATGTGTGACTCTGTTCTGTTTTGTAATTCAGTTCAAGTGTAACAGTTTTTACATTCCCTCTATAAGTGACACCTTATGAGAATTGTCCTTTTCTGTGTGACTTATTTCACTTAGAATCGTCATACCTAAATCCACTCATCATGCTGCTACTAGCCTTAAGACATTGATTTCATGGCTGAGTGATATTCCACTGTACATAAGGACCACAACTTTTTTATCCATTTTTCGCTTTCCTGGGATATTTAAGGTGGAATGAAGTGGAGGTCCTTGTCAACAGAGCAGCCCTAAACTTTGGGGTTCTTGTGTCTTGCTGATTTTTAATTTTCCCACTTTATACCCCCATGCGTGGAAGTGCCCTATGCTCTCTAAGCTGTGTTTTTTAGATGTTTCAGAACACACCATACACTTCTCCAGAGTGGCTGTTGGCAATTTACATCCCGCCCATCAGTGTAGCAAGGCTCCCATTTCTCCATGGCCTGTCCTGCATTTCTGGTTTTGACACTTTTTTCAGCATGGCCCTTTTGACCGATGGGAAGCGAGACTTCTTTGTAGCGCTGATTTGCCTTTCCAGGTTGCTTGGTTGGCCAAAAAGGGCGTATGCGTTTTTTCCTGAATATATTCAGGAAAAAACGCATACGCCCTTTTTGGCCAAGGGCATCATTGTCAACGTTTTGCTGCTTTTCATGTGCTTTAAAGGCGATTCGAATCTACCTCCTGAAATCTGTTTCCTGCAATTCTGCCTTGATTTCAAATCCTCTTCTTTGCCTTCCCTCAATATATTTGTGGATGAGAGTTATCATTTATAACTGTGCAGGTTTGTGAATTGCAGTGCCCTGAAGCTCCATTTTACAACTCGCTTTTTTGGGAGGTGGCCGCAAAAGCGCAGGATGGCTTCAGGCCCTTTTCTGGTTCCGGTGTGCAGGCTGAGCCTGTGGTTAATTCTTTTTCCTGATGGGAAAATAGAGTGACCTGTGCCTGTCCCAACACCAAGAGCTAATCTCTCATTGGTTCCCTGTCTTCCCGTTCATCCTCAGGACAAATTGCAACCTGTATGGAACAGGAGGTTAAAGGTGCTGATGCTCCAAGGAGGGAGATTCCTAGTAAAGTGGCTGGAATGGCGAACCCGAGCACAAGGAGATGAGAAATGAGGTGCGTTTTAGAAACCTTTCCCCATCACACGGTGTACCATCTTCTGGGTTTCTCATGCATGTTTTCGATGTAGGAAGATGCCCTTGAACCTGGAGATTTGGGACCCATGCGATGGGTAGCACGCAGTATTACTTTAAAGGGTCTGCGTTTGCTCACCCAACCTCACCAAACCTCTCAGCCCCAAGAGTGTCCACCCTTATGTCTCATCCAGCTGTGGGTCTAGATATGGTCAATCCAGGTTGCATCAGAGCCCCTGAACGAATTGTGTAAGTATTTCTCTCTCTTTCACTGTCTTTGTTTCATGGGTTTTTAAAAGTAATTTATTTTTATAATGGGGTTTAGCTGCTTTTCACGGCTGTGTTTATGCCGCTTTACACCCACTTGACACACTAACAGAGAGATATCAATACATAGGTTTTAAGATTATTACTAGTCAGATATATTCTTGTGCGGTGAATCGGGCGTGTTGAGTCCAGTTCTCTGAGCAAGGAGTAGGTCTTGTCTATTACATATTGGGTTTATGGAACGGTATCTGAGCTAATTTGAAACTCTTGTTTTATGTATCACCCCACCTCACCTTTCCCGTTAAGCAGCCATAGTGTGTTTTCTGCATGTGTGACTCTGTTCTGTTTTGTAATTCAGTTCAAGTGTAACGGCTTTTACATTCCCTCTATAAGTGACACCTTATGAGAAGTGTCCTTTTCTGTGTGACTTATTTCACTTAGAATCATCGTACCTAAATCCACTCATCATGCCGCTACTAGCCTTATGACATTGATTTCATGGCTGAGTGATATTCCATTGTACATAAGGAACACAACTTTTTTATCCATTTTTCGCTTTCCTGGGATATTTAAGGTGGAATGAAGTGGAGGTCCTTGTCAACAGAGCAGCCTTAAACTTTGGGGTTCTTGTGTCTTGCTGATTTTTAATTTTCCCACTTTATCCCCCCATGCGTGGAAGTGCCCTATGCTCTCTAAGCTGTGTTTTTTAGATGTTTCAGGACACACCGTACACTTCTCCAGAGTGGCTGTTGGCAATTTACATCCCGCCCATCAGTGTAGCAAGGCTCCCATTTCTCCATGGCCTGTCCTGCATTTCTGGTTTTGACACTTTTTTCAGCATGGCCCTTTTGACCGATGGGAAGCGAGACTTCTTTGTAGCGCTGATTTGCCTTTCCAGGTTGCTTGGTTGGCCAAAAAGGGCGTATGCGTTTTTTCCTGAATATATTCAGGAAAAAACGCATACGCCCTTTTTGGCCAAGGGCATCATTGTCAACGTTTTGCTGCTTTTCATGTGCTTTAAAGGCGATTCGAATCTACCTCCTGAAATCTGTTTCCTGCAATTCTGCCTTGATTTCAAATCCTCTTCTTTGCCTTCCCTCAATATATTTGTGGACGAGAGTTATCATTTATAACTGTGCAGGTTTGTGAATTGCAGTGCCTTGAAGCCCCATTTTACAACTCGCTTTTTTGGGAGCTGGCCGCAAAAGCGCAGGATGGCTTCAGGCCCTGTTCTGGTTCCGGGGGGCAGGCTGAGCCTGTGGTTAATTCTTCTTCCTGATGGGAAAATAGAGTGACCTGTGCCTCTCCCAACACCAAGAGCTAGTCTCTCATTGGTTCCCCGTCTTCCCGTTCATCCTCAGGACAAATTGCAACCTGTATGGAACAGGAGGTTAAAGGTGCTGATGCTCCAAGTAGGGAGATTGCTAGTAAAGTGGCTGGAATGGCGAACCCGAGCAAAAGGAGATGAGAAATGAGGTGCGTTTTAGAAACCTTTCCCCATCACATGGTGTACCATCTTCTGGGTTTCTCATGCATGTTTTCGATGTAGGAAGATGCCCTTGAACCTGGAGATTTGGGACCCATGCGATGGGTAGCACGCAGTATTACCTTAAAGGGTCTGCGTTTGCTCACCCAACCTCACCAAACCTCTCAGCCCCAAGAGTGTCCACCCTTATGTCTCATCCAGCTGTGGGTCTAGATATGGTCAATCCAGGTTGCATCACAGCCCCTGAACGAATTGTGTAAGAATTTCTCTCTCTTTCACTGTCTTTGTTTCAAGGGTTTTTAAAAGTAATTTATTTTTATAATGGGGTTTAGCTGCTTTTCACGGCTGTGTTTATGCCGCTTTACACCCACTTGACACACTAACAGAGAGATATCAATACATAGGTTTTAAGATTATTACTAGTCAGATATATTCTTGTGCGGTGAATCGGGCGTGTTGAGTCCAGTTCTCTGAGCAAGGAGTAGGTCTTGTCTATTACATATTGGGTTTATGGAACGGTATCTGAGCTAATTTGAAACTCTTGTTTTATGTATCACCCCACCTCACCTTTCCCGTTAAGCAGCCATAGTGTGTTTTCTGCATGTGTGACTCTGTTCTGTTTTGTAATTCAGTTCAAGTGTAACGGCTTTTACATTCCCTCTATAAGTGACACCTTATGAGAAGTGTCCTTTTCTGTGTGACTTATTTCACTTAGAATCGTCGTACCTAAATCCACTCATCATGCCGCTACTAGCCTTATGACATTGATTTCATGGCTGAGTGATATTCCATTGTACATAAGGACCACAACTTTTTTATCCATTTTTCGCTTTCCTGGGATATTTAAGGTGGAAGGAAGTGGAGGTCCTTGTCAACAGAGCAGCCCTAAACTTTGGGGTGCTTGTGTCTTGCTGATTTTCAATTTTCCCACTTTATCCCTCCATGCGTGGAAGTGCCCTATGCTCTCTAAGCTGTGTTTTTTAGATGTTTCAGGACACACCGTACACTTCTCCAGAGTGGCTGTTGGCAATGTACATCCCGCCCATCAGTGTAGCAAGGCTCCCATTTC
This sequence comes from Balaenoptera physalus, assembly GCF_965194825.1. Classification (NCBI taxonomy): domain Eukaryota; kingdom Metazoa; phylum Chordata; class Mammalia; order Artiodactyla; family Balaenopteridae; genus Balaenoptera; species Balaenoptera physalus. The sequence goes on along the minus strand of NW_028126451.1, from coordinate 1,387,444 downwards.
TCCATGGCCTGTCCTGCATTTCTGGTTTTGACACTTTTTTCAGCATGGCCCTTTTGACCGATGGGAAGCGAGACTTCTTTGTAGCGCTGATTTGCCTTTCCAGGTTGCTTGGTTGGCCAAAAAGGGCGTATGCGTTTTTTCCTGAATATATTCAGGAAAAAACGCATACGACCTTTTTGGCCAAGGGCATCATTGTCAACGTTTTGCCGCTTTTCATGTGCTTTAAAGGCGATTCGAATCTACCTCCTGAAATCTGTTTCCTGCAATTCTGCCTTGATTTCAAATCCTCTTCTTTGCCTTCCCTCAATATATTTGTGGACGAGAGTTATCATTTATAACTCTGCAGGTTTGTGAATTGCAGTGCCTTGAAGCCCCATTTTACAACTCGCTTTTTTGGGAGCTGGCCGCAAAAGCGCAGGATGGCTTCAGGCCCTGTTCTGGTTCCGGTGTGCAGGCTGAGCCTGTGGTTAATTCTTTTTCCTGATGGGAAAATAGAGTGACCTGTGCCTGTCCCAACACCAAGAGCTAATCTCTCATTGGTTCCCTGTCTTCCCGTTCATCCTCAGGACAAATTGCAACCTGTATGGAACAGGAGGTTAAAGGTGCTGATGCTCCAAGGAGGGAGATTGCTAGTAAAGTGGCTGGAATGGCGAACCCGAGCACAAGGAGATGAGAAATGAGGTGCATTTTAGAAACCTTTCCCCATCACACGGTGTACCATCTTCTGGGTTTCTCATGCATGTTTTCGATGTAGGAAGATGCCCTTGAACCTGGAGATTTGGGACCCATGCGATGGGTAGCACGCAGTATTACTTTAAAGGGTCTGCGTTTGCTCACCCAACCTCACCAAACCTCTCAGCCCCAAGAGTGTCCACCCTTATGTCTCATCCAGCTGTGGGTCTAGATATGGTCAATCCAGGTTGCATCAGAGCCCCTGAACGAATTGTGTAAGTATTTCTCTCTCTTTCACTGTCTTTGTTTCATGGGTTTTTAAAAGTAATTTATTTTTATAATGGGGTTTAGCTGCTTTTCACGGCTGTGTTTATGCCGCTTTACACCCACTTGACAAACTAACAGAGAGATATCAATACATAGGTTTTAAGATTATTACTAGTCAGATATATTCTTGTGCGGTGAATCGGGCGTGTTGAGTCCAGTTCTCTGAGCAAGGAGTAGGTCTTGTCTATTCCATATTGGGTTTATGGAACGGTATCTGAGCTAATTTGAAACTCTTGTTTTATGTATCACCCCACCTCACCTTTCCCGTTAAGCAGCCATAGTGTGTTTTCTGCATGTGTGACTCTGTTCTGTTTTGTAATTCAGTTCAAGTGTAACGGCTTTTACATTCCCTCTATAAGTGACACCTTATGAGAAGTGTCCTTTTCTGTGTGACTTATTTCACTTAGAATCGTCTTACCTAAATCCACTCATCATGCTGCTACTAGCCTTATGACATTGATTTCATGGCTGAGTGATATTCCATTGTACATAAGGACCACAACTTCTTTATCCATTTTTCGCTTTCCTGGGATATTTAAGGTGGAATGAAGTGGAGGTCCTTGTCAACAGAGCAGCTCTAAACTTTGGGGTGCTTGTGTCTTGCTGATTTTCAATTTTCCCACTTTATCCCCCCATGCGTGGAAGTGCCCTATGCTCTCTAAGCTGTGTTTTTTAGATGTTTCAGGACACACCGTACACTTCTCCAGAGTGGCTGTTGGCAATTTACATCCCGCCCATCAGTGTAGCAAGGCTCCCATTTCTCCATGGCCTGTCCTGCATTTCTGGTTTTGACACTTTTTTCAGCATGGCCCTTTTGACCGATGGGAAGCGAGACTTCTTTGTAGCGCTGATTTGCCTTTCCAGGTTGCTTGGTTGGCCAAAAAGGGCGTATGCGTTTTTTCCTGAATATATTCAGGAAAAAACGCATACGCCCTTTTTGGCCAAGGGCATCATTGTCAACGTTTTGCCGCTTTTCATGTGCTTTAAAGGCGATTCGAATCTACCTCCTGAAATCTGTTTCCTGCAATTCTGCCTTGATTTCAAATCCTCTTCTTTGCCTTCCCTCAATATATTTGTGGACGAGAGTTATCATTTATAACTCTGCAGGTTTGTGAATTGCAGTGCCCTGAAGCTCCATTTTACAAGTCGCTTTTTTGGGAGCCGGCCGCAAAAGCGCAGGATGGCTTCAGGCCCTGTTCTGGTTCAGGGGGGCAGGCTGAGCCTGTGGTTAATTCTTCTTCCTGATGGGAAAATAGAGTGACCTGTGCCTCTCCCAACACCAAGAGCTAGTCTCTCATTGGTTCCCCGTCTTCCCGTTCATCCTCAGGACAAATTGCAACCTGTACGGAACAGGAGGTTAAAGGTGCTGATGCTCCAAGTAGGGAGATTGCTAGTAAAGTGGCTGGAATGGCGAACCCGAGCACAAGGAGATGAGAAATGAGGTGCGTTTTAGAAACCTTTCCCCATCACACGGTGTACCATCTTCTGGGTTTCTCATGCATGTTTTCGATGTAGGAAGATGCCCTTGAACCTGGAGATTTGGGACCCATGCGATGGGTAGCACGCAGTATTACTTTAAAGGGTCTGCGTTTGCTAACCCAACCTCACCAAACCTCTCAGCCCCAAGAGTGTCCACCCTTATGTCTCATCCAGCTGTGGGTCTAGATATGGTCAATCCAGGTTGCATCACAGCCCCTGAACGAATTGTGTAAGAATTTCTCTCTCTTTCCCTGTCTTTGTTTCCTGGGTTTTTAAAAGTAATTTATTTTTATAATGGGGTTTAGCTGCTTTTCACGGCTGTGTTTATGCCGCTTTACACCCACTTGACACACTAACAGAGAGATATCAATACATAGGTTTTAAGATTATTACTAGTCAGTTATATTCTTGTGCGGTGAATCGGGCGTGTTGAGTCCAGTTCTCTGAGCAAGGAGTAGGTCCTGTCTATTACATATTGGGTTTATGGAACGGTATCTGAGCTAATTTGAAACTCTTTTTTTATGTATCACCCCACCTCACCTTTCCCGTTAAGCAGCCATAGTGTATTTTCTGCATGTGTGACTCTGTTCTGTTTTGTAATTCAGTTCAAGTGTAACGGTTTTTACATTCCCTCTATAAGTGACACCTTATGAGAAGTGTCCTTTTCTGTGTGACTTATTTCACTTAGAATCGTCATACCTAAATCCACTCATCATGATGCTACTAGCCTTATGACATTGATTTCATGGCTGAGTGATATTCCACTGTACATAAGGACCACAACTTTTTTATCCATTTTTCGCTTTCCTGGGAAATTTAAGGTGGAATGAAGTGGAGGTCCTCGTCAACAGAGCAGCCCTAAACTTTGGGGTTCTTGTGTCTTGCTGATTTTTAATTTTCCCACTTTATACCCCCATGCGTGGAAGTGCCCTATGCTCTCTAAGCTGTGTTTTTTAGATGTTTCAGAACACACCGTACACTTCTCCAGAGTGGCTGTTGGCAATTTACATCCCGCCCATCAGTGTAGCAAGGCTCCCATTTCTCCATGGCCTGTCCTGCATTTTTGGTTTTGACACTTTTTTCAGCATGGCCCTTTTGACCGATGGGAAGCGAGACTTCTTTGTAGCGCTGATTTGCCTTTCCAGGTTGCTTGGTTGGCCAAAAAGGGCGTATGCGTTTTTTCCTGAATATATTCAGGAAAAAACGCATACGCCCTTTTTGGCCAAGGGCATCATTGTCAACGTTTTGCTGCTTTTCATATGCTTTAAAGGCGATTCGAATCTACCTCCTGAAATCTGTTTCCTGCAATTCTGCCTTGATTTCAAATCCTCTTCTTTGCCTTCCCTCAATATATTTGTGGATGAGAGTTATCATTTATAACTGTGCAGGTTTGTGAATTGCAGTGCCCTGAAGCTCCATTTTACAACTCGCTTTTTTGGGAGGTGGCCTCAAAAGCGCAGGATGGCTTCAGGCCCTTTTCTGGTTCCGGTGTGCAGGCTGAGCCTGTGGTTAATTCTTTTTCCTGATGGGAAAATAGAGTGACCTGTGCCTGTCCCAACACCAAGAGCTAATCTCTCATTGGTTCCCTGTCTTCCCGTTCTTCCTCAGGACAAATTGCAACCTGTATGGAACAGGAGGTTAAAGGTGCTGATGCTCCAAGGAGGGAGATTGCTAGTAAAGTGGCTGGAATGGCGAACCCGAGCACAAGGAGATGAGAAATGAGGTGCGTTTTAGAAACCTTTCCCCATCACACGGTGTACCATCTTCTGGGTTTCTCATGCATGTTTTCGATGTAGGAAGATGCCCTTGAACCTGGAGATTTGGGACCCATGCGATGGGTAGCACGCAGTATTACTTTAAAGGGTCTGCGTTTGCTCACCCAACCTCACCAAACCTCTCAGCCCCAAGAGTGTCCACCCTTATGTCTCATCCAGCTGTGGGTCTAGATATGGTCAATCCAGGTTGCATCAGAGCCCCTGAACGAATTGTGTAAGTATTTCTCTCTCTTTCCCTGTCTTTGTTTCATGGGTTTTTAAAAGTAATTTATTTTTATAATGGGGTTTAGCTGCTTTTCACGGCTGTGTTTATGCCGCTTTACACCCACTTGACAAACTAACAGAGAGATATCAATACATAGGTTTTAAGATTATTACTAGTCAGATATATTCTTGTGCGGTGAATCGGGCGTGTTGAGTCCAGTTCTCTGAGCAAGGAGTAGGTCTTGTCTATTACATATTGGGTTTATGGAACGGTATCTGAGCTAATTTGAAACTCTTGTTTTATGTATCACCCCACCTCACCTTTCCCGTTAAGCAGCCATAGTGTGTTTTCTGCATGTGTGACTCTGTTCTGTTTTGTAATTCAGTTCAAGTGTAACGGCTTTTACATTCCCTCTATAAGTGACACCTTATGAGAAGTGTCCTTTTCTGTGTGACTTATTTCACTTAGAATCATCGTACCTAAATCCACTCATCATGCCGCTACTAGCCTTATGACATTGATTTCATGGCTGAGTGATATTCCATTGTACATAAGGAACACAACTTTTTTATCCATTTTTCGCTTTCCTGGGATATTTAAGGTGGAATGAAGTGGAGGTCCTTGTCAACAGAGCAGCCTTAAACTTTGGGGTTCTTGTGTCTTGCTGATTTTTAATTTTCCCACTTTTTCCCCCCATGCGTGGAAGTGCCCTATGCTCTCTAAGCTGTGTTTTTTAGATGTTTCAGGACACACCGTACACTTCTCCAGAGTGGCTGTTGGCAATTTACATCCCGCCCATCAGTGTAGCAAGGCTCCCATTTCTCCATGGCCTGTCCTGCATTTCTGGTTTTGACACTTTTTTCAGCATGGCCCTTTTGACCGATGGGAAGCGAGACTTCTTTGTAGCGCTGATTTGCCTTTCCAGGTTGCTTGGTTGGCCAAAAAGGGCGTATGCGTTTTTTCCTGAATATATTCAGGAAAAAACGCATACGCTCTTTTTGGCCAAGGGCATCATTGTCAACGTTTTGCTGCTTTTCATGTGCTTTAAAGGCGATTCGAATCTACCTCCTGAAATCTGTTTCCTGCAATTCTGCCTTGATTTCAAATCCTCTTCTTTGCCTTCCCTCAATATATTTGTGGACGAGAGTTATCATTTATAACTGTGCAGGTTTGTGAATTGCAGTGCCTTGAAGCCCCATTTTACAACTCGCTTTTTTGGGAGCTGGCCACAAAAGCGCAGGATGGCTTCAGGCCCTGTTCTGTTTCCGGGGGGCAGGCTGAGCCTGTGGTTAATTCTTCTTCCTGATGGGAAAATAGAGTGACCTGTGCCTCTCCCAACACCAAGAGCTAGTCTCTCATTGGTTCCCCGTCTTCCCGTTCTTCCTCAGATCAAATTGCAACCTGTATGGAACAGGAGGTTAAAGGTGCTGATGCTCCAAGTAGGGAGATTGCTAGTAAAGTGGCTGGAATGGCGAACCCGAGCAAAAGGAGATGAAAAATGAGGTGCGTTTTAGAAACCTTTCCCCATCACACGGTGTACCATCTTCTGGGTTTCTCATGCATGTTTTCGATGTAGGAAGATGCCCTTGAACCTGGAGATTTGGGACCCATGCGATGGGGAGCACGCAGTATTACTTTAAAGGGTCTGCGTTTGCTCACGCAACCTCACCAAACCTCTCAGCCCCAAGAGTGTCCACCCTTATGTCTCATCAAGCTGTGGGTCTAGATATGGTCAATCCAGGTTGCATCACAGCCCCTGAACGAATTGTGTAAGAATTTCTCTCTCTTTCCCTGTCTTTGTTTCATGGGTTTTTAAAAGTAATTTCTTTTTATAATGGGGTTTAGCTGCTTTTCACGGCTGTGTTTATGCCGCTTTACACCCACTTGACACACTAACAGAGAGATATCAATACATAGGTTTTAAGATTATTACTAGTCAGATATATTCTTGTGTGGTGAATCGGGCGTGTTGAGTCCAGTTCTCTGAGCAAGGAGTAGGTCTTGTCTATTACATATTGGGTTTATGGAACGGTATCTGAGCTAATTTGAAACTCTTGTTTTATGTATCACCCCACCTCACCTTTCCCGTTAAGCAGCCATAGTGTGTTTTCTGCATGTGTGACTCTGTTCTGTTTTGTAATTCAGTTCAAGTGTAACGGCTTTTACATTCCCTCTATAAGTGACACCTTATGAGAAGTGTCCTTTTCTGTGTGACTTATTTCACTTAGAATCGTCGTACCTAAATCCACTCATCATGCCGCTACTAGCCTTATGACATTGATTTCATGGCTGAGTGATATTCCATTGTACATAAGGACCACAACTTTTTTATCCATTTTTCGCTTTCCTGGGATCTTTAAGGTGGAATGAAGTGGAGGTCCTTGTCAACAGAGCAGCCCTAATCTTTGGGGTTCTTGTGTCTTGCTGATTTTTAATTTTCCCACTTTATACCCCCATGCGTGGGAGTGCCCTATGCTCTCTAAGCTGTGTTTTTTAGATGTTTCAGAACACACCGTACACTTCTCCAGAGTGGCTGTTGGCAATTTACATACCACCCATCTGTGTAGCAAGGCTCCCATTTCTCCATGGCCTGTCCTGCATTTCTGGATTTGACGCTTTTTTCAGCATGGCCCTTTTGACCGATGGGAAGCGAGACTTCTTTGTAGCGCTGATTTGCCTTTCCAGGTTGCTTGGTTGGCCAAAAAGGGCGTATGCGTTTTTTCCTGAATATATTCAGGAAAAAACGCATACGCCCTTTTTGGCCAAGGGCATCATTGTCAACGTTTTGCTGCTTTTCATGTGCTTTAAAGGCGATTCGAATCTACCTCCTGAAATCTGTTTCCTGCAATTCTGCCTTGATTTCAAATCCTCTTCTTTGCCTTCCCTCAATATATTTGTGGACGAGAGTTATCATTTATAACTCTGCAGGTTTGTGAATTGCAGTTCCCTGAAGCTCCATTTTACAACTCGCTTTTTTGGGAGCTGGCCGCAAAAGCGCAGGATGGCTTCAGGCCCTGTTCTGGTTCCGGGGTGCAGGCTGAGCCTGTGGTTAATTCTTCTTCCTGATGGGAAAATTGAGTGACCTGTGCCTGTCCCAACACCAAGAGCTAATCTCTCATTGGTTCCCCGTCTTCCCGTTCATCCTCAGGACAAATTGCAACCTGTATGGAACAGGAGGTTAAAGGTGCTGATGCTCCAAGTAGGGAGATTGCTAGTAAAGTGGCTGGAATGGCGAACCCGAGCAAAAGGAGATGAGAAATGAGGTGTGTTTTAGAAACCTTTCCCCATCACATGGTGTACCATCTTCTGGGTTTCTCATGCATGTTTTCGATGTAGGAAGATGCCCTTGAACCTGGAGATTTGGGACCCATGCGATGGGTAGCACGCAGTATTAACTTAAAGGGTCTGCGTTTGCTCACCCAACCTCACCAAACCTCTCAGCCCCAAGAGTGTCCACCCTTATGTCTCATCCAGCTGTGGGTCTAGATATGGTCAATCCAGGTTTCATCACAGCCCCTGAACGAATTGTGTAAGAATTTCTCTCTCTTTCACTGTCTTTGTTTCATGGGTTTTTAAAAGTAATTTATTTTTATAATGGGGTTTAGCTGCTTTTCACGGCTGTGTTTATGCCGCTTTACACCCACTTGACACACTAACAGAGAGATATCAATACATAGGTTTTAAGATTATTACTAGTCAGATATATTCTTGTGCGGTGAATCGGGCGTGTTGAGTCCAGTTCTCTGAGCAAGGAGTAGGTCTTGTCTATTACATATTGGGTTTATGGAACGGTATCTGAGCTAATTTGAAACTCTTGTTTTATGTATCACCCCACCTCACCTTTCCCGTTAAGCAGCCATAGTGTGTTTTCTGCACGTGTGACTCTGTTCTGTTTTGTAATTCAGTTCAAGTGTAACGGTTTTTACATTTCCTCTATAAGTGACTCCTTATGAGAAGTGTCCTTTTCTGTGAGACTTATTTCACTTAGAATCGTCGTACCTAAATCCACTCATCATGCCGCTACTAGCCTTATGACATTGATTTCATGGCTGAGTGATATTCCATTGTACATAAGGACCACAACTTTTTTATCCATTTTTCGCTTTCCTGGGGTATTTAAGGTGGAATGAAGTGGAGGTCCTTGTCAACAGAGCAGCCCTAATCTTTGGGGTTCTTGTGTCTTGCTGATTTTTAATTTTCCCACTTTATACCCCCATGCGTGGGAGTGCCCTATGCTCTCTAAGCTGTGTTTTTTAGATGTTTCAGAACACACCGTACACTTCTCCAGAGTGGCTGTTGGCAATTTACATACCACCCATCAGGGTAGCAAGGCTCCCATTTCTCCATGGCCTGTCCTGCATTTCTGGTTTTGACGCTTTTTTCAGCATGGCCCTTTTGACCGATGGGAAGCGAGACTTCTTTGTAGCGCTGATTTGCCTTTCCAGGTTGCTTGGTTGGCCAAAAAGGGCGTATGCGTTTTTTCCTGAATATATTCAGGAAAAAACGCATACGCTCTTTTTGGCTAAGGGCATCATTGTCAACGTTTTGCTGCTTTTCATGTGCTTTAAAGGCGATTCGAATCTACCTCCTGAAATCTGTTTCCTGCAATTCTGCCTTGATTTCAAATCCTCTTCTTTGCCTTCCCTCAATATATTTGTGGACGAGAGTTATCATTTATAACTGTGCAGGTTTTTGAATTGCAGTGCCCTGAAGCTCGATTTTACAACTCGCTTTTTTGGGTGCTGGCCGCAAAAGCGCAGGATGGCTTCAGGCCCTGTTCTGGTTCCGGGGGGCAGGCTGAGCCTGTGGTTAATTCGTCTTCCTGATGGGAAAATAGAGTGACCTGTGCCTGTCCCAACACCAAGAGCTAGTCTCTCATTGGTTCCCCGTCTTCCCGTTCTTCCTCAGGACAAATTGCCACCTGTATGGAACAGGAGGTTAAAGGTGCAGATGCTCCAAGTAGGGAGATTGCTAGTAAAGTGGCTGGAATGGCGAACCCGAGCACAAGGAGATGAGAAATGAGGTGCGTTTTAGAAACCTTTCCCCATCACACGGTGTACCATCTTCTGGGTTTCTCATGCATGTTTACGATGTAGGAAGATGCCCTTGAACCTGGAGATTTGGGACCCATGCGATGGGTAGCACGCAGTATTACTTTAAAGGGTCTGCGTTTGCTCACCCAACCTCACCAAACCTCTCAGCCCCAAGAGTGTCCACCCTTATGTCTCATCCAGCTGTGGGTCTAGATATGGTCAATCCAGGTTGCATCACAGCCCCTGAACGAATTGTGTAAGAATTTCTCTCTCTTTCACTGTCTTTGTTTCATGGGTTTTTAAAAGTAATTTCTTTTTATAATGGGGTTTAGCTGCTTTTCACGGCTGTGTTTATGCCGCTTTACACCCACTTGACACACTAACAGAGAGATATCAATACATAGGTTTTAAGATTATTACTAGTCAGATATATTCTTGTGCGGTGAATCGGGCATGTTGAGTCCAGTTCTCTGAGCAAGGAGTAGGTCTTGTCTATTACATATTGGGTTTATGGAACGGTATCTGAGCTAATTTGAAACTCTTGTTTTATGTATGACCCCACCTCACCTTTCCCGTTAAGCAGCCATAGTGTGTTTTCTGCATGTGTGACTCTGTTCTGTTTTGTAATTCAGTTCATGTGTAACGGCTTTTACATTCCCTCTACAAGTGACACCTTATGAGAAGTGTCCTTTTCTGTGTGACTTATTTCACTTAGAATCGTCGTACCTAAATCCACTCATCATGCCGCTACTAGCCTTATGACATTGATTTCATGGCTGAGTGATATTCCATTGTACATAAGGACCACAACTTTTTTATCCATTTTTCGCTTTCCTGGGATATTTAAGGTGGAAGGAAGTGGAGGTCCTTGTCAACAGAGCAGCCCTAAACTTTGGGGTGCTTGTGTCTTGCTGATTTTCAATTTTCCCACTTTATCCCTCCATGCGTGGAAGTGCCCTATGCTCTCTAAGCTGTGTTTTTTAGATGTTTCAGGACACACCGTACACTTCTCCAGAGTGGCTGTTGGCAATGTACATCCCGCCCATCAGTGTAGCAAGGCTCCCATTTCTCCATGGCCTGTCCTGCATTTCTGGTTTTGACACTTTTTTCAGCATGGCCCTTTTGACCGATGGGAAGCGAGACTTCTTTGTAGCGCTGATTTGCCTTTCCAGGTTGCTTGGTTGGCCAAAAAGGGCGTATGCGTTTTTTCCTGAATATATTCAGGAAAAAACGCATACGCCCTTTTTGGCCAAGGGCATCATTGTCAACGTTTTGCCGCTTTTCATGTGCTTTAAAGGCGATTCGAATCTACCTCCTGAAATCTGTTTCCTGCAATTCTGCCTTGATTTCAAATCCTCTTCTTTGCCTTCCCTCAATATATTTGTGGACGAGAGTTATCATTTATAACTCTGCAGGTTTGTGAATTGCAGTGCCTTGAAGCCCCATTTTACAACTCGCTTTTTTGGGAGCTGGCCGCAAAAGCGCAGGATGGCTTCAGGCCCTGTTCTGGTTCCGGTGTGCAGGCTGAGCCTGTGGTTAATTCTTTTTCCTGATGGGAAAATAGAGTGACCTGTGCCTGTCCCAACACCAAGAGCTAATCTCTCATTGGTTCCCTGTCTTCCCGTTCATCCTCAGGACAAATTGCAACCTGTATGGAACAGGAGGTTAAAGGTGCTGATGCTCCAAGTAGGGAGATTGCTAGTAAAGTGGCTGGAATGGCGAACCCGAGCACAAGGAGATGAGAAATGAGGTGCGTTTTAGAAACCTTTCCCCATCACACGGTGTACCATCTTCTGGGTTTCTCATGCATGTTTTCGATGTAGGAAGATGCCCTTGAACCTGGAGATTTGGGACCCATGCGATGGGTAGCACGCAGTATTACTTTAAAGGGTCTGCGTTTGCTCACCCAACCTCACCAAACCTCTCAGCCCCAAGAGTGTCCACCCTTATGTCTCATCCAGCTGTGGGTCTAGATAAGGTCAATCCAGGTTGCATCAGAGCCCCTGAACGAATTGTGTAAGTATTTCTCTCTCTTTCACTGTCTTTGTTTCATGGGTTTTTAAAAGTAATTTATTTTTATAATGGGGTTTAGCTGCTTTTCACGGCTGTGTTTATGCCGCTTTACACCCACTTGACAAACTAACAGAGAGATATCAATACATAGGTTTTAAGATTATTACTAGTCAGATATATTCTTGTGCGGTGAATCGGGCGTGTTGAGTCCAGTTCTCTGAGCAAGGAGTAGGTCTTGTCTATTCCATATTGGGTTTATGGAACGGTATCTGAGCTAATTTGAAACTCTTGTTTTATGTATCACCCCACCTCACCTTTCCCGTTAAGCAGCCATAGTGTGTTTTCTGCATGTGTGACTCTGTTCTGTTTTGTAATTCAGTTCAAGTGTAACGGCTTTTACATTCCCTCTATAAGTGACACCTTATGAGAAGTGTCCTTTTCTGTGTGACTTATTTCACTTAGAATCATCGTACCTAAATCCACTCATCATGCCGCTACTAGCCTTATGACATTGATTTCATGGCTGAGTGATATTCCATTGTACATAAGGAACACAACTTTTTTATCCATTTTTCGCTTTCCTGGGATATTTAAGGTGGAATGAAGTGGAGGTCCTTGTCAACAGAGCAGCCTTAAACTTTGGGGTTCTTGTGTCTTGCTGATTTTTAATTTTCCCACTTTATCCCCCCATGCGTGGAAGTGCCCTATGCTCTCTAAGCTGTGTTTTTTAGATGTTTCAGGACACACCGTACACTTCTCCAGAGTGGCTGTTGGCAATTTACATCCCGCCCATCAGTGTAGCAAGGCTCCCATTTCTCCATGGCCTGTCCTGCATTTCTGGTTTTGGCACTTTTTTCAGCATGGCCCTTTTGACCGATGGGAAGCGAGACTTCTTTGTAGCGCTGATTTGCCTTTCCAGGTTGCTTGGTTGGCCAAAAAGGGCGTATGCGTTTTCTCCTGAATATATTCAGGAAAAAACGCATACGCCCTTTTTGGACAAGGGCATCATTGTCAACGTTTTGCCGCTTTTCATGTGCTTTAAAGGCGATTCGCATCTTCCTCCTGAAATCTGTTTCCTGCAATTCTGCCTTGATTTCAAATCCTCTTCTTTGCCTTCCCTCAATATATTTGTGGACGAGAGTTATCATTTATAACTCTGCAGGTTTGTGAATTGCAGTGCCCTGAAGCTCCATTTTACAAGTCGCTTTTTTGGGAGCCGGCCGCAAAAGCGCAGGATGGCTTCAGGCCCTGTTCTGGTTCCGGGGGGCAGGCTGAGCCTGTGGTTAATTCTTCTTCCTGATGGGAAAATAGAGTGACCTGTGCCTGTCCCAACACCAAGAGCTAGTCTCTCATTGGTTCCCCGTCTTCCCGTTCATCCTCAGGACAAATTGCAACCTGTACGGAACAGGAGGTTAAAGGTGATGATGCTCCAAGTAGGGAGATTGCTAGTAAAGTGGCTGGAATGGCGAACCCGAGCACAAGGAGATGAGAAATGAGGTGCGTTTTAGAAACCTTTCCCCATCACACGGTGTACCATCTTCTGGGTTTCTCATGCATGTTTTCGATGTAGGAAGATGCCCTTGAACCTGGAGATTTGGGACCCATGCGATGGGTAGCACGCAGTATTACTTTAAAGGGTCTGCGTTTGCTCACCCAACCTCACCGAACCTCTCAGCCCCAAGAGTGTCCACCCTTATGTCTCATCCAGCTGTGGGTCTAGATATGGTCAATCCAGGTTGCATCACAGCCCCTGAACGAATTGTGTAAGAATTTCTCTCTCTTTCCCTGTCTTTGTTTCATGGGTTTTTAAAAATAATTTATTTTTATAATGGGGTTTAGCTGCTTTTCACGGCTGTGTTTAGGCCGCTTTACACCCACTTGACCCACTAACAGAGAGATATCAATACATAGGTTTTAAGATTATTACTAGTCAGATATATTCTTGTGCGGTGAATCGGGCGTGTTGAGTCCAGTTCTCTGAGCAAGGAGTAGGTCTTGTCTATTCCATATTGGGTTTATGGAACGGTATCTGAGCTAATTTGAAACTCTTGTTTTATGTATCACCCCACCTCACCTTTCCCGTTAAGCAGCCATAGTGTGTTTTCTGCATGTGTGACTCTGTTCTGTTTTGTAATTCAGTTCAAGTGTAACGGCTTTTACATTCCCTCTATAAGTGACACCTTATGAGAAGTGTCCTTTTCTGTGTGACTTATTTCACTTAGAATCATCGTACCTAAATCCACTCATCATGCCGCTACTAGCCTTATGACATTGATTTCATGGCTGAGTGATATTCCATTGTACATAAGGAACACAACTTTTTTATCCATTTTTCGCTTTCCTGGGATATTTAAGGTGGAATGAAGTGGAGGTCCTTGTCAACAGAGCAGCCTTAAACTTTGGGGTTCTTGTGTCTTGCTGATTTTTAATTTTCCCACTTTATCCCCCCATGCGTGGAAGTGCCCTATGCTCTCTAAGCTGTGTTTTTTAGATGTTTCAGGACACACCGTACACTTCTCCAGAGTGGCTGTTGGCAATTTACATCCCACCCATCAGTGTAGCAAGGCTCCCATTTCTCCATGGCCTGTCCTGCATTTCTGGTTTTGGCACTTTTTTCAGCATGGCCCTTTTGACCGATGGGAAGCGAGACTTCTTTGTAGCGCTGATTTGCCTTTCCAGGTTGCTTGGTTGGCCAAAAAGGGCGTATGCGTTTTCTCCTGAATATATTCAGGAAAAAACGCATACGCCCTTTTTGGACAAGGGCATCATTGTCAACGTTTTGCCGCTTTTCATGTGCTTTAAAGGCGATTCGCATCTTCCTCCTGAAATCTGTTTCCTGCAATTCTGCCTTGATTTCAAATCCTCTTCTTTGCCTTCCCTCAATATATTTGTGGACGAGAGTTATCATTTATAACTCTGCAGGTTTGTGAATTGCAGTGCCCTGAAGCTCCATTTTACAAGTCGCTTTTTTGGGAGCCGGCCGCAAAAGCGCAGGATGGCTTCAGGCCCTGTTCTGGTTCCGGGGGGCAGGCTGAGCCTGTGGTTAATTCTTCTTCCTGATGGGAAAATAGAGTGACCTGTGCCTGTCCCAACACCAAGAGCTAGTCTCTCATTGGTTCCCCGTCTTCCCGTTCATCCTCAGGACAAATTGCAACCTGTACGGAACAGGAGGTTAAAGGTGATGATGCTCCAAGTAGGGAGATTGCTAGTAAAGTGGCTGGAATGGCGAACCCGAGCACAAGGAGATGAGAAATGAGGTGCGTTTTAGAAACCTTTCCCCATCACACGGTGTACCATCTTCTGGGTTTCTCATGCATGTTTTCGATGTAGGAAGATGCCCTTGAACCTGGAGATTTGGGACCCATGCGATGGGTAGCACGCAGTATTACTTTAAAGGGTCTGCGTTTGCTCACCCAACCTCACCGAACCTCTCAGCCCCAAGAGTGTCCACCCTTATGTCTCATCCAGCTGTGGGTCTAGATATGGTCAATCCAGGTTGCATCACAGCCCCTGAACGAATTGTGTAAGAATTTCTCTCTCTTTCCCTGTCTTTGTTTCATGGGTTTTTAAAAATAATTTATTTTTATAATGGGGTTTAGCTGCTTTTCACGGCTGTGTTTAGGCCGCTTTACACCCACTTGACCCACTAACAGAGAGATATCAATACATAGGTTTTAAGATTATTACTAGTCAGATATATTCTTGTGCGGTGAATCGGGCGTGTTGAGTCCAGTTCTCTGAGCAAGGAGTAGGTCTTGTCTATTCCATATTGGGTTTATGGAACGGTATCTGAGCTAATTTGAAACTCTTGTTTTATGTATCACCCCACCTCACCTTTCCCGTTAAGCAGCCATAGTGTGTTTTCTGCATGTGTGACTCTGTTCTGTTTTGTAATTCAGTTCAAGTGTAACGGTTTTTACATTCCCTCTATAAGTGACACCTTATGAGAAGTGTCCTTTTCTGTGTGACTTATTTCACTTAGAATCGTCTTACCTAAATCCACTCATCATGCTGCTACTAGCCTTATGACATTGATTTCATGGCTGAGTGATATTCCATTGTACATAAGGACCACAACTTTTTTATCCATTTTTAACTTTCCTGGGATATTTAAGGTGGAATGAAGTGGAGGTCCTTGTCAACAGAGCAGCCCTAAACTTTGGGGTGCTTGTGTCTTGCTGATTTTCAATTTTCCCACTTTATCCCCCCATGCGTGGAAGTGCCCTATGCTCTCTAAGCTGTGTTTTTTAGATGTTTCAGGACACACCGTACACTTCTCCAGAGTGGCTGTTGGCAATTTACATCCCGCCCATCAGTGTAGCAAGGCTCCCATTTCTCCATGGCCTGTCCTGCATTTCTGGTTTTGACACTTTTTTCAGCATGGCCCTTTTGACCGATGGGAAGCGAGACTTCTTTGTAGCGCTGATTTGCCTTTCCAGGTTGCTTGGTTGGCCAAAAAGGGCGTATGCGTTTTTTCCTGAATATATTCAGGAAAAAACGCATACGCCCTTTTTGGCCAAGGGCATCATTGTCAACGTTTTGCCGCTTTTCATGTGCTTTAAAGGCGATTCGAATCTACCTCCTGAAATCTGTTTCCTGCAATTCTGCCTTGATTTCAAATCCTCTTCTTTGCCTTCCCTCAATATATTTGTGGACGAGAGTTATCATTTATAACTCTGCAGGTTTGTGAATTGCAGTGCCCTGAAGCTCCATTTTACAAGTCGCTTTTTTGGGAGCCGTCCGCAAAAGCGCAGGATGGCTTCAGGCCCTGTTCTGGTTCAGGGGGGCAGGCTGAGCCTGTGGTTAATTCTTCTTCCTGATGGGAAAATAGAGTGACCTGTGCCTCTCCCAACACCAAGAGCTAGTCTCTCATTGGTTCCCCGTCTTCCCGTTCATCCTCAGGACAAATTGCAACCTGTACGGAACAGGAGGTTAAAGGTGCTGATGCTCCAAGTAGGGAGATTGCTAGTAAAGTGGCTGGAATGGCGAACCCGAGCACAAGGAGATGAGAAATGAGGTGCGTTTTAGAAACCTTTCCCCATCACACGGTGTACCATCTTCTGGGTTTCTCATGCATGTTTTCGATGTAGGAAGATGCCCTTGAACCTGGAGATTTGGGACCCATGCGATGGGTAGCACGCAGTATTACTTTAAAGGGTCTGCGTTTGCTCACCCAACCTCACCGAACCTCTCAGCCCCAAGAGTGTCCACCCTTATGTCTCATCCAGCTGTGGGTCTAGATATGGTCAATCCAGGTTGCATCACAGCCCCTGAACGAATTGTGTAAGAATTTCTCTCTCTTTCCCTGTCTTTGTTTCATGGGTTTTTAAAAATAATTTATTTTTATAATGGGGTTTAGCTGCTTTTCACGGCTGTGTTTAGGCCGCTTTACACCCACTTGACCCACTAACAGAGCGATATCAATACATAGGTTTTAAGATTATTACTAGTCAGATATATTCTTGTGCGGTGAATCGGGCGTGTTGAGTCCAGTTCTCTGAGCAAGGAGTAGGTCTTGTCTATTCCATATTGGGTTTATGGAACGGTATCTGAGCTAATTTGAAACTCTTGTTTTATGTATCACCCCACCTCACCTTTCCCGTTAAGCAGCCATAGTGTGTTTTCTGCATGTGTGACTCTGTTCTGTTTTGTAATTCAGTTCAAGTGTAACGGTTTTTACATTCCCTCTATAAGTGACACCTTATGAGAAGTGTCCTTTTCTGTGTGACTTATTTCACTTAGAATCGTCATACCTAAATCCACTCATCATGCCGCTACTAGCCTTATGACATTGATTTCATGGCTGAGTGATATTCCATTGTACATAAGGACCACAACTTTTTTATCCATTTTTCGCTTTCCTGGGATATTTAAGGTGGAAGGAAGTGGAGGTCCTTGTCAACAGAGCAGCCCTAAACTTTGGGGTGCTTGTGTCTTGCTGATTTTCAATTTTCCCACTTTATCCCTCCATGCGTGGAAGTGCCCTATGCTCTCTAAGCTGTGTTTTTTAGATGTTTCAGGACACACCGTACACTTCTCCAGAGTGGCTGTTGGCAATGTACATCCCGCCCATCAGTGTAGCAAGGCTCCCATTTCTCCATGGCCTGTCCTGCATTTCTGGTTTTGACACTTTTTTCAGCATGGCCCTTTTGACCGATGGGAAGCGAGACTTCTTTGTAGCGCTGATTTGCCTTTCCAGGTTGCTTGGTTGGCCAAAAAGGGCGTATGCGTTTTTTCCTGAATATATTCAGGAAAAAACGCATACGACCTTTTTGGCCAAGGGCATCATTGTCAACGTTTTGCCGCTTTTCATGTGCTTTAAAGGCGATTCGAATCTACCTCCTGAAATCTGTTTCCTGCAATTCTGCCTTGATTTCAAATCCTCTTCTTTGCCTTCCCTCAATATATTTGTGGACGAGAGTTATCATTTATAACTCTGCAGGTTTGTGAATTGCAGTGCCTTGAAGCCCCATTTTACAACTCGCTTTTTTGGGAGCTGGCCGCAAAAGCGCAGGATGGCTTCAGGCCCTGTTCTGGTTCCGGTGTGCAGGCTGAGCCTGTGGTTAATTCTTTTTCCTGATGGGAAAATAGAGTGACCTGTGCCTGTCCCAACACCAAGAGCTAATCTCTCATTGGTTCCCTGTCTTCCCGTTCATCCTCAGGACAAATTGCAACCTGTATGGAACAGGAGGTTAAAGGTGCTGATGCTCCAAGTAGGGAGATTGCTAGTAAAGTGGCTGGAATGGCGAACCCGAGCACAAGGAGATGAGAAATGAGGTGCGTTTTAGAAACCTTTCCCCATCACACGGTGTACCATCTTCTGGGTTTCTCATGCATGTTTTCGATGTAGGAAGATGCCCTTGAACCTGGAGATTTGGGACCCATGCGATGGGTAGCACGCAGTATTACTTTAAAGGGTCTGCGTTTGCTCACCCAACCTCACCAAACCTCTCAGCCCCAAGAGTGTCCACCCTTATGTCTCATCCAGCTGTGGGTCTAGATAAGGTCAATCCAGGTTGCATCAGAGCCCCTGAACGAATTGTGTAAGTATTTCTCTCTCTTTCACTGTCTTTGTTTCATGGGTTTTTAAAAGTAATTTATTTTTATAATGGGGTTTAGCTGCTTTTCACGGCTGTGTTTATGCCGCTTTACACCCACTTGACAAACTAACAGAGAGATATCAATACATAGGTTTTAAGATTATTACTAGTCAGATATATTCTTGTGCGGTGAATCGGGCGTGTTGAGTCCAGTTCTCTGAGCAAGGAGTAGGTCTTGTCTATTCCATATTGGGTTTATGGAACGGTATCTGAGCTAATTTGAAACTCTTGTTTTATGTATCACCCCACCTCACCTTTCCCGTTAAGCAGCCATAGTGTGTTTTCTGCATGTGTGACTCTGTTCTGTTTTGTAATTCAGTTCAAGTGTAACGGCTTTTACATTCCCTCTATAAGTGACACCTTATGAGAAGTGTCCTTTTCTGTGTGACTTATTTCACTTAGAATCATCGTACCTAAATCCACTCATCATGCCGCTACTAGCCTTATGACATTGATTTCATGGCTGAGTGATATTCCATTGTACATAAGGAACACAACTTTTTTATCCATTTTTCGCTTTCCTGGGATATTTAAGGTGGAATGAAGTGGAGGTCCTTGTCAACAGAGCAGCCTTAAACTTTGGGGTTCTTGTGTCTTGCTGATTTTTAATTTTCCCACTTTATCCCCCCATGCGTGGAAGTGCCCTATGCTCTCTAAGCTGTGTTTTTTAGATGTTTCAGGACACACCGTACACTTCTCCAGAGTGGCTGTTGGCAATTTACATCCCGCCCATCAGTGTAGCAAGGCTCCCATTTCTCCATGGCCTGTCCTGCATTTCTGGTTTTGGCACTTTTTTCAGCATGGCCCTTTTGACCGATGGGAAGCGAGACTTCTTTGTAGCGCTGATTTGCCTTTCCAGGTTGCTTGGTTGGCCAAAAAGGGCGTATGCGTTTTCTCCTGAATATATTCAGGAAAAAACGCATACGCCCTTTTTGGACAAGGGCATCATTGTCAACGTTTTGCCGCTTTTCATGTGCTTTAAAGGCGATTCGCATCTTCCTCCTGAAATCTGTTTCCTGCAATTCTGCCTTGATTTCAAATCCTCTTCTTTGCCTTCCCTCAATATATTTGTGGACGAGAGTTATCATTTATAACTCTGCAGGTTTGTGAATTGCAGTGCCCTGAAGCTCCATTTTACAAGTCGCTTTTTTGGGAGCCGGCCGCAAAAGCGCAGGATGGCTTCAGGCCCTGTTCTGGTTCCGGGGGGCAGGCTGAGCCTGTGGTTAATTCTTCTTCCTGATGGGAAAATAGAGTGACCTGTGCCTGTCCCAACACCAAGAGCTAGTCTCTCATTGGTTCCCCGTCTTCCCGTTCATCCTCAGGACAAATTGCAACCTGTACGGAACAGGAGGTTAAAGGTGATGATGCTCCAAGTAGGGAGATTGCTAGTAAAGTGGCTGGAATGGCGAACCCGAGCACAAGGAGATGAGAAATGAGGTGCGTTTTAGAAACCTTTCCCCATCACACGGTGTACCATCTTCTGGGTTTCTCATGCATGTTTTCGATGTAGGAAGATGCCCTTGAACCTGGAGATTTGGGACCCATGCGATGGGTAGCACGCAGTATTACTTTAAAGGGTCTGCGTTTGCTCACCCAACCTCACCGAACCTCTCAGCCCCAAGAGTGTCCACCCTTATGTCTCATCCAGCTGTGGGTCTAGATATGGTCAATCCAGGTTGCATCACAGCCCCTGAACGAATTGTGTAAGAATTTCTCTCTCTTTCCCTGTCTTTGTTTCATGGGTTTTTAAAAATAATTTATTTTTATAATGGGGTTTAGCTGCTTTTCACGGCTGTGTTTAGGCCGCTTTACACCCACTTGACCCACTAACAGAGAGATATCAATACATAGGTTTTAAGATTATTACTAGTCAGATATATTCTTGTGCGGTGAATCGGGCGTGTTGAGTCCAGTTCTCTGAGCAAGGAGTAGGTCTTGTCTATTCCATATTGGGTTTATGGAACGGTATCTGAGCTAATTTGAAACTCTTGTTTTATGTATCACCCCACCTCACCTTTCCCGTTAAGCAGCCATAGTGTGTTTTCTGCATGTGTGACTCTGTTCTGTTTTGTAATTCAGTTCAAGTGTAACGGTTTTTACATTCCCTCTATAAGTGACACCTTATGAGAAGTGTCCTTTTCTGTGTGACTTATTTCACTTAGAATCGTCTTACCTAAATCCACTCATCATGCTGCTACTAGCCTTATGACATTGATTTCATGGCTGAGTGATATTCCATTGTACATAAGGACCACAACTTTTTTATCCATTTTTAACTTTCCTGGGATATTTAAGGTGGAATGAAGTGGAGGTCCTTGTCAACAGAGCAGCCTTAAACTTTGGGGTTCTTGTGTCTTGCTGATTTTTAATTTTCCCACTTTATCCCCCCATGCGTGGAAGTGCCCTATGCTCTCTAAGCTGTGTTTTTTAGATGTTTCAGGACACACCGTACACTTCTCCAGAGTGGCTGTTGGCAATTTACATCCCACCCATCAGTGTAGCAAGGCTCCCATTTCTCCATGGCCTGTCCTGCATTTCTGGTTTTGGCACTTTTTTCAGCATGGCCCTTTTGACCGATGGGAAGCGAGACTTCTTTGTAGCGCTGATTTGCCTTTCCAGGTTGCTTGGTTGGCCAAAAAGGGCGTATGCGTTTTCTCCTGAATATATTCAGGAAAAAACGCATACGCCCTTTTTGGACAAGGGCATCATTGTCAACGTTTTGCCGCTTTTCATGTGCTTTAAAGGCGATTCGCATCTTCCTCCTGAAATCTGTTTCCTGCAATTCTGCCTTGATTTCAAATCCTCTTCTTTGCCTTCCCTCAATATATTTGTGGACGAGAGTTATCATTTATAACTCTGCAGGTTTGTGAATTGCAGTGCCCTGAAGCTCCATTTTACAAGTCGCTTTTTTGGGAGCCGGCCGCAAAAGCGCAGGATGGCTTCAGGCCCTGTTCTGGTTCCGGGGGGCAGGCTGAGCCTGTGGTTAATTCTTCTTCCTGATGGGAAAATAGAGTGACCTGTGCCTGTCCCAACACCAAGAGCTAGTCTCTCATTGGTTCCCCGTCTTCCCGTTCATCCTCAGGACAAATTGCAACCTGTACGGAACAGGAGGTTAAAGGTGATGATGCTCCAAGTAGGGAGATTGCTAGTAAAGTGGCTGGAATGGCGAACCCGAGCACAAGGAGATGAGAAATGAGGTGCGTTTTAGAAACCTTTCCCCATCACACGGTGTACCATCTTCTGGGTTTCTCATGCATGTTTTCGATGTAGGAAGATGCCCTTGAACCTGGAGATTTGGGACCCATGCGATGGGTAGCACGCAGTATTACTTTAAAGGGTCTGCGTTTGCTCACCCAACCTCACCGAACCTCTCAGCCCCAAGAGTGTCCACCCTTATGTCTCATCCAGCTGTGGGTCTAGATATGGTCAATCCAGGTTGCATCACAGCCCCTGAACGAATTGTGTAAGAATTTCTCTCTCTTTCCCTGTCTTTGTTTCATGGGTTTTTAAAAATAATTTATTTTTATAATGGGGTTTAGCTGCTTTTCACGGCTGTGTTTAGGCCGCTTTACACCCACTTGACCCACTAACAGAGAGATATCAATACATAGGTTTTAAGATTATTACTAGTCAGATATATTCTTGTGCGGTGAATCGGGCGTGTTGAGTCCAGTTCTCTGAGCAAGGAGTAGGTCTTGTCTATTCCATATTGGGTTTATGGAACGGTATCTGAGCTAATTTGAAACTCTTGTTTTATGTATCACCCCACCTCACCTTTCCCGTTAAGCAGCCATAGTGTGTTTTCTGCATGTGTGACTCTGTTCTGTTTTGTAATTCAGTTCAAGTGTAACGGTTTTTACATTCCCTCTATAAGTGACACCTTATGAGAAGTGTCCTTTTCTGTGTGACTTATTTCACTTAGAATCGTCTTACCTAAATCCACTCATCATGCTGCTACTAGCCTTATGACATTGATTTCATGGCTGAGTGATATTCCATTGTACATAAGGACCACAACTTTTTTATCCATTTTTAACTTTCCTGGGATATTTAAGGTGGAATGAAGTGGAGGTCCTTGTCAACAGAGCAGCCCTAAACTTTGGGGTGCTTGTGTCTTGCTGATTTTCAATTTTCCCACTTTATCCCCCCATGCGTGGAAGTGCCCTATGCTCTCTAAGCTGTGTTTTTTAGATGTTTCAGGACACACCGTACACTTCTCCAGAGTGGCTGTTGGCAATTTACATCCCGCCCATCAGTGTAGCAAGGCTCCCATTTCTCCATGGCCTGTCCTGCATTTCTGGTTTTGACACTTTTTTCAGCATGGCCCTTTTGACCGATGGGAAGCGAGACTTCTTTGTAGCGCTGATTTGCCTTTCCAGGTTGCTTGGTTGGCCAAAAAGGGCGTATGCGTTTTTTCCTGAATATATTCAGGAAAAAACGCATACGCCCTTTTTGGCCAAGGGCATCATTGTCAACGTTTTGCCGCTTTTCATGTGCTTTAAAGGCGATTCGAATCTACCTCCTGAAATCTGTTTCCTGCAATTCTGCCTTGATTTCAAATCCTCTTCTTTGCCTTCCCTCAATATATTTGTGGACGAGAGTTATCATTTATAACTCTGCAGGTTTGTGAATTGCAGTGCCCTGAAGCTCCATTTTACAAGTCGCTTTTTTGGGAGCCGTCCGCAAAAGCGCAGGATGGCTTCAGGCCCTGTTCTGGTTCAGGGGGGCAGGCTGAGCCTGTGGTTAATTCTTCTTCCTGATGGGAAAATAGAGTGACCTGTGCCTCTCCCAACACCAAGAGCTAGTCTCTCATTGGTTCCCCGTCTTCCCGTTCATCCTCAGGACAAATTGCAACCTGTACGGAACAGGAGGTTAAAGGTGCTGATGCTCCAAGTAGGGAGATTGCTAGTAAAGTGGCTGGAATGGCGAACCCGAGCACAAGGAGATGAGAAATGAGGTGCGTTTTAGAAACCTTTCCCCATCACACGGTGTACCATCTTCTGGGTTTCTCATGCATGTTTTCGATGTAGGAAGATGCCCTTGAACCTGGAGATTTGGGACCCATGCGATGGGTAGCACGCAGTATTACTTTAAAGGGTCTGCGTTTGCTCACCCAACCTCACCGAACCTCTCAGCCCCAAGAGTGTCCACCCTTATGTCTCATCCAGCTGTGGGTCTAGATATGGTCAATCCAGGTTGCATCACAGCCCCTGAACGAATTGTGTAAGAATTTCTCTCTCTTTCCCTGTCTTTGTTTCATGGGTTTTTAAAAATAATTTATTTTTATAATGGGGTTTAGCTGCTTTTCACGGCTGTGTTTAGGCCGCTTTACACCCACTTGACCCACTAACAGAGCGATATCAATACATAGGTTTTAAGATTATTACTAGTCAGATATATTCTTGTGCGGTGAATCGGGCGTGTTGAGTCCAGTTCTCTGAGCAAGGAGTAGGTCTTGTCTATTCCATATTGGGTTTATGGAACGGTATCTGAGCTAATTTGAAACTCTTGTTTTATGTATCACCCCACCTCACCTTTCCCGTTAAGCAGCCATAGTGTGTTTTCTGCATGTGTGACTCTGTTCTGTTTTGTAATTCAGTTCAAGTGTAACGGTTTTTACATTCCCTCTATAAGTGACACCTTATGAGAAGTGTCCTTTTCTGTGTGACTTATTTCACTTAGAATCGTCATACCTAAATCCACTCATCATGCCGCTACTAGCCTTATGACATTGATTTCATGGCTGAGTGATATTCCATTGTACATAAGGACCACAACTTTTTTATCCATTTTTCGCTTTCCTGGGATATTTAAGGTGGAAGGAAGTGGAGGTCCTTGTCAACAGAGCAGCCCTAAACTTTGGGGTGCTTGTGTCTTGCTGATTTTCAATTTTCCCACTTTATCCCTCCATGCGTGGAAGTGCCCTATGCTCTCTAAGCTGTGTTTTTTAGATGTTTCAGGACACACCGTACACTTCTCCAGAGTGGCTGTTGGCAATGTACATCCCGCCCATCAGTGTAGCAAGGCTCCCATTTCTCCATGGCCTGTCCTGCATTTCTGGTTTTGACACTTTTTTCAGCATGGCCCTTTTGACCGATGGGAAGCGAGACTTCTTTGTAGCGCTGATTTGCCTTTCCAGGTTGCTTGGTTGGCCAAAAAGGGCGTATGCGTTTTTTCCTGAATATATTCAGGAAAAAACGCATACGACCTTTTTGGCCAAGGGCATCATTGTCAACGTTTTGCCGCTTTTCATGTGCTTTAAAGGCGATTCGAATCTACCTCCTGAAATCTGTTTCCTGCAATTCTGCCTTGATTTCAAATCCTCTTCTTTGCCTTCCCTCAATATATTTGTGGACGAGAGTTATCATTTATAACTCTGCAGGTTTGTGAATTGCAGTGCCTTGAAGCCCCATTTTACAACTCGCTTTTTTGGGAGCTGGCCGCAAAAGCGCAGGATGGCTTCAGGCCCTGTTCTGGTTCCGGTGTGCAGGCTGAGCCTGTGGTTAATTCTTTTTCCTGATGGGAAAATAGAGTGACCTGTGCCTGTCCCAACACCAAGAGCTAATCTCTCATTGGTTCCCTGTCTTCCCGTTCATCCTCAGGACAAATTGCAACCTGTATGGAACAGGAGGTTAAAGGTGCTGATGCTCCAAGTAGGGAGATTGCTAGTAAAGTGGCTGGAATGGCGAACCCGAGCACAAGGAGATGAGAAATGAGGTGCGTTTTAGAAACCTTTCCCCATCACACGGTGTACCATCTTCTGGGTTTCTCATGCATGTTTTCGATGTAGGAAGATGCCCTTGAACCTGGAGATTTGGGACCCATGCGATGGGTAGCACGCAGTATTACTTTAAAGGGTCTGCGTTTGCTCACCCAACCTCACCAAACCTCTCAGCCCCAAGAGTGTCCACCCTTATGTCTCATCCAGCTGTGGGTCTAGATATGGTCAATCCAGGTTGCATCAGAGCCCCTGAACGAATTGTGTAAGTATTTCTCTCTCTTTCACTGTCTTTGTTTCATGGGTTTTTAAAAGTAATTTATTTTTATAATGGGGTTTAGCTGCTTTTCACGGCTGTGTTTATGCCGCTTTACACCCACTTGACAAACTAACAGAGAGATATCAATACATAGGTTTTAAGATTATTACTAGTCAGATATATTCTTGTGCGGTGAATCGGGCGTGTTGAGTCCAGTTCTCTGAGCAAGGAGTAGGTCTTGTCTATTCCATATTGGGTTTATGGAACGGTATCTGAGCTAATTTGAAACTCTTGTTTTATGTATCACCCCACCTCACCTTTCCCGTTAAGCAGCCATAGTGTGTTTTCTGCATGTGTGACTCTGTTCTGTTTTGTAATTCAGTTCAAGTGTAACGGCTTTTACATTCCCTCTATAAGTGACACCTTATGAGAAGTGTCCTTTTCTGTGTGACTTATTTCACTTAGAATCATCGTACCTAAATCCACTCATCATGCCGCTACTAGCCTTATGACATTGATTTCATGGCTGAGTGATATTCCATTGTACATAAGGAACACAACTTTTTTATCCATTTTTCGCTTTCCTGGGATATTTAAGGTGGAATGAAGTGGAGGTCCTTGTCAACAGAGCAGCCTTAAACTTTGGGGTTCTTGTGTCTTGCTGATTTTTAATTTTCCCACTTTATCCCCCCATGCGTGGAAGTGCCCTATGCTCTCTAAGCTGTGTTTTTTAGATGTTTCAGGACACACCGTACACTTCTCCAGAGTGGCTGTTGGCAATTTACATCCCGCCCATCAGTGTAGCAAGGCTCCCATTTCTCCATGGCCTGTCCTGCATTTCTGGTTTTGGCACTTTTTTCAGCATGGCCCTTTTGACCGATGGGAAGCGAGACTTCTTTGTAGCGCTGATTTGCCTTTCCAGGTTGCTTGGTTGGCCAAAAAGGGCGTATGCGTTTTCTCCTGAATATATTCAGGAAAAAACGCATACGCCCTTTTTGGACAAGGGCATCATTGTCAACGTTTTGCCGCTTTTCATGTGCTTTAAAGGCGATTCGCATCTTCCTCCTGAAATCTGTTTCCTGCAATTCTGCCTTGATTTCAAATCCTCTTCTTTGCCTTCCCTCAATATATTTGTGGACGAGAGTTATCATTTATAACTCTGCAGGTTTGTGAATTGCAGTGCCCTGAAGCTCCATTTTACAAGTCGCTTTTTTGGGAGCCGGCCGCAAAAGCGCAGGATGGCTTCAGGCCCTGTTCTGGTTCCGGGGGGCAGGCTGAGCCTGTGGTTAATTCTTCTTCCTGATGGGAAAATAGAGTGACCTGTGCCTGTCCCAACACCAAGAGCTAGTCTCTCATTGGTTCCCCGTCTTCCCGTTCATCCTCAGGACAAATTGCAACCTGTACGGAACAGGAAGTTAAAGGTGATGATGCTCCAAGTAGGGAGATTGCTAGTAAAGTGGCTGGAATGGCGAACCCGAGCACAAGGAGATGAGAAATGAGGTGCGTTTTAGAAACCTTTCCCCATCACACGGTGTACCATCTTCTGGGTTTCTCATGCATGTTTTCGATGTAGGAAGATGCCCTTGAACCTGGAGATTTGGGACCCATGCGATGGGTAGCACGCAGTATTACTTTAAAGGGTCTGCGTTTGCTCACCCAACCTCACCGAACCTCTCAGCCCCAAGAGTGTCCACCCTTATGTCTCATCCAGCTGTGGGTCTAGATATGGTCAATCCAGGTTGCATCACAGCCCCTGAACGAATTGTGTAAGAATTTCTCTCTCTTTCCCTGTCTTTCTTTCATGGGTTTTTAAAAATAATTTATTTTTATAATGGGGTTTAGCTGCTTTTCACGGCTGTGTTTAGGCCGCTTTACACCCACTTGACCCACTAACAGAGAGATATCAATACATAGGTTTTAAGATTATTACTAGTCAGATATATTCTTGTGCGGTGAATCGGGCGTGTTGAGTCCAGTTCTCTGAGCAAGGAGTAGGTCTTGTCTATTCCATATTGGGTTTATGGAACGGTATCTGAGCTAATTTGAAACTCTTGTTTTATGTATCACCCCACCTCACCTTTCCCGTTAAGCAGCCATAGTGTGTTTTCTGCATGTGTGACTCTGTTCTGTTTTGTAATTCAGTTCAAGTGTAACGGCTTTTACATTCCCTCTATAAGTGACACCTTATGAGAAGTGTCCTTTTCTGTGTGACTTATTTCACTTAGAATCATCGTACCTAAATCCACTCATCATGCCGCTACTAGCCTTATGACATTGATTTCATGGCTGAGTGATATTCCATTGTACATAAGGAACACAACTTTTTTATCCATTTTTCGCTTTCCTGGGATATTTAAGGTGGAATGAAGTGGAGGTCCTTGTCAACAGAGCAGCCTTAAACTTTGGGGTTCTTGTGTCTTGCTGATTTTTAATTTTCCCACTTTATCCCCCCATGCGTGGAAGTGCCCTATGCTCTCTAAGCTGTGTTTTTTAGATGTTTCAGGACACACCGTACACTTCTCCAGAGTGGCTGTTGGCAATTTACATCCCGCCCATCAGTGTAGCAAGGCTCCCATTTCTCCATGGCCTGTCCTGCATTTCTGGTTTTGGCACTTTTTTCAGCATGGCCCTTTTGACCGATGGGAAGCGAGACTTCTTTGTAGCGCTGATTTGCCTTTCCAGGTTGCTTGGTTGGCCAAAAAGGGCGTATGCGTTTTCTCCTGAATATATTCAGGAAAAAACGCATACGCCCTTTTTGGACAAGGGCATCATTGTCAACGTTTTGCCGCTTTTCATGTGCTTTAAAGGCGATTCGCATCTTCCTCCTGAAATCTGTTTCCTGCAATTCTGCCTTGATTTCAAATCCTCTTCTTTGCCTTCCCTCAATATATTTGTGGACGAGAGTTATCATTTATAACTCTGCAGGTTTGTGAATTGCAGTGCCCTGAAGCTCCATTTTACAAGTCGCTTTTTTGGGAGCCGGCCGCAAAAGCGCAGGATGGCTTCAGGCCCTGTTCTGGTTCCGGGGGGCAGGCTGAGCCTGTGGTTAATTCTTCTTCCTGATGGGAAAATAGAGTGACCTGTGCCTGTCCCAACACCAAGAGCTAGTCTCTCATTGGTTCCCCGTCTTCCCGTTCATCCTCAGGACAAATTGCAACCTGTACGGAACAGGAGGTTAAAGGTGATGATGCTCCAAGTAGGGAGATTGCTAGTAAAGTGGCTGGAATGGCGAACCCGAGCACAAGGAGATGAGAAATGAGGTGCGTTTTAGAAACCTTTCCCCATCACACGGTGTACCATCTTCTGGGTTTCTCATGCATGTTTTCGATGTAGGAAGATGCCCTTGAACCTGGAGATTTGGGACCCATGCGATGGGTAGCACGCAGTATTACTTTAAAGGGTCTGCGTTTGCTCACCCAACCTCACCGAACCTCTCAGCCCCAAGAGTGTCCACCCTTATGTCTCATCCAGCTGTGGGTCTAGATATGGTCAATCCAGGTTGCATCACAGCCCCTGAACGAATTGTGTAAGAATTTCTCTCTCTTTCCCTGTCTTTGTTTCATGGGTTTTTAAAAATAATTTATTTTTATAATGGGGTTTAGCTGCTTTTCACGGCTGTGTTTAGGCCGCTTTACACCCACTTGACCCACTAACAGAGAGATATCAATACATAGGTTTTAAGATTATTACTAGTCAGATATATTCTTGTGCGGTGAATCGGGCGTGTTGAGTCCAGTTCTCTGAGCAAGGAGTAGGTCTTGTCTATTCCATATTGGGTTTATGGAACGGTATCTGAGCTAATTTGAAACTCTTGTTTTATGTATCACCCCACCTCACCTTTCCCGTTAAGCAGCCATAGTGTGTTTTCTGCATGTGTGACTCTGTTCTGTTTTGTAATTCAGTTCAAGTGTAACGGTTTTTACATTCCCTCTATAAGTGACACCTTATGAGAAGTGTCCTTTTCTGTGTGACTTATTTCACTTAGAATCGTCTTACCTAAATCCACTCATCATGCTGCTACTAGCCTTATGACATTGATTTCATGGCTGAGTGATATTCCATTGTACATAAGGACCACAACTTTTTTATCCATTTTTAACTTTCCTGGGATATTTAAGGTGGAATGAAGTGGAGGTCCTTGTCAACAGAGCAGCCCTAAACTTTGGGGTGCTTGTGTCTTGCTGATTTTCAATTTTCCCACTTTATCCCCCCATGCGTGGAAGTGCCCTATGCTCTCTAAGCTGTGTTTTTTAGATGTTTCAGGACACACCGTACACTTCTCCAGAGTGGCTGTTGGCAATTTACATCCCGCCCATCAGTGTAGCAAGGCTCCCATTTCTCCATGGCCTGTCCTGCATTTCTGGTTTTGACACTTTTTTCAGCATGGCCCTTTTGACCGATGGGAAGCGAGACTTCTTTGTAGCGCTGATTTGCCTTTCCAGGTTGCTTGGTTGGCCAAAAAGGGCGTATGCGTTTTTTCCTGAATATATTCAGGAAAAAACGCATACGCCCTTTTTGGCCAAGGGCATCATTGTCAACGTTTTGCCGCTTTTCATGTGCTTTAAAGGCGATTCGAATCTACCTCCTGAAATCTGTTTCCTGCAATTCTGCCTTGATTTCAAATCCTCTTCTTTGCCTTCCCTCAATATATTTGTGGACGAGAGTTATCATTTATAACTCTGCAGGTTTGTGAATTGCAGTGCCCTGAAGCTCCATTTTACAAGTCGCTTTTTTGGGAGCCGTCCGCAAAAGCGCAGGATGGCTTCAGGCCCTGTTCTGGTTCAGGGGGGCAGGCTGAGCCTGTGGTTAATTCTTCTTCCTGATGGGAAAATAGAGTGACCTGTGCCTCTCCCAACACCAAGAGCTAGTCTCTCATTGGTTCCCCGTCTTCCCGTTCATCCTCAGGACAAATTGCAACCTGTACGGAACAGGAGGTTAAAGGTGCTGATGCTCCAAGTAGGGAGATTGCTAGTAAAGTGGCTGGAATGGCGAACCCGAGCACAAGGAGATGAGAAATGAGGTGCGTTTTAGAAACCTTTCCCCATCACACGGTGTACCATCTTCTGGGTTTCTCATGCATGTTTTCGATGTAGGAAGATGCCCTTGAACCTGGAGATTTGGGACCCATGCGATGGGTAGCACGCAGTATTACTTTAAAGGGTCTGCGTTTGCTCACCCAACCTCACCGAACCTCTCAGCCCCAAGAGTGTCCACCCTTATGTCTCATCCAGCTGTGGGTCTAGATATGGTCAATCCAGGTTGCATCACAGCCCCTGAACGAATTGTGTAAGAATTTCTCTCTCTTTCCCTGTCTTTGTTTCATGGGTTTTTAAAAATAATTTATTTTTATAATGGGGTTTAGCTGCTTTTCACGGCTGTGTTTAGGCCGCTTTACACCCACTTGACCCACTAACAGAGCGATATCAATACATAGGTTTTAAGATTATTACTAGTCAGATATATTCTTGTGCGGTGAATCGGGCGTGTTGAGTCCAGTTCTCTGAGCAAGGAGTAGGTCTTGTCTATTCCATATTGGGTTTATGGAACGGTATCTGAGCTAATTTGAAACTCTTGTTTTATGTATCACCCCACCTCACCTTTCCCGTTAAGCAGCCATAGTGTGTTTTCTGCATGTGTGACTCTGTTCTGTTTTGTAATTCAGTTCAAGTGTAACGGTTTTTACATTCCCTCTATAAGTGACACCTTATGAGAAGTGTCCTTTTCTGTGTGACTTATTTCACTTAGAATCGTCTTACCTAAATCCACTCATCATGCTGCTACTAGCCTTATGACATTGATTTCATGGCTGAGTGATATTCCATTGTACATAAGGACCACAACTTTTTTATCCATTTTTAACTTTCCTGGGATATTTAAGGTGGAATGAAGTGGAGGTCCTTGTCAACAGAGCAGCCCTAAACTTTGGGGTGCTTGTGTCTTGCTGATTTTCAATTTTCCCACTTTATCCCCCCATGCGTGGAAGTGCCCTATGCTCTCTAAGCTGTGTTTTTTAGATGTTTCAGGACACACCGTACACTTCTCCAGAGTGGCTGTTGGCAATTTACATCCCGCCCATCAGTGTAGCAAGGCTCCCATTTCTCCATGGCCTGTCCTGCATTTCTGGTTTTGACACTTTTTTCAGCATGGCCCTTTTGACCGATGGGAAGCGAGACTTCTTTGTAGCGCTGATTTGCCTTTCCAGGTTGCTTGGTTGGCCAAAAAGGGCGTATGCGTTTTTTCCTGAATATATTCAGGAAAAAACGCATACGCCCTTTTTGGCCAAGGGCATCATTGTCAACGTTTTGCCGCTTTTCATGTGCTTTAAAGGCGATTCGAATCTACCTCCTGAAATCTGTTTCCTGCAATTCTGCCTTGATTTCAAATCCTCTTCTTTGCCTTCCCTCAATATATTTGTGGACGAGAGTTATCATTTATAACTCTGCAGGTTTGTGAATTGCAGTGCCCTGAAGCTCCATTTTACAAGTCGCTTTTTTGGGAGCCGTCCGCAAAAGCGCAGGATGGCTTCAGGCCCTGTTCTGGTTCAGGGGGGCAGGCTGAGCCTGTGGTTAATTCTTCTTCCTGATGGGAAAATAGAGTGACCTGTGCCTCTCCCAACACCAAGAGCTAGTCTCTCATTGGTTCCCCGTCTTCCCGTTCATCCTCAGGACAAATTGCAACCTGTACGGAACAGGAGGTTAAAGGTGCTGATGCTCCAAGTAGGGAGATTGCTAGTAAAGTGGCTGGAATGGCGAACCCGAGCACAAGGAGATGAGAAATGAGGTGCGTTTTAGAAACCTTTCCCCATCACACGGTGTACCATCTTCTGGGTTTCTCATGCATGTTTTCGATGTAGGAAGATGCCCTTGAACCTGGAGATTTGGGACCCATGCGATGGGTAGCACGCAGTATTACTTTAAAGGGTCTGCGTTTGCTCACCCAACCTCACCGAACCTCTCAGCCCCAAGAGTGTCCACCCTTATGTCTCATCCAGCTGTGGGTCTAGATATGGTCAATCCAGGTTGCATCACAGCCCCTGAACGAATTGTGTAAGAATTTCTCTCTCTTTCCCTGTCTTTGTTTCATGGGTTTTTAAAAGTAATTTATTTTTATAATGGGGTTTAGCTGCTTTTCACGGCTGTGTTTAGGCCGCTTTACACCCACTTGACCCACTAACAGAGAGATATCAATACATAGGTTTTAAGATTATTACTAGTCAGATATATTCTTGTGCGGTGAATCGGGCGTGTTGAGTCCAGTTCTCTGAGCAAGGAGTAGGTCTTGTCTATTCCATATTGGGTTTATGGAACGGTATCTGAGCTAATTTGAAACTCTTGTTTTATGTATCACCCCACCTCACCTTTCCCGTTAAGCAGCCATAGTGTGTTTTCTGCATGTGTGACTCTGTTCTGTTTTGTAATTCAGTTCAAGTGTAACGGTTTTTACATTCCCTCTATAAGTGACACCTTATGAGAAGTTTCCTTTTCTGTGTGACTTATTTCACTTAGAATCGTCTTACCTAAATCCACTCATCATGCTGCTACTAGCCTTATGACATTGATTTCATGGCTGAGTGATATTCCATTGTACATAAGGACCACAACTTTTTTATCCATTTTTCGCTTTCCTGGGATATTTAAGGTGGAAGGAAGTGGAGGTCCTTGTCAACAGAGCAGCCCTAAACTTTGGGGTGCTTGTGTCTTGCTGATTTTCAATTTTCCCACTTTATCCCCCCATGCGTGGAAGTGCCCTATGCTCTCTAAGCTGTGTTTTTTAGATGTTTCAGGACACACCGTACACTTCTCCAGAGTGGCTGTTGGCAATTTACATCCCGCCCATCAGTGTAGCAAGGCTCCCATTTCTCCATGGCCTGTCCTGCATTTCTGGTTTTGGCACTTTTTTCAGCATGGCCCTTTTGACCGATGGGAAGCGAGACTTCTTTGTAGCGCTGATTTGCCTTTCCAGGTTGCTTGGTTGGCCAAAAAGGGCGTATGCGTTTTCTCCTGAATATATTCAGGAAAAAACGCATACGCCCTTTTTGGACAAGGGCATCATTGTCAACGTTTTGCCGCTTTTCATGTGCTTTAAAGGCGATTCGCATCTTCCTCCTGAAATCTGTTTCCTGCAATTCTGCCTTGATTTCAAATCCTCTTCTTTGCCTTCCCTCAATATATTTGTGGACGAGAGTTATCATTTATAACTCTGCAGGTTTGTGAATTGCAGTGCCCTGAAGCTCCATTTTACAAGTCGCTTTTTTGGGAGCAGGCCGCAAAAGCGCAGGATGGATTCAGGCCCTGTTCTGGTTCCGGGGGGCAGGCTGAGCCTGTGGTTAATTCTTCCTGATGGGAAAATAGAGTGACCTGTGCCTGTCCCAACACCAAGAGCTAGTCTCTCATTGGTTCCCCGTCTTCCCGTTCATCCTCAGGACAAATTGCAACCTGTACGGAACAGGAGGTTAAAGGTGATGATGCTCCAAGTAGGGAGATTGCTAGTAAAGTGGCTGGAATGGCGAACCCGAGCACAAGGAGATGAGAAATGAGGTGCGTTTTAGAAACCTTTCCCCATCACACGGTGTACCATCTTCTGGGTTTCTCATGCATGTTTTCGATGTAGGAAGATGCCCTTGAACCTGGAGATTTGGGACCCATGCGATGGGTAGCACGCAGTATTACTTTAAAGGGTCTGCGTTTGCTCACCCAACCTCACCGAACCTCTCAGCCCCAAGAGTGTTCACCCTTATGTCTCATCCAGCTGTGGGTCTAGATATGGTCAATCCAGGTTGCATCACAGCCCCTGAACGAATTGTGTAAGAATTTCTCTCTCTTTCCCTGTCTTTGTTTCATGGGTTTTTAAAAATAATTTATTTTTATAATGGGGTTTAGCTGCTTTTCACGGCTGTGTTTAGGCCGCTTTACACCCACTTGACCCACTAAGAGAGAGATATCAATACATAGGTTTTAAGATTATTACTAGTCAGATATATTCTTGTGCGGTGAATCGGGCGTGTTGAGTCCAGTTCTCTGAGCAAGGAGTAGGTCTTGTCTATTCCATATTGGGTTTATGGAACGGTATCTGAGCTAATTTGAAACTCTTGTTTTATGTATCACCCCACCTCACCTTTCCCGTTAAGCAGCCATAGTGTGTTTTCTGCATGTGTGACTCTGTTCTGTTTTGTAATTCAGTTCAAGTGTAACGGTTTTTACATTCCCTCTATAAGTGACACCTTATGAGAAGTGTCCTTTTCTGTGTGACTTATTTCACTTAGAATCGTCTTACCTAAATCCACTCATCATGCTGCTACTAGCCTTATGACATTGATTTCATGGCTGAGTGATATTCCATTGTACATAAGGACCACAACTTTTTTATCCATTTTTAACTTTCCTGGGATATTTAAGGTGGAATGAAGTGGAGGTCCTTGTCAACAGAGCAGCCCTAAACTTTGGGGTGCTTGTGTCTTGCTGATTTTCAATTTTCCCACTTTATCCCCCCATGCGTGGAAGTGCCCTATGCTCTCTAAGCTGTGTTTTTTAGATGTTTCAGGACACACCGTACACTTCTCCAGAGTGGCTGTTGGCAATTTACATCCCGCCCATCAGTGTAGCAAGGCTCCCATTTCTCCATGGCCTGTCCTGCATTTCTGGTTTTGACACTTTTTT
The DNA here is from genome assembly GCF_965194825.1 of Balaenoptera physalus. NCBI lineage: Eukaryota > Metazoa > Chordata > Mammalia > Artiodactyla > Balaenopteridae > Balaenoptera > Balaenoptera physalus. The sequence goes on along the minus strand of NW_028126451.1, from coordinate 1,352,207 downwards.
CAGCATGGCCCTTTTGACCGATGGGAAGCGAGACTTCTTTGTAGCGCTGATTTGCCTTTCCAGGTTGCTTGGTTGGCCAAAAAGGGCGTATGCGTTTTTTCCTGAATATATTCAGGAAAAAACGCATACGCCCTTTTTGGCCAAGGGCATCATTGTCAACGTTTTGCCGCTTTTCATGTGCTTTAAAGGCGATTCGAATCTACCTCCTGAAATCTGTTTCCTGCAATTCTGCCTTGATTTCAAATCCTCTTCTTTGCCTTCCCTCAATATATTTGTGGACGAGAGTTATCATTTATAACTCTGCAGGTTTGTGAATTGCAGTGCCCTGAAGCTCCATTTTACAAGTCGCTTTTTTGGGAGCCGTCCGCAAAAGCGCAGGATGGCTTCAGGCCCTGTTCTGGTTCAGGGGGGCAGGCTGAGCCTGTGGTTAATTCTTCTTCCTGATGGGAAAATAGAGTGACCTGTGCCTCTCCCAACACCAAGAGCTAGTCTCTCATTGGTTCCCCGTCTTCCCGTTCATCCTCAGGACAAATTGCAACCTGTACGGAACAGGAGGTTAAAGGTGCTGATGCTCCAAGTAGGGAGATTGCTAGTAAAGTGGCTGGAATGGCGAACCCGAGCACAAGGAGATGAGAAATGAGGTGCGTTTTAGAAACCTTTCCCCATCACACGGTGTACCATCTTCTGGGTTTCTCATGCATGTTTTCGATGTAGGAAGATGCCCTTGAACCTGGAGATTTGGGACCCATGCGATGGGTAGCACGCAGTATTACTTTAAAGGGTCTGCGTTTGCTCACCCAACCTCACCGAACCTCTCAGCCCCAAGAGTGTCCACCCTTATGTCTCATCCAGCTGTGGGTCTAGATATGGTCAATCCAGGTTGCATCACAGCCCCTGAACGAATTGTGTAAGAATTTCTCTCTCTTTCCCTGTCTTTGTTTCATGGGTTTTTAAAAGTAATTTATTTTTATAATGGGGTTTAGCTGCTTTTCACGGCTGTGTTTAGGCCGCTTTACACCCACTTGACCCACTAACAGAGAGATATCAATACATAGGTTTTAAGATTATTACTAGTCAGATATATTCTTGTGCGGTGAATCGGGCGTGTTGAGTCCAGTTCTCTGAGCAAGGAGTAGGTCTTGTCTATTCCATATTGGGTTTATGGAACGGTATCTGAGCTAATTTGAAACTCTTGTTTTATGTATCACCCCACCTCACCTTTCCCGTTAAGCAGCCATAGTGTGTTTTCTGCATGTGTGACTCTGTTCTGTTTTGTAATTCAGTTCAAGTGTAACGGTTTTTACATTCCCTCTATAAGTGACACCTTATGAGAAGTTTCCTTTTCTGTGTGACTTATTTCACTTAGAATCGTCTTACCTAAATCCACTCATCATGCTGCTACTAGCCTTATGACATTGATTTCATGGCTGAGTGATATTCCATTGTACATAAGGACCACAACTTTTTTATCCATTTTTCGCTTTCCTGGGATATTTAAGGTGGAAGGAAGTGGAGGTCCTTGTCAACAGAGCAGCCCTAAACTTTGGGGTGCTTGTGTCTTGCTGATTTTCAATTTTCCCACTTTATCCCCCCATGCGTGGAAGTGCCCTATGCTCTCTAAGCTGTGTTTTTTAGATGTTTCAGGACACACCGTACACTTCTCCAGAGTGGCTGTTGGCAATTTACATCCCGCCCATCAGTGTAGCAAGGCTCCCATTTCTCCATGGCCTGTCCTGCATTTCTGGTTTTGGCACTTTTTTCAGCATGGCCCTTTTGACCGATGGGAAGCGAGACTTCTTTGTAGCGCTGATTTGCCTTTCCAGGTTGCTTGGTTGGCCAAAAAGGGCGTATGCGTTTTCTCCTGAATATATTCAGGAAAAAACGCATACGCCCTTTTTGGACAAGGGCATCATTGTCAACGTTTTGCCGCTTTTCATGTGCTTTAAAGGCGATTCGCATCTTCCTCCTGAAATCTGTTTCCTGCAATTCTGCCTTGATTTCAAATCCTCTTCTTTGCCTTCCCTCAATATATTTGTGGACGAGAGTTATCATTTATAACTCTGCAGGTTTGTGAATTGCAGTGCCCTGAAGCTCCATTTTACAAGTCGCTTTTTTGGGAGCAGGCCGCAAAAGCGCAGGATGGATTCAGGCCCTGTTCTGGTTCCGGGGGGCAGGCTGAGCCTGTGGTTAATTCTTCCTGATGGGAAAATAGAGTGACCTGTGCCTGTCCCAACACCAAGAGCTAGTCTCTCATTGGTTCCCCGTCTTCCCGTTCATCCTCAGGACAAATTGCAACCTGTACGGAACAGGAGGTTAAAGGTGATGATGCTCCAAGTAGGGAGATTGCTAGTAAAGTGGCTGGAATGGCGAACCCGAGCACAAGGAGATGAGAAATGAGGTGCGTTTTAGAAACCTTTCCCCATCACACGGTGTACCATCTTCTGGGTTTCTCATGCATGTTTTCGATGTAGGAAGATGCCCTTGAACCTGGAGATTTGGGACCCATGCGATGGGTAGCACGCAGTATTACTTTAAAGGGTCTGCGTTTGCTCACCCAACCTCACCGAACCTCTCAGCCCCAAGAGTGTTCACCCTTATGTCTCATCCAGCTGTGGGTCTAGATATGGTCAATCCAGGTTGCATCACAGCCCCTGAACGAATTGTGTAAGAATTTCTCTCTCTTTCCCTGTCTTTGTTTCATGGGTTTTTAAAAATAATTTATTTTTATAATGGGGTTTAGCTGCTTTTCACGGCTGTGTTTAGGCCGCTTTACACCCACTTGACCCACTAAGAGAGAGATATCAATACATAGGTTTTAAGATTATTACTAGTCAGATATATTCTTGTGCGGTGAATCGGGCGTGTTGAGTCCAGTTCTCTGAGCAAGGAGTAGGTCTTGTCTATTCCATATTGGGTTTATGGAACGGTATCTGAGCTAATTTGAAACTCTTGTTTTATGTATCACCCCACCTCACCTTTCCCGTTAAGCAGCCATAGTGTGTTTTCTGCATGTGTGACTCTGTTCTGTTTTGTAATTCAGTTCAAGTGTAACGGTTTTTACATTCCCTCTATAAGTGACACCTTATGAGAAGTGTCCTTTTCTGTGTGACTTATTTCACTTAGAATCGTCTTACCTAAATCCACTCATCATGCTGCTACTAGCCTTATGACATTGATTTCATGGCTGAGTGATATTCCATTGTACATAAGGACCACAACTTTTTTATCCATTTTTAACTTTCCTGGGATATTTAAGGTGGAATGAAGTGGAGGTCCTTGTCAACAGAGCAGCCCTAAACTTTGGGGTGCTTGTGTCTTGCTGATTTTCAATTTTCCCACTTTATCCCCCCATGCGTGGAAGTGCCCTATGCTCTCTAAGCTGTGTTTTTTAGATGTTTCAGGACACACCGTACACTTCTCCAGAGTGGCTGTTGGCAATTTACATCCCGCCCATCAGTGTAGCAAGGCTCCCATTTCTCCATGGCCTGTCCTGCATTTCTGGTTTTGACACTTTTTTCAGCATGGCCCTTTTGACCGATGGGAAGCGAGACTTCTTTGTAGCGCTGATTTGCCTTTCCAGGTTGCTTGGTTGGCCAAAAAGGGCGTATGCGTTTTTTCCTGAATATATTCAGGAAAAAACGCATACGCCCTTTTTGGCCAAGGGCATCATTGTCAACGTTTTGCCGCTTTTCATGTGCTTTAAAGGCGATTCGAATCTACCTCCTGAAATCTGTTTCCTGCAATTCTGCCTTGATTTCAAATCCTCTTCTTTGCCTTCCCTCAATATATTTGTGGACGAGAGTTATCATTTATAACTCTGCAGGTTTGTGAATTGCAGTGCCCTGAAGCTCCATTTTACAAGTCGCTTTTTTGGGAGCCGTCCGCAAAAGCGCAGGATGGCTTCAGGCCCTGTTCTGGTTCAGGGGGGCAGGCTGAGCCTGTGGTTAATTCTTCTTCCTGATGGGAAAATAGAGTGACCTGTGCCTCTCCCAACACCAAGAGCTAGTCTCTCATTGGTTCCCCGTCTTCCCGTTCATCCTCAGGACAAATTGCAACCTGTACGGAACAGGAGGTTAAAGGTGCTGATGCTCCAAGTAGGGAGATTGCTAGTAAAGTGGCTGGAATGGCGAACCCGAGCACAAGGAGATGAGAAATGAGGTGCGTTTTAGAAACCTTTCCCCATCACACGGTGTACCATCTTCTGGGTTTCTCATGCATGTTTTCGATGTAGGAAGATGCCCTTGAACCTGGAGATTTGGGACCCATGCGATGGGTAGCACGCAGTATTACTTTAAAGGGTCTGCGTTTGCTCACCCAACCTCACCGAACCTCTCAGCCCCAAGAGTGTCCACCCTTATGTCTCATCCAGCTGTGGGTCTAGATATGGTCAATCCAGGTTGCATCACAGCCCCTGAACGAATTGTGTAAGAATTTCTCTCTCTTTCCCTGTCTTTGTTTCATGGGTTTTTAAAAGTAATTTATTTTTATAATGGGGTTTAGCTGCTTTTCACGGCTGTGTTTAGGCCGCTTTACACCCACTTGACCCACTAACAGAGAGATATCAATACATAGGTTTTAAGATTATTACTAGTCAGATATATTCTTGTGCGGTGAATCGGGCGTGTTGAGTCCAGTTCTCTGAGCAAGGAGTAGGTCTTGTCTATTCCATATTGGGTTTATGGAACGGTATCTGAGCTAATTTGAAACTCTTGTTTTATGTATCACCCCACCTCACCTTTCCCGTTAAGCAGCCATAGTGTGTTTTCTGCATGTGTGACTCTGTTCTGTTTTGTAATTCAGTTCAAGTGTAACGGTTTTTACATTCCCTCTATAAGTGACACCTTATGAGAAGTTTCCTTTTCTGTGTGACTTATTTCACTTAGAATCGTCTTACCTAAATCCACTCATCATGCTGCTACTAGCCTTATGACATTGATTTCATGGCTGAGTGATATTCCATTGTACATAAGGACCACAACTTTTTTATCCATTTTTCGCTTTCCTGGGATATTTAAGGTGGAAGGAAGTGGAGGTCCTTGTCAACAGAGCAGCCCTAAACTTTGGGGTGCTTGTGTCTTGCTGATTTTCAATTTTCCCACTTTATCCCCCCATGCGTGGAAGTGCCCTATGCTCTCTAAGCTGTGTTTTTTAGATGTTTCAGGACACACCGTACACTTCTCCAGAGTGGCTGTTGGCAATTTACATCCCGCCCATCAGTGTAGCAAGGCTCCCATTTCTCCATGGCCTGTCCTGCATTTCTGGTTTTGGCACTTTTTTCAGCATGGCCCTTTTGACCGATGGGAAGCGAGACTTCTTTGTAGCGCTGATTTGCCTTTCCAGGTTGCTTGGTTGGCCAAAAAGGGCGTATGCGTTTTCTCCTGAATATATTCAGGAAAAAACGCATACGCCCTTTTTGGACAAGGGCATCATTGTCAACGTTTTGCCGCTTTTCATGTGCTTTAAAGGCGATTCGCATCTTCCTCCTGAAATCTGTTTCCTGCAATTCTGCCTTGATTTCAAATCCTCTTCTTTGCCTTCCCTCAATATATTTGTGGACGAGAGTTATCATTTATAACTCTGCAGGTTTGTGAATTGCAGTGCCCTGAAGCTCCATTTTACAAGTCGCTTTTTTGGGAGCAGGCCGCAAAAGCGCAGGATGGATTCAGGCCCTGTTCTGGTTCCGGGGGGCAGGCTGAGCCTGTGGTTAATTCTTCCTGATGGGAAAATAGAGTGACCTGTGCCTGTCCCAACACCAAGAGCTAGTCTCTCATTGGTTCCCCGTCTTCCCGTTCATCCTCAGGACAAATTGCAACCTGTACGGAACAGGAGGTTAAAGGTGATGATGCTCCAAGTAGGGAGATTGCTAGTAAAGTGGCTGGAATGGCGAACCCGAGCACAAGGAGATGAGAAATGAGGTGCGTTTTAGAAACCTTTCCCCATCACACGGTGTACCATCTTCTGGGTTTCTCATGCATGTTTTCGATGTAGGAAGATGCCCTTGAACCTGGAGATTTGGGACCCATGCGATGGGTAGCACGCAGTATTACTTTAAAGGGTCTGCGTTTGCTCACCCAACCTCACCGAACCTCTCAGCCCCAAGAGTGTTCACCCTTATGTCTCATCCAGCTGTGGGTCTAGATATGGTCAATCCAGGTTGCATCACAGCCCCTGAACGAATTGTGTAAGAATTTCTCTCTCTTTCCCTGTCTTTGTTTCATGGGTTTTTAAAAATAATTTATTTTTATAATGGGGTTTAGCTGCTTTTCACGGCTGTGTTTAGGCCGCTTTACACCCACTTGACCCACTAAGAGAGAGATATCAATACATAGGTTTTAAGATTATTACTAGTCAGATATATTCTTGTGCGGTGAATCGGGCGTGTTGAGTCCAGTTCTCTGAGCAAGGAGTAGGTCTTGTCTATTCCATATTGGGTTTATGGAACGGTATCTGAGCTAATTTGAAACTCTTGTTTTATGTATCACCCCACCTCACCTTTCCCGTTAAGCAGCCATAGTGTGTTTTCTGCATGTGTGACTCTGTTCTGTTTTGTAATTCAGTTCAAGTGTAACGGTTTTTACATTCCCTCTATAAGTGACACCTTATGAGAAGTGTCCTTTTCTGTGTGACTTATTTCACTTAGAATCGTCTTACCTAAATCCACTCATCATGCTGCTACTAGCCTTATGACATTGATTTCATGGCTGAGTGATATTCCATTGTACATAAGGACCACAACTTTTTTATCCATTTTTAACTTTCCTGGGATATTTAAGGTGGAATGAAGTGGAGGTCCTTGTCAACAGAGCAGCCCTAAACTTTGGGGTGCTTGTGTCTTGCTGATTTTCAATTTTCCCACTTTATCCCCCCATGCGTGGAAGTGCCCTATGCTCTCTAAGCTGTGTTTTTTAGATGTTTCAGGACACACCGTACACTTCTCCAGAGTGGCTGTTGGCAATTTACATCCCGCCCATCAGTGTAGCAAGGCTCCCATTTCTCCATGGCCTGTCCTGCATTTCTGGTTTTGACACTTTTTTCAGCATGGCCCTTTTGACCGATGGGAAGCGAGACTTCTTTGTAGCGCTGATTTGCCTTTCCAGGTTGCTTGGTTGGCCAAAAAGGGCGTATGCGTTTTTTCCTGAATATATTCAGGAAAAAACGCATACGCCCTTTTTGGCCAAGGGCATCATTGTCAACGTTTTGCCGCTTTTCATGTGCTTTAAAGGCGATTCGAATCTACCTCCTGAAATCTGTTTCCTGCAATTCTGCCTTGATTTCAAATCCTCTTCTTTGCCTTCCCTCAATATATTTGTGGACGAGAGTTATCATTTATAACTCTGCAGGTTTGTGAATTGCAGTGCCCTGAAGCTCCATTTTACAAGTCGCTTTTTTGGGAGCCGTCCGCAAAAGCGCAGGATGGCTTCAGGCCCTGTTCTGGTTCAGGGGGGCAGGCTGAGCCTGTGGTTAATTCTTCTTCCTGATGGGAAAATAGAGTGACCTGTGCCTCTCCCAACACCAAGAGCTAGTCTCTCATTGGTTCCCCGTCTTCCCGTTCATCCTCAGGACAAATTGCAACCTGTACGGAACAGGAGGTTAAAGGTGCTGATGCTCCAAGTAGGGAGATTGCTAGTAAAGTGGCTGGAATGGCGAACCCGAGCACAAGGAGATGAGAAATGAGGTGCGTTTTAGAAACCTTTCCCCATCACACGGTGTACCATCTTCTGGGTTTCTCATGCATGTTTTCGATGTAGGAAGATGCCCTTGAACCTGGAGATTTGGGACCCATGCGATGGGTAGCACGCAGTATTACTTTAAAGGGTCTGCGTTTGCTCACCCAACCTCACCGAACCTCTCAGCCCCAAGAGTGTCCACCCTTATGTCTCATCCAGCTGTGGGTCTAGATATGGTCAATCCAGGTTGCATCACAGCCCCTGAACGAATTGTGTAAGAATTTCTCTCTCTTTCCCTGTCTTTGTTTCATGGGTTTTTAAAAGTAATTTATTTTTATAATGGGGTTTAGCTGCTTTTCACGGCTGTGTTTAGGCCGCTTTACACCCACTTGACCCACTAACAGAGAGATATCAATACATAGGTTTTAAGATTATTACTAGTCAGATATATTCTTGTGCGGTGAATCGGGCGTGTTGAGTCCAGTTCTCTGAGCAAGGAGTAGGTCTTGTCTATTCCATATTGGGTTTATGGAACGGTATCTGAGCTAATTTGAAACTCTTGTTTTATGTATCACCCCACCTCACCTTTCCCGTTAAGCAGCCATAGTGTGTTTTCTGCATGTGTGACTCTGTTCTGTTTTGTAATTCAGTTCAAGTGTAACGGTTTTTACATTCCCTCTATAAGTGACACCTTATGAGAAGTTTCCTTTTCTGTGTGACTTATTTCACTTAGAATCGTCTTACCTAAATCCACTCATCATGCTGCTACTAGCCTTATGACATTGATTTCATGGCTGAGTGATATTCCATTGTACATAAGGACCACAACTTTTTTATCCATTTTTCGCTTTCCTGGGATATTTAAGGTGGAAGGAAGTGGAGGTCCTTGTCAACAGAGCAGCCCTAAACTTTGGGGTGCTTGTGTCTTGCTGATTTTCAATTTTCCCACTTTATCCCCCCATGCGTGGAAGTGCCCTATGCTCTCTAAGCTGTGTTTTTTAGATGTTTCAGGACACACCGTACACTTCTCCAGAGTGGCTGTTGGCAATTTACATCCCGCCCATCAGTGTAGCAAGGCTCCCATTTCTCCATGGCCTGTCCTGCATTTCTGGTTTTGGCACTTTTTTCAGCATGGCCCTTTTGACCGATGGGAAGCGAGACTTCTTTGTAGCGCTGATTTGCCTTTCCAGGTTGCTTGGTTGGCCAAAAAGGGCGTATGCGTTTTCTCCTGAATATATTCAGGAAAAAACGCATACGCCCTTTTTGGACAAGGGCATCATTGTCAACGTTTTGCCGCTTTTCATGTGCTTTAAAGGCGATTCGCATCTTCCTCCTGAAATCTGTTTCCTGCAATTCTGCCTTGATTTCAAATCCTCTTCTTTGCCTTCCCTCAATATATTTGTGGACGAGAGTTATCATTTATAACTCTGCAGGTTTGTGAATTGCAGTGCCCTGAAGCTCCATTTTACAAGTCGCTTTTTTGGGAGCAGGCCGCAAAAGCGCAGGATGGATTCAGGCCCTGTTCTGGTTCCGGGGGGCAGGCTGAGCCTGTGGTTAATTCTTCCTGATGGGAAAATAGAGTGACCTGTGCCTGTCCCAACACCAAGAGCTAGTCTCTCATTGGTTCCCCGTCTTCCCGTTCATCCTCAGGACAAATTGCAACCTGTACGGAACAGGAGGTTAAAGGTGATGATGCTCCAAGTAGGGAGATTGCTAGTAAAGTGGCTGGAATGGCGAACCCGAGCACAAGGAGATGAGAAATGAGGTGCGTTTTAGAAACCTTTCCCCATCACACGGTGTACCATCTTCTGGGTTTCTCATGCATGTTTTCGATGTAGGAAGATGCCCTTGAACCTGGAGATTTGGGACCCATGCGATGGGTAGCACGCAGTATTACTTTAAAGGGTCTGCGTTTGCTCACCCAACCTCACCGAACCTCTCAGCCCCAAGAGTGTTCACCCTTATGTCTCATCCAGCTGTGGGTCTAGATATGGTCAATCCAGGTTGCATCACAGCCCCTGAACGAATTGTGTAAGAATTTCTCTCTCTTTCCCTGTCTTTGTTTCATGGGTTTTTAAAAATAATTTATTTTTATAATGGGGTTTAGCTGCTTTTCACGGCTGTGTTTAGGCCGCTTTACACCCACTTGACCCACTAAGAGAGAGATATCAATACATAGGTTTTAAGATTATTACTAGTCAGATATATTCTTGTGCGGTGAATCGGGCGTGTTGAGTCCAGTTCTCTGAGCAAGGAGTAGGTCTTGTCTATTCCATATTGGGTTTATGGAACGGTATCTGAGCTAATTTGAAACTCTTGTTTTATGTATCACCCCACCTCACCTTTCCCGTTAAGCAGCCATAGTGTGTTTTCTGCATGTGTGACTCTGTTCTGTTTTGTAATTCAGTTCAAGTGTAACGGTTTTTACATTCCCTCTATAAGTGACACCTTATGAGAAGTGTCCTTTTCTGTGTGACTTATTTCACTTAGAATCGTCTTACCTAAATCCACTCATCATGCTGCTACTAGCCTTATGACATTGATTTCATGGCTGAGTGATATTCCATTGTACATAAGGACCACTACTTTTTTATCCATTTTTAACTTTCCTGGGATATTTAAGGTGGAATGAAGTGGAGGTCCTTGTCAACAGAGCAGCCCTAAACTTTGGGGTGCTTGTGTCTTGCTGATTTTCAATTTTCCCACTTTATCCCCCCATGCGTGGAAGTGCCCTATGCTCTCTAAGCTGTGTTTTTTAGATGTTTCAGGACACACCGTACACTTCTCCAGAGTGGCTGTTGGCAATTTACATCCCGCCCATCAGTGTAGCAAGGCTCCCATTTCTCCATGGCCTGTCCTGCATTTCTGGTTTTGACACTTTTTTCAGCATGGCCCTTTTGACCGATGGGAAGCGAGACTTCTTTGTAGCGCTGATTTGCCTTTCCAGGTTGCTTGGTTGGCCAAAAAGGGCGTATGCGTTTTTTCCTGAATATATTCAGGAAAAAACGCATACGCCCTTTTTGGCCAAGGGCATCATTGTCAACGTTTTGCCGCTTTTCATGTGCTTTAAAGGCGATTCGAATCTACCTCCTGAAATCTGTTTCCTGCAATTCTGCCTTGATTTCAAATCCTCTTCTTTGCCTTCCCTCAATATATTTGTGGACGAGAGTTATCATTTATAACTCTGCAGGTTTGTGAATTGCAATGCCCTGAAGCTCCATTTTACAAGTCGCTTTTTTGGGAGCCGTCCGCAAAAGCGCAGGATGGCTTCAGGCCCTGTTCTGGTTCAGGGGGGCAGGCTGAGCCTGTGGTTAATTCTTCTTCCTGATGGGAAAATAGAGTGACCTGTGCCTCTCCCAACACCAAGAGCTAGTCTCTCATTGGTTCCCCGTCTTCCCGTTCATCCTCAGGACAAATTGCAACCTGTACGGAACAGGAGGTTAAAGGTGCTGATGCTCCAAGTAGGGAGATTGCTAGTAAAGTGGCTGGAATGGCGAACCCGAGCACAAGGAGATGAGAAATGAGGTGCGTTTTAGAAACCTTTCCCCATCACACGGTGTACCATCTTCTGGGTTTCTCATGCATGTTTTCGATGTAGGAAGATGCCCTTGAACCTGGAGATTTGGGACCCATGCGATGGGTAGCACGCAGTATTACTTTAAAGGGTCTGCGTTTGCTCACCCAACCTCACCGAACCTCTCAGCCCCAAGAGTGTCCACCCTTATGTCTCATCCAGCTGTGGGTCTAGATATGGTCAATCCAGGTTGCATCACAGCCCCTGAACGAATTGTGTAAGAATTTCTCTCTCTTTCCCTGTCTTTGTTTCATGGGTTTTTAAAAATAATTTATTTTTATAATGGGGTTTAGCTGCTTTTCACGGCTGTGTTTAGGCCGCTTTACACCCACTTGACCCACTAACAGAGCGATATCAATACATAGGTTTTAAGATTATTACTAGTCAGATATATTCTTGTGCGGTGAATCGGGCGTGTTGAGTCCAGTTCTCTGAGCAAGGAGTAGGTCTTGTCTATTCCATATTGGGTTTATGGAACGGTATCTGAGCTAATTTGAAACTCTTGTTTTATGTATCACCCCACCTCACCTTTCCCGTTAAGCAGCCATAGTGTGTTTTCTGCATGTGTGACTCTGTTCTGTTTTGTAATTCAGTTCAAGTGTAACGGTTTTTACATTCCCTCTATAAGTGACACCTTATGAGAAGTGTCCTTTTCTGTGTGACTTATTTCACTTAGAATCGTCTTACCTAAATCCACTCATCATGCTGCTACTAGCCTTATGACATTGATTTCATGGCTGAGTGATATTCCATTGTACATAAGGACCACAACTTTTTTATCCATTTTTAACTTTCCTGGGATATTTAAGGTGGAATGAAGTGGAGGTCCTTGTCAACAGAGCAGCCCTAAACTTTGGGGTGCTTGTGTCTTGCTGATTTTCAATTTTCCCACTTTATCCCCCCATGCGTGGAAGTGCCCTATGCTCTCTAAGCTGTGTTTTTTAGATGTTTCAGGACACACCGTACACTTCTCCAGAGTGGCTGTTGGCAATTTACATCCCGCCCATCAGTGTAGCAAGGCTCCCATTTCTCCATGGCCTGTCCTGCATTTCTGGTTTTGACACTTTTTTCAGCATGGCCCTTTTGACCGATGGGAAGCGAGACTTCTTTGTAGCGCTGATTTGCCTTTCCAGGTTGCTTGGTTGGCCAAAAAGGGCGTATGCGTTTTTTCCTGAATATATTCAGGAAAAAACGCATACGCCCTTTTTGGCCAAGGGCATCATTGTCAACGTTTTGCCGCTTTTCATGTGCTTTAAAGGCGATTCGAATCTACCTCCTGAAATCTGTTTCCTGCAATTCTGCCTTGATTTCAAATCCTCTTCTTTGCCTTCCCTCAATATATTTGTGGACGAGAGTTATCATTTATAACTCTGCAGGTTTGTGAATTGCAGTGCCCTGAAGCTCCATTTTACAAGTCGCTTTTTTGGGAGCCGTCCGCAAAAGCGCAGGATGGCTTCAGGCCCTGTTCTGGTTCAGGGGGGCAGGCTGAGCCTGTGGTTAATTCTTCTTCCTGATGGGAAAATAGAGTGACCTGTGCCTCTCCCAACACCAAGAGCTAGTCTCTCATTGGTTCCCCGTCTTCCCGTTCATCCTCAGGACAAATTGCAACCTGTACGGAACAGGAGGTTAAAGGTGCTGATGCTCCAAGTAGGGAGATTGCTAGTAAAGTGGCTGGAATGGCGAACCCGAGCACAAGGAGATGAGAAATGAGGTGCGTTTTAGAAACCTTTCCCCATCACACGGTTTACCATCTTCTGGGTTTCTCATGCATGTTTTCGATGTAGGAAGATTCCCTTGAACCTGGAGATTTGGGACCCATGCGATGGGTAGCACGCAGTATTACTTTAAAGGGTCTGCGTTTGCTCACCCAACCTCACCGAACCTCTCAGCCCCAAGAGTGTCCACCCTTATGTCTCATCCAGCTGTGGGTCTAGATATGGTCAATCCAGGTTGCATCACAGCCCCTGAACGAATTGTGTAAGAATTTCTCTCTCTTTCCCTGTCTTTGTTTCATGGGTTTTTAAAAGTAATTTATTTTTATAATGGGGTTTAGCTGCTTTTCACGGCTGTGTTTAGGCCGCTTTACACCCACTTGACCCACTAACAGAGAGATATCAATACATAGGTTTTAAGATTATTACTAGTCAGATATATTCTTGTGCGGTGAATCGGGCGTGTTGAGTCCAGTTCTCTGAGCAAGGAGTAGGTCTTGTCTATTCCATATTGGGTTTATGGAACGGTATCTGAGCTAATTTGAAACTCTTGTTTTATGTATCACCCCACCTCACCTTTCCCGTTAAGCAGCCATAGTGTGTTTTCTGCATGTGTGACTCTGTTCTGTTTTGTAATTCAGTTCAAGTGTAACGGTTTTTACATTCCCTCTATAAGTGACACCTTATGAGAAGTGTCATTTTCTGTGTGACTTATTTCACTTAGAATCGTCTTACCTAAATCCACTCATCATGCTGCTACTAGCCTTATGACATTGATTTCATGGCTGAGTGATATTCCATTGTACATAAGGACCACAACTTTGTTATCCATTTTTCGCTTTCCTGGGATATTTAAGGTGGAAGGAAGTGGAGGTCCTTGTCAACAGAGCAGCCCTAAACTTTGGGGTGCTTGTGTCTTGCTGATTTTCAATTTTCCCACTTTATCCCCCCATGCGTGGAAGTGCCCTATGCTCTCTAAGCTGTGTTTTTTAGATGTTTCAGGACACACCGTACACTTCTCCAGAGTGGCTGTTGGCAATTTACATCCCGCCCATCAGTGTAGCAAGGCTCCCATTTCTCCATGGCCTGTCCTGCATTTCTGGATTTGGCACTTTTTTCAGCATGGCCCTTTTGACCGATGGGAAGCGAGACTTCTTTGTAGCGCTGATTTGCCTTTCCAGGTTGCTTGGTTGGCCAAAAAGGGCGTATGCGTTTTCTCCTGAATATATTCAGGAAAAAACGCATACGCCCTTTTTGGACAAGGGCATCATTGTCAACGTTTTGCCGCTTTTCATGTGCTTTAAAGGCGATTCGCATCTTCCTCCTGAAATCTGTTTCCTGCAATTCTGCCTTGATTTCAAATCCTCTTCTTTGCCTTCCCTCAATATATTTGTGGACGAGAGTTATCATTTATAACTCTGCAGGTTTGTGAATTGCAGTGCCCTGAAGCTCCATTTTACAAGTCGCTTTTTTGGGAGCCGGCCGCAAAAGCGCAGGATGGCTTCAGGCCCTGTTCTGGTTCCGGGGGGCAGGCTGAGCCTGTGGTTAATTCTTCTTCCTGATGGGAAAATAGAGTGACCTGTGCCTGTCCCAACACCAAGAGCTAGTCTCTCATTGGTTCCCCGTCTTCCCGTTCATCCTCAGGACAAATTGCAACCTGTACGGAACAGGAGGTTAAAGGTGCTGATGCTCCAAGTAGGGAGATTGCTAGTAAAGTGGCTGGAATGGCGAACCCGAGCACAAGGAGATGAGAAATGAGGTGCGTTTTAGAAACCTTTCCCCATCACACGGTGTACCATCTTCTGGGTTTCTCATGCATGTTTTCGATGTAGGAAGATGCCCTTGAACCTGGAGATTTGGGACCCATGCGATGGGTAGCACGCAGTATTACTTTAAAGGGTCTGCGTTTGCTCACCCAACCTCACCGAACCTCTCAGCCCCAAGAGTGTCCACCCTTATGTCTCATCCAGCTGTGGGTCTAGATATGGTCAATCCAGGTTGCATCACAGCCCCTGAACGAATTGTGTAAGAATTTCTCTCTCTTTCCCTGTCTTTGTTTCATGGGTTTTTAAAAATAATTTATTTTTATAATGGGGTTTAGCTGCTTTTCACGGCTGTGTTTAGGCCGCTTTACACCCACTTGACCCACTAACAGAGAGATATCAATACATAGGTTTTAAGATTATTACTAGTCAGATATATTCTTGTGCGGTGAATCGGGCGTGTTGAGTCCAGTTCTCTGAGCAAGGAGTAGGTCTTGTCTATTCCATATTGGGTTTATGGAACGGTATCTGAGCTAATTTGAAACTCTTGTTTTATGTATCACCCCACCTCACCTTTCCCGTTAAGCAGCCATAGTGTGTTTTCTGCATGTGTGACTCTGTTCTGTTTTGTAATTCAGTTCAAGTGTAACGGTTTTTACATTCCCTCTATAAGTGACACCTTATGAGAAGTGTCCTTTTCTGTGTGACTTATTTCACTTAGAATCGTCTTACCTAAATCCACTCATCATGCTGCTACTAGCCTTATGACATTGATTTCATGGCTGAGTGATATTCCATTGTACATAAGGACCACAACTTTTTTATCCATTTTTAACTTTCCTGGGATATTTAAGGTGGAATGAAGTGGAGGTCCTTGTCAACAGAGCAGCCCTAAACTTTGGGGTGCTTGTGTCTTGCTGATTTTCAATTTTCCCACTTTATCCCCCATGCGTGGAAGTGCCCTATGCTCTCTAAGCTGTGTTTTTTAGATGTTTCAGGACACACCGTACACTTCTCCAGAGTGGCTGTTGGCAATTTACATCCCGCCCATCAGTGTAGCAAGGCTCCCATTTCTCCATGGCCTGTCCTGCATTTCTGGTTTTGACACTTTTTTCAGCATGGCCCTTTTGACCGATGGGAAGCGAGACTTCTTTGTAGCGCTGATTTGCCTTTCCAGGTTGCTTGGTTGGCCAAAAAGGGCGTATGCGTTTTTTCCTGAATATATTCAGGAAAAAACGCATACGCCCTTTTTGGCCAAGGGCATCATTGTCAACGTTTTGCCGCTTTTCATGTGCTTTAAAGGCGATTCGAATCTACCTCCTGAAATCTGTTTCCTGCAATTCTGCCTTGATTTCAAATCCTCTTCTTTGCCTTCCCTCAATATATTTGTGGACGAGAGTTATCATTTATAACTCTGCAGGTTTGTGAATTGCAGTGCCCTGAAGCTCCATTTTACAAGTCGCTTTTTTGGGAGCCGTCCGCAAAAGCGCAGGATGGCTTCAGGCCCTGTTCTGGTTCAGGGGGGCAGGCTGAGCCTGTGGTTAATTCTTCTTCCTGATGGGAAAATAGAGTGACCTGTGCCTCTCCCAACACCAAGAGCTAGTCTCTCATTGGTTCCCCGTCTTCCCGTTCATCCTCAGGACAAATTGCAACCTGTACGGAACAGGAGGTTAAAGGTGCTGATGCTCCAAGTAGGGAGATTGCTAGTAAAGTGGCTGGAATGGCGAACCCGAGCACAAGGAGATGAGAAATGAGGTGCGTTTTAGAAACATTTCCCCATCACACGGTGTACCATCTTCTGGGTTTCTCATGCATGTTTTCGATGTAGGAAGATGCCCTTGAACCTGGAGATTTGGGACCCATGCGATGGGTAGCACGCAGTATTACTTTAAAGGGTCTGCGTTTGCTCACCCAACCTCACCGAACCTCTCAGCCCCAAGAGTGTCCACCCTTATGTCTCATCCAGCTGTGGGTCTAGATATGGTCAATCCAGGTTGCATCACAGCCCCTGAACGAATTGTGTAAGAATTTCTCTCTCTTTCCCTGTCTTTGTTTCATGGGTTTTTAAAAGTAATTTATTTTTATAATGGGGTTTAGCTGCTTTTCACGGCTGTGTTTAGGCCGCTTTACACCCACTTGACCCACTAACAGAGAGATATCAATACATAGGTTTTAAGATTATTACTAGTCAGATATATTCTTGTGCGGTGAATCGGGCGTGTTGAGTCCAGTTCTCTGAGCAAGGAGTAGGTCTTGTCTATTCCATATTGGGTTTATGGAACGGTATCTGAGCTAATTTGAAACTCTTGTTTTATGTATCACCCCACCTCACCTTTCCCGTTAAGCAGCCATAGTGTGTTTTCTGCATGTGTGACTCTGTTCTGTTTTGTAATTCAGTTCAAGTGTAACGGTTTTTACATTCCCTCTATAAGTGACACCTTATGAGAAGTGTCCTTTTCTGTGTGACTTATTTCACTTAGAATCGTCTTACCTAAATCCACTCATCATGCTGCTACTAGCCTTATGACATTGATTTCATGGCTGAGTGATATTCCATTGTACATAAGGACCACAACTTTTTTATCCATTTTTAACTTTCCTGGGATATTTAAGGTGGAATGAAGTGGAGGTCCTTGTCAACAGAGCAGCCCTAAACTTTGGGGTGCTTGTGTCTTGCTGATTTTCAATTTTCCCACTTTATCCCCCCATGCGTGGAAGTGCCCTATGCTCTCTAAGCTGTGTTTTTTAGATGTTTCAGGACACACCGTACACTTCTCCAGAGTGGCTGTTGGCAATTTACATCCCGCCCATCAGTGTAGCAAGGCTCCCATTTCTCCATGGCCTGTCCTGCATTTCTGGTTTTGACACTTTTTTCAGCATGGCCCTTTTGACCGATGGGAAGCGAGACTTCTTTGTAGCGCTGATTTGCCTTTCCAGGTTGCTTGGTTGGCCAAAAAGGGCGTATGCGTTTTTTCCTGAATATATTCAGGAAAAAACGCATACGCCCTTTTTGGCCAAGGGCATCATTGTCAACGTTTTGCCGCTTTTCATGTGCTTTAAAGGCGATTCGAATCTACCTCCTGAAATCTGTTTCCTGCAATTCTGCCTTGATTTCAAATCCTCTTCTTTGCCTTCCCTCAATATATTTGTGGACGAGAGTTATCATTTATAACTCTGCAGGTTTGTGAATTGCAGTGCCCTGAAGCTCCATTTTACAAGTCGCTTTTTTGGGAGCCGTCCGCAAAAGCGCAGGATGGCTTCAGGCCCTGTTCTGGTTCAGGGGGGCAGGCTGAGCCTGTGGTTAATTCTTCTTCCTGATGGGAAAATAGAGTGACCTGTGCCTCTCCCAACACCAAGAGCTAGTCTCTCATTGGTTCCCCGTCTTCCCGTTCATCCTCAGGACAAATTGCAACCTGTACGGAACAGGAGGTTAAAGGTGCTGATGCTCCAAGTAGGGAGATTGCTAGTAAAGTGGCTGGAATGGCGAACCCGAGCACAAGGAGATGAGAAATGAGGTGCGTTTTAGAAACCTTTCCCCATCACACGGTGTACCATCTTCTGGGTTTCTCATGCATGTTTTCGATGTAGGAAGATGCCCTTGAACCTGGAGATTTGGGACCCATGCGATGGGTAGCACGCAGTATTACTTTAAAGGGTCTGCGTTTGCTCACCCAACCTCACCGAACCTCTCAGCCCCAAGAGTGTCCACCCTTATGTCTCATCCAGCTGTGGGTCTAGATATGGTCAATCCAGGTTGCATCACAGCCCCTGAACGAATTGTGTAAGAATTTCTCTCTCTTTCCCTGTCTTTGTTTCATGGGTTTTTAAAAGTAATTTATTTTTATAATGGGGTTTAGCTGCTTTTCACGGCTGTGTTTAGGCCGCTTTACACCCACTTGACCCACTAACAGAGAGATATCAATACATAGGTTTTAAGATTATTACTAGTCAGATATATTCTTGTGCGGTGAATCGGGCGTGTTGAGTCCAGTTCTCTGAGCAAGGAGTAGGTCTTGTCTATTCCATATTGGGTTTATGGAACGGTATCTGAGCTAATTTGAAACTCTTGTTTTATGTATCACCCCACCTCACCTTTCCCGTTAAGCAGCCATAGTGTGTTTTCTGCATGTGTGACTCTGTTCTGTTTTGTAATTCAGTTCAAGTGTAACGGTTTTTACATTCCCTCTATAAGTGACACCTTATGAGAAGTGTCCTTTTCTGTGTGACTTATTTCACTTAGAATCGTCTTACCTAAATCCACTCATCATGCTGCTACTAGCCTTATGACATTGATTTCATGGCTGAGTGATATTCCATTGTACATAAGGACCACAACTTTTTTATCCATTTTTCGCTTTCCTGGGATATTTAAGGTGGAAGGAAGTGGAGGTCCTTGTCAACAGAGCAGCCCTAAACTTTGGGGTGCTTGTGTCTTGCTGATTTTCAATTTTCCCACTTTATCCCCCCATGCGTGGAAGTGCCCTATGCTCTCTAAGCTGTGTTTTTTAGATGTTTCAGGACACACCGTACACTTCTCCAGAGTGGCTGTTGGCAATTTACATCCCGCCCATCAGTGTAGCAAGGCTCCCATTTCTCCATGGCCTGTCCTGCATTTCTGGTTTTGGCACTTTTTTCAGCATGGCCCTTTTGACCGATGGGAAGCGAGACTTCTTTGTAGCGCTGATTTGCCTTTCCAGGTTGCTTGGTTGGCCAAAAAGGGCGTATGCGTTTTCTCCTGAATATATTCAGGAAAAAACGCATACGCCCTTTTTGGACAAGGGCATCATTGTCAACGTTTTGCCGCTTTTCATGTGCTTTAAAGGCGATTCGCATCTTCCTCCTGAAATCTGTTTCCTGCAATTCTGCCTTGATTTCAAATCCTCTTCTTTGCCTTCCCTCAATATATTTGTGGACGAGAGTTATCATTTATAACTCTGCAGGTTTGTGAATTGCAGTGCCCT
Organism: Balaenoptera physalus; assembly: GCF_965194825.1. Taxonomy (NCBI): domain Eukaryota; kingdom Metazoa; phylum Chordata; class Mammalia; order Artiodactyla; family Balaenopteridae; genus Balaenoptera; species Balaenoptera physalus. The sequence goes on along the minus strand of NW_028126451.1, from coordinate 1,332,530 downwards.
GAAGCTCCATTTTACAAGTCGCTTTTTTGGGAGCAGGCCGCAAAAGCGCAGGATGGATTCAGGCCCTGTTCTGGTTCCGGGGGGCAGGCTGAGCCTGTGGTTAATTCTTCTTCCTGATGGGAAAATAGAGTGACCTGTGCCTGTCCCAACACCAAGAGCTAGTCTCTCATTGGTTCCCCGTCTTCCCGTTCATCCTCAGGACAAATTGCAACCTGTACGGAACAGGAGGTTAAAGGTGATGATGCTCCAAGTAGGGAGATTGCTAGTAAAGTGGCTGGAATGGCGAACCCGAGCACAAGGAGATGAGAAATGAGGTGCGTTTTAGAAACCTTTCCCCATCACACGGTGTACCATCTTCTGGGTTTCTCATGCATGTTTTCGATGTAGGAAGATGCCCTTGAACCTGGAGATTTGGGACCCATGCGATGGGTAGCACGCAGTATTACTTTAAAGGGTCTGCGTTTGCTCACCCAACCTCACCGAACCTCTCAGCCCCAAGAGTGTTCACCCTTATGTCTCATCCAGCTGTGGGTCTAGATATGGTCAATCCAGGTTGCATCACAGCCCCTGAACGAATTGTGTAAGAATTTCTCTCTCTTTCCCTGTCTTTGTTTCATGGGTTTTTAAAAATAATTTATTTTTATAATGGGGTTTAGCTGCTTTTCACGGCTGTGTTTATGCCGCTTTACACCCACTTGACCCACTAAGAGAGAGATATCAATACATAGGTTTTAAGATTATTACTAGTCAGATATATTCTTGTGCGGTGAATCGGGCGTGTTGAGTCCAGTTCTCTGAGCAAGGAGTAGGTCTTGTCTATTCCATATTGGGTTTATGGAACGGTATCTGAGCTAATTTGAAACTCTTGTTTTATGTATCACCCCACCTCACCTTTCCCGTTAAGCAGCCATAGTGTGTTTTCTGCATGTGTGACTCTGTTCTGTTTTGTAATTCAGTTCAAGTGTAACGGTTTTTACATTCCCTCTATAAGTGACACCTTATGAGAAGTGTCCTTTTCTGTGTGACTTATTTCACTTAGAATCGTCTTACCTAAATCCACTCATCATGCTGCTACTAGCCTTATGACATTGATTTCATGGCTGAGTGATATTCCATTGTACATAAGGACCACAACTTTTTTATCCATTTTTAACTTTCCTGGGATATTTAAGGTGGAATGAAGTGGAGGTCCTTGTCAACAGAGCAGCCCTAAACTTTGGGGTGCTTGTGTCTTGCTGATTTTCAATTTTCCCACTTTATCCCCCCATGCGTGGAAGTGCCCTATGCTCTCTAAGCTGTGTTTTTTAGATGTTTCAGGACACACCGTACACTTCTCCAGAGTGGCTGTTGGCAATTTACATCCCGCCCATCAGTGTAGCAAGGCTCCCATTTCTGCATGGCCTGTCCTGCATTTCTGGTTTTGACACTTTATTCAGCATGGCCCTTTTGACCGATGGGAAGCGAGACTTCTTTGTAGCGCTGATTTGCCTTTCCAGGTTGCTTGGTTGGCCAAAAAGGGCGTATGCGTTTTTTCCTGAATATATTCAGGAAAAAACGCATACGCCCTTTTTGGCCAAGGGCATCATTGTCAACGTTTTGCCGCTTTTCATGTGCTTTAAAGGCGATTCGAATCTACCTCCTGAAATCTGTTTCCTGCAATTCTGCCTTGATTTCAAATCCTCTTCTTTGCCTTCCCTCAATATATTTGTGGACGAGAGTTATCATTTATAACTCTGCAGGTTTGTGAATTGCAGTGCCCTGAAGCTCCATTTTACAAGTCGCTTTTTTGGGAGCCGTCCGCAAAAGCGCAGGATGGCTTCAGGCCCTGTTCTGGTTCAGGGGGGCAGGCTGAGCCTGTGGTTAATTCTTCTTCCTGATGGGAAAATAGAGTGACCTGTGCCTCTCCCAACACCAAGAGCTAGTCTCTCATTGGTTCCCCGTCTTCCCGTTCATCCTCAGGACAAATTGCAACCTGTACGGAACAGGAGGTTAAAGGTGCTGATGCTCCAAGTAGGGAGATTGCTAGTAAAGTGGCTGGAATGGCGAACCCGAGCACAAGGAGATGAGAAATGAGGTGCGTTTTAGAAACCTTTCCCCATCACACGGTGTACCATCTTCTGGGTTTCTCATGCATGTTTTCGATGTAGGAAGATGCCCTTGAACCTGGAGATTTGGGACCCATGCGATGGGTAGCACGCAGTATTACTTTAAAGGGTCTGCGTTTGCTCACCCAACCTCACCGAACCTCTCAGCCCCAAGAGTGTCCACCCTTATGTCTCATCCAGCTGTGGGTCTAGATATGGTCAATCCAGGTTGCATCACAGCCCCTGAACGAATTGTGTAAGAATTTCTCTCTCTTTCCCTGTCTTTGTTTCATGGGTTTTTAAAAGTAATTTATTTTTATAATGGGGTTTAGCTGCTTTTCACGGCTGTGTTTAGGCCGCTTTACACCCACTTGACCCACTAACAGAGAGATATCAATACATAGGTTTTAAGATTATTACTAGTCAGATATATTCTTGTGCGGTGAATCGGGCGTGTTGAGTCCAGTTCTCTGAGCAAGGAGTAGGTCTTGTCTATTCCATATTGGGTTTATGGAACGGTATCTGAGCTAATTTGAAACTCTTGTTTTATGTATCACCCCACCTCACCTTTCCCGTTAAGCAGCCATAGTGTGTTTTCTGCATGTGTGACTCTGTTCTGTTTTGTAATTCAGTTCAAGTGTAACGGTTTTTACATTCCCTCTATAAGTGACACCTTATGAGAAGTTTCCTTTTCTGTGTGACTTATTTCACTTAGAATCGTCTTACCTAAATCCACTCATCATGCTGCTACTAGCCTTATGACATTGATTTCATGGCTGAGTGATATTCCATTGTACATAAGGACCACAACTTTTTTATCCATTTTTCGCTTTCCTGGGATATTTAAGGTGGAAGGAAGTGGAGGTCCTTGTCAACAGAGCAGCCCTAAACTTTGGGGTGCTTGTGTCTTGCTGATTTTCAATTTTCCCACTTTATCCCCCCATGCGTGGAAGTGCCCTATGCTCTCTAAGCTGTGTTTTTTAGATGTTTCAGGACACACCGTACACTTCTCCAGAGTGGCTGTTGGCAATTTACATCCCGCCCATCAGTGTAGCAAGGCTCCCATTTCTCCATGGCCTGTCCTGCATTTCTGGTTTTGGCACTTTTTTCAGCATGGCCCTTTTGACCGATGGGAAGCGAGACTTCTTTGTAGCGCTGATTTGCCTTTCCAGGTTGCTTGGTTGGCCAAAAAGGGCGTATGCGTTTTCTCCTGAATATATTCAGGAAAAAACGCATACGCCCTTTTTGGACAAGGGCATCATTGTCAACGTTTTGCCGCTTTTCATGTGCTTTAAAGGCGATTCGCATCTTCCTCCTGAAATCTGTTTCCTGCAATTCTGCCTTGATTTCAAATCCTCTTCTTTGCCTTCCCTCAATATATTTGTGGACGAGAGTTATCATTTATAACTCTGCAGGTTTGTGAATTGCAGTGCCCTGAAGCTCCATTTTACAAGTCGCTTTTTTGGGAGCAGGCCGCAAAAGCGCAGGATGGATTCAGGCCCTGTTCTGGTTCCGGGGGGCAGGCTGAGCCTGTGGTTAATTCTTCCTGATGGGAAAATAGAGTGACCTGTGCCTGTCCCAACACCAAGAGCTAGTCTCTCATTGGTTCCCCGTCTTCCCGTTCATCCTCAGGACAAATTGCAACCTGTACGGAACAGGAGGTTAAAGGTGATGATGCTCCAAGTAGGGAGATTGCTAGTAAAGTGGCTGGAATGGCGAACCCGAGCACAAGGAGATGAGAAATGAGGTGCGTTTTAGAAACCTTTCCCCATCACACGGTGTACCATCTTCTGGGTTTCTCATGCATGTTTTCGATGTAGGAAGATGCCCTTGAACCTGGAGATTTGGGACCCATGCGATGGGTAGCACGCAGTATTACTTTAAAGGGTCTGCGTTTGCTCACCCAACCTCACCGAACCTCTCAGCCCCAAGAGTGTTCACCCTTATGTCTCATCCAGCTGTGGGTCTAGATATGGTCAATCCAGGTTGCATCACAGCCCCTGAACGAATTGTGTAAGAATTTCTCTCTCTTTCCCTGTCTTTGTTTCATGGGTTTTTAAAAATAATTTATTTTTATAATGGGGTTTAGCTGCTTTTCACGGCTGTGTTTAGGCCGCTTTACACCCACTTGACCCACTAAGAGAGAGATATCAATACATAGGTTTTAAGATTATTACTAGTCAGATATATTCTTGTGCGGTGAATCGGGCGTGTTGAGTCCAGTTCTCTGAGCAAGGAGTAGGTCTTGTCTATTCCATATTGGGTTTATGGAACGGTATCTGAGCTAATTTGAAACTCTTGTTTTATGTATCACCCCACCTCACCTTTCCCGTTAAGCAGCCATAGTGTGTTTTCTGCATGTGTGACTCTGTTCTGTTTTGTAATTCAGTTCAAGTGTAACGGTTTTTACATTCCCTCTATAAGTGACACCTTATGAGAAGTGTCCTTTTCTGTGTGACTTATTTCACTTAGAATCGTCTTACCTAAATCCACTCATCATGCTGCTACTAGCCTTATGACATTGATTTCATGGCTGAGTGATATTCCATTGTACATAAGGACCACAACTTTTTTATCCATTTTTAACTTTCCTGGGATATTTAAGGTGGAATGAAGTGGAGGTCCTTGTCAACAGAGCAGCCCTAAACTTTGGGGTGCTTGTGTCTTGCTGATTTTCAATTTTCCCACTTTATCCCCCCATGCGTGGAAGTGCCCTATGCTCTCTAAGCTGTGTTTTTTAGATGTTTCAGGACACACCGTACACTTCTCCAGAGTGGCTGTTGGCAATTTACATCCCGCCCATCAGTGTAGCAAGGCTCCCATTTCTCCATGGCCTGTCCTGCATTTCTGGTTTTGACACTTTTTTCAGCATGGCCCTTTTGACCGATGGGAAGCGAGACTTCTTTGTAGCGCTGATTTGCCTTTCCAGGTTGCTTGGTTGGCCAAAAAGGGCGTATGCGTTTTTTCCTGAATATATTCAGGAAAAAACGCATACGCCCTTTTTGGCCAAGGGCATCATTGTCAACGTTTTGCCGCTTTTCATGTGCTTTAAAGGCGATTCGAATCTACCTCCTGAAATCTGTTTCCTGCAATTCTGCCTTGATTTCAAATCCTCTTCTTTGCCTTCCCTCAATATATTTGTGGACGAGAGTTATCATTTATAACTCTGCAGGTTTGTGAATTGCAGTGCCCTGAAGCTCCATTTTACAAGTCGCTTTTTTGGGAGCCGTCCGCAAAAGCGCAGGATGGCTTCAGGCCCTGTTCTGGTTCAGGGGGGCAGGCTGAGCCTGTGGTTAATTCTTCTTCCTGATGGGAAAATAGAGTGACCTGTGCCTCTCCCAACACCAAGAGCTAGTCTCTCATTGGTTCCCCGTCTTCCCGTTCATCCTCAGGACAAATTGCAACCTGTACGGAACAGGAGGTTAAAGGTGCTGATGCTCCAAGTAGGGAGATTGCTAGTAAAGTGGCTGGAATGGCGAACCCGAGCACAAGGAGATGAGAAATGAGGTGCGTTTTAGAAACCTTTCCCCATCACACGGTGTACCATCTTCTGGGTTTCTCATGCATGTTTTCGATGTAGGAAGATGCCCTTGAACCTGGAGATTTGGGACCCATGCGATGGGTAGCACGCAGTATTACTTTAAAGGGTCTGCGTTTGCTCACCCAACCTCACCGAACCTCTCAGCCCCAAGAGTGTCCACCCTTATGTCTCATCCAGCTGTGGGTCTAGATATGGTCAATCCAGGTTGCATCACAGCCCCTGAACGAATTGTGTAAGAATTTCTCTCTCTTTCCCTGTCTTTGTTTCATGGGTTTTTAAAAGTAATTTATTTTTATAATGGGGTTAAGCTGCTTTTCACGGCTGTGTTTAGGCCGCTTTACACCCACTTGACCCACTAACAGAGAGATATCAATACATAGGTTTTAAGATTATTACTAGTCAGATATATTCTTGTGCGGTGAATCGGGCGTGTTGAGTCCAGTTCTCTGAGCAAGGAGTAGGTCTTGTCTATTCCATATTGGGTTTATGGAACGGTATCTGAGCTAATTTGAAACTCTTGTTTTATGTATCACCCCACCTCACCTTTCCCGTTAAGCAGCCATAGTGTGTTTTCTGCATGTGTGACTCTGTTCTGTTTTGTAATTCAGTTCAAGTGTAACGGTTTTTACATTCCCTCTATAAGTGACACCTTATGAGAAGTTTCCTTTTCTGTGTGACTTATTTCACTTAGAATCGTCTTACCTAAATCCACTCATCATGCTGCTACTAGCCTTATGACATTGATTTCATGGCTGAGTGATATTCCATTGTACATAAGGACCACAACTTTTTTATCCATTTTTCGCTTTCCTGGGATATTTAAGGTGGAAGGAAGTGGAGGTCCTTGTCAACAGAGCAGCCCTAAACTTTGGGGTGCTTGTGTCTTGCTGATTTTCAATTTTCCCACTTTATCCCCCCATGCGTGGAAGTGCCCTATGCTCTCTAAGCTGTGTTTTTTAGATGTTTCAGGACACACCGTACACTTCTCCAGAGTGGCTGTTGGCAATTTACATCCCGCCCATCAGTGTAGCAAGGCTCCCATTTCTCCATGGCCTGTCCTGCATTTCTGGTTTTGACACTTTTTTCAGCATGGCCCTTTTGACCGATGGGAAGCGAGACTTCTTTGTAGCGCTGATTTGCCTTTCCAGGTTGCTTGGTTGGCCAAAAAGGGCGTATGCGTTTTTTCCTGAATATATTCAGGAAAAAACGCATACGCCCTTTTTGGCCAAGGGCATCATTGTCAACGTTTTGCCGCTTTTCATGTGCTTTAAAGGCGATTCGAATCTACCTCCTGAAATCTGTTTCCTGCAATTCTGCCTTGATTTCAAATCCTCTTCTTTGCCTTCCCTCAATATATTTGTGGACGAGAGTTATCATTTATAACTCTGCAGGTTTGTGAATTGCAATGCCCTGAAGCTCCATTTTACAAGTCGCTTTTTTGGGAGCCGTCCGCAAAAGCGCAGGATGGCTTCAGGCCCTGTTCTGGTTCAGGGGGGCAGGCTGAGCCTGTGGTTAATTCTTCTTCCTGATGGGAAAATAGAGTGACCTGTGCCTCTCCCAACACCAAGAGCTAGTCTCTCATTGGTTCCCCGTCTTCCCGTTCATCCTCAGGACAAATTGCAACCTGTACGGAACAGGAGGTTAAAGGTGCTGATGCTCCAAGTAGGGAGATTGCTAGTAAAGTGGCTGGAATGGCGAACCCGAGCACAAGGAGATGAGAAATGAGGTGCGTTTTAGAAACCTTTCCCCATCACACGGTGTACCATCTTCTGGGTTTCTCATGCATGTTTTCGATGTAGGAAGATGCCCTTGAACCTGGAGATTTGGGACCCATGCGATGGGTAGCACGCAGTATTACTTTAAAGGGTCTGCGTTTGCTCACCCAACCTCACCGAACCTCTCAGCCCCAAGAGTGTCCACCCTTATGTCTCATCCAGCTGTGGGTCTAGATATGGTCAATCCAGGTTGCATCACAGCCCCTGAACGAATTGTGTAAGAATTTCTCTCTCTTTCCCTGTCTTTGTTTCATGGGTTTTTAAAAATAATTTATTTTTATAATGGGGTTTAGCTGCTTTTCACGGCTGTGTTTAGGCCGCTTTACACCCACTTGACCCACTAACAGAGCGATATCAATACATAGGTTTTAAGATTATTACTAGTCAGATATATTCTTGTGCGGTGAATCGGGCGTGTTGAGTCCAGTTCTCTGAGCAAGGAGTAGGTCTTGTCTATTCCATATTGGGTTTATGGAACGGTATCTGAGCTAATTTGAAACTCTTGTTTTATGTATCACCCCACCTCACCTTTCCCGTTAAGCAGCCATAGTGTGTTTTCTGCATGTGTGACTCTGTTCTGTTTTGTAATTCAGTTCAAGTGTAACGGTTTTTACATTCCCTCTATAAGTGACACCTTATGAGAAGTGTCCTTTTCTGTGTGACTTATTTCACTTAGAATCGTCTTACCTAAATCCACTCATCATGCTGCTACTAGCCTTATGACATTGATTTCATGGCTGAGTGATATTCCATTGTACATAAGGACCACAACTTTTTTATCCATTTTTAACTTTCCTGGGATATTTAAGGTGGAATGAAGTGGAGGTCCTTGTCAACAGAGCAGCCCTAAACTTTGGGGTGCTTGTGTCTTGCTGATTTTCAATTTTCCCACTTTATCCCCCCATGCGTGGAAGTGCCCTATGCTCTCTAAGCTGTGTTTTTTAGATGTTTCAGGACACACCGTACACTTCTCCAGAGTGGCTGTTGGCAATTTACATCCCGCCCATCAGTGTAGCAAGGCTCCCATTTCTCCATGGCCTGTCCTGCATTTCTGGTTTTGACACTTTTTTCAGCATGGCCCTTTTGACCGATGGGAAGCGAGACTTCTTTGTAGCGCTGATTTGCCTTTCCAGGTTGCTTGGTTGGCCAAAAAGGGCGTATGCGTTTTTTCCTGAATATATTCAGGAAAAAACGCATACGCCCTTTTTGGCCAAGGGCATCATTGTCAACGTTTTGCCGCTTTTCATGTGCTTTAAAGGCGATTCGAATCTACCTCCTGAAATCTGTTTCCTGCAATTCTGCCTTGATTTCAAATCCTCTTCTTTGCCTTCCCTCAATATATTTGTGGACGAGAGTTATCATTTATAACTCTGCAGGTTTGTGAATTGCAGTGCCCTGAAGCTCCATTTTACAAGTCGCTTTTTTGGGAGCCGTCCGCAAAAGCGCAGGATGGCTTCAGGCCCTGTTCTGGTTCAGGGGGGCAGGCTGAGCCTGTGGTTAATTCTTCTTCCTGATGGGAAAATAGAGTGACCTGTGCCTCTCCCAACACCAAGAGCTAGTCTCTCATTGGTTCCCCGTCTTCCCGTTCATCCTCAGGACAAATTGCAACCTGTACGGAACAGGAGGTTAAAGGTGCTGATGCTCCAAGTAGGGAGATTGCTAGTAAAGTGGCTGGAATGGCGAACCCGAGCACAAGGAGATGAGAAATGAGGTGCGTTTTAGAAACCTTTCCCCATCACACGGTTTACCATCTTCTGGGTTTCTCATGCATGTTTTCGATGTAGGAAGATTCCCTTGAACCTGGAGATTTGGGACCCATGCGATGGGTAGCACGCAGTATTACTTTAAAGGGTCTGCGTTTGCTCACCCAACCTCACCGAACCTCTCAGCCCCAAGAGTGTCCACCCTTATGTCTCATCCAGCTGTGGGTCTAGATATGGTCAATCCAGGTTGCATCACAGCCCCTGAACGAATTGTGTAAGAATTTCTCTCTCTTTCCCTGTCTTTGTTTCATGGGTTTTTAAAAGTAATTTATTTTTATAATGGGGTTTAGCTGCTTTTCACGGCTGTGTTTAGGCCGCTTTACACCCACTTGACCCACTAACAGAGAGATATCAATACATAGGTTTTAAGATTATTACTAGTCAGATATATTCTTGTGCGGTGAATCGGGCGTGTTGAGTCCAGTTCTCTGAGCAAGGAGTAGGTCTTGTCTATTCCATATTGGGTTTATGGAACGGTATCTGAGCTAATTTGAAACTCTTGTTTTATGTATCACCCCACCTCACCTTTCCCGTTAAGCAGCCATAGTGTGTTTTCTGCATGTGTGACTCTGTTCTGTTTTGTAATTCAGTTCAAGTGTAACGGTTTTTACATTCCCTCTATAAGTGACACCTTATGAGAAGTGTCATTTTCTGTGTGACTTATTTCACTTAGAATCGTCTTACCTAAATCCACTCATCATGCTGCTACTAGCCTTATGACATTGATTTCATGGCTGAGTGATATTCCATTGTACATAAGGACCACAACTTTGTTATCCATTTTTCGCTTTCCTGGGATATTTAAGGTGGAAGGAAGTGGAGGTCCTTGTCAACAGAGCAGCCCTAAACTTTGGGGTGCTTGTGTCTTGCTGATTTTCAATTTTCCCACTTTATCCCCCCATGCGTGGAAGTGCCCTATGCTCTCTAAGCTGTGTTTTTTAGATGTTTCAGGACACACCGTACACTTCTCCAGAGTGGCTGTTGGCAATTTACATCCCGCCCATCAGTGTAGCAAGGCTCCCATTTCTCCATGGCCTGTCCTGCATTTCTGGATTTGGCACTTTTTTCAGCATGGCCCTTTTGACCGATGGGAAGCGAGACTTCTTTGTAGCGCTGATTTGCCTTTCCAGGTTGCTTGGTTGGCCAAAAAGGGCGTATGCGTTTTCTCCTGAATATATTCAGGAAAAAACGCATACGCCCTTTTTGGACAAGGGCATCATTGTCAACGTTTTGCCGCTTTTCATGTGCTTTAAAGGCGATTCGCATCTTCCTCCTGAAATCTGTTTCCTGCAATTCTGCCTTGATTTCAAATCCTCTTCTTTGCCTTCCCTCAATATATTTGTGGACGAGAGTTATCATTTATAACTCTGCAGGTTTGTGAATTGCAGTGCCCTGAAGCTCCATTTTACAAGTCGCTTTTTTGGGAGCCGGCCGCAAAAGCGCAGGATGGCTTCAGGCCCTGTTCTGGTTCCGGGGGGCAGGCTGAGCCTGTGGTTAATTCTTCTTCCTGATGGGAAAATAGAGTGACCTGTGCCTGTCCCAACACCAAGAGCTAGTCTCTCATTGGTTCCCCGTCTTCCCGTTCATCCTCAGGACAAATTGCAACCTGTACGGAACAGGAGGTTAAAGGTGCTGATGCTCCAAGTAGGGAGATTGCTAGTAAAGTGGCTGGAATGGCGAACCCGAGCACAAGGAGATGAGAAATGAGGTGCGTTTTAGAAACCTTTCCCCATCACACGGTGTACCATCTTCTGGGTTTCTCATGCATGTTTTCGATGTAGGAAGATGCCCTTGAACCTGGAGATTTGGGACCCATGCGATGGGTAGCACGCAGTATTACTTTAAAGGGTCTGCGTTTGCTCACCCAACCTCACCGAACCTCTCAGCCCCAAGAGTGTCCACCCTTATGTCTCATCCAGCTGTGGGTCTAGATATGGTCAATCCAGGTTGCATCACAGCCCCTGAACGAATTGTGTAAGAATTTCTCTCTCTTTCCCTGTCTTTGTTTCATGGGTTTTTAAAAATAATTTATTTTTATAATGGGGTTTAGCTGCTTTTCACGGCTGTGTTTAGGCCGCTTTACACCCACTTGACCCACTAACAGAGAGATATCAATACATAGGTTTTAAGATTATTACTAGTCAGATATATTCTTGTGCGGTGAATCGGGCGTGTTGAGTCCAGTTCTCTGAGCAAGGAGTAGGTCTTGTCTATTCCATATTGGGTTTATGGAACGGTATCTGAGCTAATTTGAAACTCTTGTTTTATGTATCACCCCACCTCACCTTTCCCGTTAAGCAGCCATAGTGTGTTTTCTGCATGTGTGACTCTGTTCTGTTTTGTAATTCAGTTCAAGTGTAACGGTTTTTACATTCCCTCTATAAGTGACACCTTATGAGAAGTGTCCTTTTCTGTGTGACTTATTTCACTTAGAATCGTCTTACCTAAATCCACTCATCATGCTGCTACTAGCCTTATGACATTGATTTCATGGCTGAGTGATATTCCATTGTACATAAGGACCACAACTTTTTTATCCATTTTTAACTTTCCTGGGATATTTAAGGTGGAATGAAGTGGAGGTCCTTGTCAACAGAGCAGCCCTAAACTTTGGGGTGCTTGTGTCTTGCTGATTTTCAATTTTCCCACTTTATCCCCCATGCGTGGAAGTGCCCTATGCTCTCTAAGCTGTGTTTTTTAGATGTTTCAGGACACACCGTACACTTCTCCAGAGTGGCTGTTGGCAATTTACATCCCGCCCATCAGTGTAGCAAGGCTCCCATTTCTCCATGGCCTGTCCTGCATTTCTGGTTTTGACACTTTTTTCAGCATGGCCCTTTTGACCGATGGGAAGCGAGACTTCTTTGTAGCGCTGATTTGCCTTTCCAGGTTGCTTGGTTGGCCAAAAAGGGCGTATGCGTTTTTTCCTGAATATATTCAGGAAAAAACGCATACGCCCTTTTTGGCCAAGGGCATCATTGTCAACGTTTTGCCGCTTTTCATGTGCTTTAAAGGCGATTCGAATCTACCTCCTGAAATCTGTTTCCTGCAATTCTGCCTTGATTTCAAATCCTCTTCTTTGCCTTCCCTCAATATATTTGTGGACGAGAGTTATCATTTATAACTCTGCAGGTTTGTGAATTGCAGTGCCCTGAAGCTCCATTTTACAAGTCGCTTTTTTGGGAGCCGTCCGCAAAAGCGCAGGATGGCTTCAGGCCCTGTTCTGGTTCAGGGGGGCAGGCTGAGCCTGTGGTTAATTCTTCTTCCTGATGGGAAAATAGAGTGACCTGTGCCTCTCCCAACACCAAGAGCTAGTCTCTCATTGGTTCCCCGTCTTCCCGTTCATCCTCAGGACAAATTGCAACCTGTACGGAACAGGAGGTTAAAGGTGCTGATGCTCCAAGTAGGGAGATTGCTAGTAAAGTGGCTGGAATGGCGAACCCGAGCACAAGGAGATGAGAAATGAGGTGCGTTTTAGAAACATTTCCCCATCACACGGTGTACCATCTTCTGGGTTTCTCATGCATGTTTTCGATGTAGGAAGATGCCCTTGAACCTGGAGATTTGGGACCCATGCGATGGGTAGCACGCAGTATTACTTTAAAGGGTCTGCGTTTGCTCACCCAACCTCACCGAACCTCTCAGCCCCAAGAGTGTCCACCCTTATGTCTCATCCAGCTGTGGGTCTAGATATGGTCAATCCAGGTTGCATCACAGCCCCTGAACGAATTGTGTAAGAATTTCTCTCTCTTTCCCTGTCTTTGTTTCATGGGTTTTTAAAAGTAATTTATTTTTATAATGGGGTTTAGCTGCTTTTCACGGCTGTGTTTAGGCCGCTTTACACCCACTTGACCCACTAACAGAGAGATATCAATACATAGGTTTTAAGATTATTACTAGTCAGATATATTCTTGTGCGGTGAATCGGGCGTGTTGAGTCCAGTTCTCTGAGCAAGGAGTAGGTCTTGTCTATTCCATATTGGGTTTATGGAACGGTATCTGAGCTAATTTGAAACTCTTGTTTTATGTATCACCCCACCTCACCTTTCCCGTTAAGCAGCCATAGTGTGTTTTCTGCATGTGTGACTCTGTTCTGTTTTGTAATTCAGTTCAAGTGTAACGGTTTTTACATTCCCTCTATAAGTGACACCTTATGAGAAGTGTCCTTTTCTGTGTGACTTATTTCACTTAGAATCGTCTTACCTAAATCCACTCATCATGCTGCTACTAGCCTTATGACATTGATTTCATGGCTGAGTGATATTCCATTGTACATAAGGACCACAACTTTTTTATCCATTTTTAACTTTCCTGGGATATTTAAGGTGGAATGAAGTGGAGGTCCTTGTCAACAGAGCAGCCCTAAACTTTGGGGTGCTTGTGTCTTGCTGATTTTCAATTTTCCCACTTTATCCCCCCATGCGTGGAAGTGCCCTATGCTCTCTAAGCTGTGTTTTTTAGATGTTTCAGGACACACCGTACACTTCTCCAGAGTGGCTGTTGGCAATTTACATCCCGCCCATCAGTGTAGCAAGGCTCCCATTTCTCCATGGCCTGTCCTGCATTTCTGGTTTTGACACTTTTTTCAGCATGGCCCTTTTGACCGATGGGAAGCGAGACTTCTTTGTAGCGCTGATTTGCCTTTCCAGGTTGCTTGGTTGGCCAAAAAGGGCGTATGCGTTTTTTCCTGAATATATTCAGGAAAAAACGCATACGCCCTTTTTGGCCAAGGGCATCATTGTCAACGTTTTGCCGCTTTTCATGTGCTTTAAAGGCGATTCGAATCTACCTCCTGAAATCTGTTTCCTGCAATTCTGCCTTGATTTCAAATCCTCTTCTTTGCCTTCCCTCAATATATTTGTGGACGAGAGTTATCATTTATAACTCTGCAGGTTTGTGAATTGCAGTGCCCTGAAGCTCCATTTTACAAGTCGCTTTTTTGGGAGCCGTCCGCAAAAGCGCAGGATGGCTTCAGGCCCTGTTCTGGTTCAGGGGGGCAGGCTGAGCCTGTGGTTAATTCTTCTTCCTGATGGGAAAATAGAGTGACCTGTGCCTCTCCCAACACCAAGAGCTAGTCTCTCATTGGTTCCCCGTCTTCCCGTTCATCCTCAGGACAAATTGCAACCTGTACGGAACAGGAGGTTAAAGGTGCTGATGCTCCAAGTAGGGAGATTGCTAGTAAAGTGGCTGGAATGGCGAACCCGAGCACAAGGAGATGAGAAATGAGGTGCGTTTTAGAAACCTTTCCCCATCACACGGTGTACCATCTTCTGGGTTTCTCATGCATGTTTTCGATGTAGGAAGATGCCCTTGAACCTGGAGATTTGGGACCCATGCGATGGGTAGCACGCAGTATTACTTTAAAGGGTCTGCGTTTGCTCACCCAACCTCACCGAACCTCTCAGCCCCAAGAGTGTCCACCCTTATGTCTCATCCAGCTGTGGGTCTAGATATGGTCAATCCAGGTTGCATCACAGCCCCTGAACGAATTGTGTAAGAATTTCTCTCTCTTTCCCTGTCTTTGTTTCATGGGTTTTTAAAAGTAATTTATTTTTATAATGGGGTTTAGCTGCTTTTCACGGCTGTGTTTAGGCCGCTTTACACCCACTTGACCCACTAACAGAGAGATATCAATACATAGGTTTTAAGATTATTACTAGTCAGATATATTCTTGTGCGGTGAATCGGGCGTGTTGAGTCCAGTTCTCTGAGCAAGGAGTAGGTCTTGTCTATTCCATATTGGGTTTATGGAACGGTATCTGAGCTAATTTGAAACTCTTGTTTTATGTATCACCCCACCTCACCTTTCCCGTTAAGCAGCCATAGTGTGTTTTCTGCATGTGTGACTCTGTTCTGTTTTGTAATTCAGTTCAAGTGTAACGGTTTTTACATTCCCTCTATAAGTGACACCTTATGAGAAGTGTCCTTTTCTGTGTGACTTATTTCACTTAGAATCGTCTTACCTAAATCCACTCATCATGCTGCTACTAGCCTTATGACATTGATTTCATGGCTGAGTGATATTCCATTGTACATAAGGACCACAACTTTTTTATCCATTTTTCGCTTTCCTGGGATATTTAAGGTGGAAGGAAGTGGAGGTCCTTGTCAACAGAGCAGCCCTAAACTTTGGGGTGCTTGTGTCTTGCTGATTTTCAATTTTCCCACTTTATCCCCCCATGCGTGGAAGTGCCCTATGCTCTCTAAGCTGTGTTTTTTAGATGTTTCAGGACACACCGTACACTTCTCCAGAGTGGCTGTTGGCAATTTACATCCCGCCCATCAGTGTAGCAAGGCTCCCATTTCTCCATGGCCTGTCCTGCATTTCTGGTTTTGGCACTTTTTTCAGCATGGCCCTTTTGACCGATGGGAAGCGAGACTTCTTTGTAGCGCTGATTTGCCTTTCCAGGTTGCTTGGTTGGCCAAAAAGGGCGTATGCGTTTTCTCCTGAATATATTCAGGAAAAAACGCATACGCCCTTTTTGGACAAGGGCATCATTGTCAACGTTTTGCCGCTTTTCATGTGCTTTAAAGGCGATTCGCATCTTCCTCCTGAAATCTGTTTCCTGCAATTCTGCCTTGATTTCAAATCCTCTTCTTTGCCTTCCCTCAATATATTTGTGGACGAGAGTTATCATTTATAACTCTGCAGGTTTGTGAATTGCAGTGCCCTGAAGCTCCATTTTACAAGTCGCTTTTTTGGGAGCAGGCCGCAAAAGCGCAGGATGGATTCAGGCCCTGTTCTGGTTCCGGGGGGCAGGCTGAGCCTGTGGTTAATTCTTCTTCCTGATGGGAAAATAGAGTGACCTGTGCCTGTCCCAACACCAAGAGCTAGTCTCTCATTGGTTCCCCGTCTTCCCGTTCATCCTCAGGACAAATTGCAACCTGTACGGAACAGGAGGTTAAAGGTGATGATGCTCCAAGTAGGGAGATTGCTAGTAAAGTGGCTGGAATGGCGAACCCGAGCACAAGGAGATGAGAAATGAGGTGCGTTTTAGAAACCTTTCCCCATCACACGGTGTACCATCTTCTGGGTTTCTCATGCATGTTTTCGATGTAGGAAGATGCCCTTGAACCTGGAGATTTGGGACCCATGCGATGGGTAGCACGCAGTATTACTTTAAAGGGTCTGCGTTTGCTCACCCAACCTCACCGAACCTCTCAGCCCCAAGAGTGTTCACCCTTATGTCTCATCCAGCTGTGGGTCTAGATATGGTCAATCCAGGTTGCATCACAGCCCCTGAACGAATTGTGTAAGAATTTCTCTCTCTTTCCCTGTCTTTGTTTCATGGGTTTTTAAAAATAATTTATTTTTATAATGGGGTTTAGCTGCTTTTCACGGCTGTGTTTATGCCGCTTTACACCCACTTGACCCACTAAGAGAGAGATATCAATACATAGGTTTTAAGATTATTACTAGTCAGATATATTCTTGTGCGGTGAATCGGGCGTGTTGAGTCCAGTTCTCTGAGCAAGGAGTAGGTCTTGTCTATTCCATATTGGGTTTATGGAACGGTATCTGAGCTAATTTGAAACTCTTGTTTTATGTATCACCCCACCTCACCTTTCCCGTTAAGCAGCCATAGTGTGTTTTCTGCATGTGTGACTCTGTTCTGTTTTGTAATTCAGTTCAAGTGTAACGGTTTTTACATTCCCTCTATAAGTGACACCTTATGAGAAGTGTCCTTTTCTGTGTGACTTATTTCACTTAGAATCGTCTTACCTAAATCCACTCATCATGCTGCTACTAGCCTTATGACATTGATTTCATGGCTGAGTGATATTCCATTGTACATAAGGACCACAACTTTTTTATCCATTTTTAACTTTCCTGGGATATTTAAGGTGGAATGAAGTGGAGGTCCTTGTCAACAGAGCAGCCCTAAACTTTGGGGTGCTTGTGTCTTGCTGATTTTCAATTTTCCCACTTTATCCCCCCATGCGTGGAAGTGCCCTATGCTCTCTAAGCTGTGTTTTTTAGATGTTTCAGGACACACCGTACACTTCTCCAGAGTGGCTGTTGGCAATTTACATCCCGCCCATCAGTGTAGCAAGGCTCCCATTTCTGCATGGCCTGTCCTGCATTTCTGGTTTTGACACTTTATTCAGCATGGCCCTTTTGACCGATGGGAAGCGAGACTTCTTTGTAGCGCTGATTTGCCTTTCCAGGTTGCTTGGTTGGCCAAAAAGGGCGTATGCGTTTTTTCCTGAATATATTCAGGAAAAAACGCATACGCCCTTTTTGGCCAAGGGCATCATTGTCAACGTTTTGCCGCTTTTCATGTGCTTTAAAGGCGATTCGAATCTACCTCCTGAAATCTGTTTCCTGCAATTCTGCCTTGATTTCAAATCCTCTTCTTTGCCTTCCCTCAATATATTTGTGGACGAGAGTTATCATTTATAACTCTGCAGGTTTGTGAATTGCAGTGCCCTGAAGCTCCATTTTACAAGTCGCTTTTTTGGGAGCCGTCCGCAAAAGCGCAGGATGGCTTCAGGCCCTGTTCTGGTTCAGGGGGGCAGGCTGAGCCTGTGGTTAATTCTTCTTCCTGATGGGAAAATAGAGTGACCTGTGCCTCTCCCAACACCAAGAGCTAGTCTCTCATTGGTTCCCCGTCTTCCCGTTCATCCTCAGGACAAATTGCAACCTGTACGGAACAGGAGGTTAAAGGTGCTGATGCTCCAAGTAGGGAGATTGCTAGTAAAGTGGCTGGAATGGCGAACCCGAGCACAAGGAGATGAGAAATGAGGTGCGTTTTAGAAACCTTTCCCCATCACACGGTGTACCATCTTCTGGGTTTCTCATGCATGTTTTCGATGTAGGAAGATGCCCTTGAACCTGGAGATTTGGGACCCATGCGATGGGTAGCACGCAGTATTACTTTAAAGGGTCTGCGTTTGCTCACCCAACCTCACCGAACCTCTCAGCCCCAAGAGTGTCCACCCTTATGTCTCATCCAGCTGTGGGTCTAGATATGGTCAATCCAGGTTGCATCACAGCCCCTGAACGAATTGTGTAAGAATTTCTCTCTCTTTCCCTGTCTTTGTTTCATGGGTTTTTAAAAGTAATTTATTTTTATAATGGGGTTTAGCTGCTTTTCACGGCTGTGTTTAGGCCGCTTTACACCCACTTGACCCACTAACAGAGAGATATCAATACATAGGTTTTAAGATTATTACTAGTCAGATATATTCTTGTGCGGTGAATCGGGCGTGTTGAGTCCAGTTCTCTGAGCAAGGAGTAGGTCTTGTCTATTCCATATTGGGTTTATGGAACGGTATCTGAGCTAATTTGAAACTCTTGTTTTATGTATCACCCCACCTCACCTTTCCCGTTAAGCAGCCATAGTGTGTTTTCTGCATGTGTGACTCTGTTCTGTTTTGTAATTCAGTTCAAGTGTAACGGTTTTTACATTCCCTCTATAAGTGACACCTTATGAGAAGTTTCCTTTTCTGTGTGACTTATTTCACTTAGAATCGTCTTACCTAAATCCACTCATCATGCTGCTACTAGCCTTATGACATTGATTTCATGGCTGAGTGATATTCCATTGTACATAAGGACCACAACTTTTTTATCCATTTTTCGCTTTCCTGGGATATTTAAGGTGGAAGGAAGTGGAGGTCCTTGTCAACAGAGCAGCCCTAAACTTTGGGGTGCTTGTGTCTTGCTGATTTTCAATTTTCCCACTTTATCCCCCCATGCGTGGAAGTGCCCTATGCTCTCTAAGCTGTGTTTTTTAGATGTTTCAGGACACACCGTACACTTCTCCAGAGTGGCTGTTGGCAATTTACATCCCGCCCATCAGTGTAGCAAGGCTCCCATTTCTCCATGGCCTGTCCTGCATTTCTGGTTTTGGCACTTTTTTCAGCATGGCCCTTTTGACCGATGGGAAGCGAGACTTCTTTGTAGCGCTGATTTGCCTTTCCAGGTTGCTTGGTTGGCCAAAAAGGGCGTATGCGTTTTCTCCTGAATATATTCAGGAAAAAACGCATACGCCCTTTTTGGACAAGGGCATCATTGTCAACGTTTTGCCGCTTTTCATGTGCTTTAAAGGCGATTCGCATCTTCCTCCTGAAATCTGTTTCCTGCAATTCTGCCTTGATTTCAAATCCTCTTCTTTGCCTTCCCTCAATATATTTGTGGACGAGAGTTATCATTTATAACTCTGCAGGTTTGTGAATTGCAGTGCCCTGAAGCTCCATTTTACAAGTCGCTTTTTTGGGAGCAGGCCGCAAAAGCGCAGGATGGATTCAGGCCCTGTTCTGGTTCCGGGGGGCAGGCTGAGCCTGTGGTTAATTCTTCCTGATGGGAAAATAGAGTGACCTGTGCCTGTCCCAACACCAAGAGCTAGTCTCTCATTGGTTCCCCGTCTTCCCGTTCATCCTCAGGACAAATTGCAACCTGTACGGAACAGGAGGTTAAAGGTGATGATGCTCCAAGTAGGGAGATTGCTAGTAAAGTGGCTGGAATGGCGAACCCGAGCACAAGGAGATGAGAAATGAGGTGCGTTTTAGAAACCTTTCCCCATCACACGGTGTACCATCTTCTGGGTTTCTCATGCATGTTTTCGATGTAGGAAGATGCCCTTGAACCTGGAGATTTGGGACCCATGCGATGGGTAGCACGCAGTATTACTTTAAAGGGTCTGCGTTTGCTCACCCAACCTCACCGAACCTCTCAGCCCCAAGAGTGTTCACCCTTATGTCTCATCCAGCTGTGGGTCTAGATATGGTCAATCCAGGTTGCATCACAGCCCCTGAACGAATTGTGTAAGAATTTCTCTCTCTTTCCCTGTCTTTGTTTCATGGGTTTTTAAAAATAATTTATTTTTATAATGGGGTTTAGCTGCTTTTCACGGCTGTGTTTAGGCCGCTTTACACCCACTTGACCCACTAAGAGAGAGATATCAATACATAGGTTTTAAGATTATTACTAGTCAGATATATTCTTGTGCGGTGAATCGGGCGTGTTGAGTCCAGTTCTCTGAGCAAGGAGTAGGTCTTGTCTATTCCATATTGGGTTTATGGAACGGTATCTGAGCTAATTTGAAACTCTTGTTTTATGTATCACCCCACCTCACCTTTCCCGTTAAGCAGCCATAGTGTGTTTTCTGCATGTGTGACTCTGTTCTGTTTTGTAATTCAGTTCAAGTGTAACGGTTTTTACATTCCCTCTATAAGTGACACCTTATGAGAAGTGTCCTTTTCTGTGTGACTTATTTCACTTAGAATCGTCTTACCTAAATCCACTCATCATGCTGCTACTAGCCTTATGACATTGATTTCATGGCTGAGTGATATTCCATTGTACATAAGGACCACAACTTTTTTATCCATTTTTAACTTTCCTGGGATATTTAAGGTGGAATGAAGTGGAGGTCCTTGTCAACAGAGCAGCCCTAAACTTTGGGGTGCTTGTGTCTTGCTGATTTTCAATTTTCCCACTTTATCCCCCCATGCGTGGAAGTGCCCTATGCTCTCTAAGCTGTGTTTTTTAGATGTTTCAGGACACACCGTACACTTCTCCAGAGTGGCTGTTGGCAATTTACATCCCGCCCATCAGTGTAGCAAGGCTCCCATTTCTCCATGGCCTGTCCTGCATTTCTGGTTTTGACACTTTTTTCAGCATGGCCCTTTTGACCGATGGGAAGCGAGACTTCTTTGTAGCGCTGATTTGCCTTTCCAGGTTGCTTGGTTGGCCAAAAAGGGCGTATGCGTTTTTTCCTGAATATATTCAGGAAAAAACGCATACGCCCTTTTTGGCCAAGGGCATCATTGTCAACGTTTTGCCGCTTTTCATGTGCTTTAAAGGCGATTCGAATCTACCTCCTGAAATCTGTTTCCTGCAATTCTGCCTTGATTTCAAATCCTCTTCTTTGCCTTCCCTCAATATATTTGTGGACGAGAGTTATCATTTATAACTCTGCAGGTTTGTGAATTGCAGTGCCCTGAAGCTCCATTTTACAAGTCGCTTTTTTGGGAGCCGTCCGCAAAAGCGCAGGATGGCTTCAGGCCCTGTTCTGGTTCAGGGGGGCAGGCTGAGCCTGTGGTTAATTCTTCTTCCTGATGGGAAAATAGAGTGACCTGTGCCTCTCCCAACACCAAGAGCTAGTCTCTCATTGGTTCCCCGTCTTCCCGTTCATCCTCAGGACAAATTGCAACCTGTACGGAACAGGAGGTTAAAGGTGCTGATGCTCCAAGTAGGGAGATTGCTAGTAAAGTGGCTGGAATGGCGAACCCGAGCACAAGGAGATGAGAAATGAGGTGCGTTTTAGAAACCTTTCCCCATCACACGGTGTACCATCTTCTGGGTTTCTCATGCATGTTTTCGATGTAGGAAGATGCCCTTGAACCTGGAGATTTGGGACCCATGCGATGGGTAGCACGCAGTATTACTTTAAAGGGTCTGCGTTTGCTCACCCAACCTCACCGAACCTCTCAGCCCCAAGAGTGTCCACCCTTATGTCTCATCCAGCTGTGGGTCTAGATATGGTCAATCCAGGTTGCATCACAGCCCCTGAACGAATTGTGTAAGAATTTCTCTCTCTTTCCCTGTCTTTGTTTCATGGGTTTTTAAAAGTAATTTATTTTTATAATGGGGTTAAGCTGCTTTTCACGGCTGTGTTTAGGCCGCTTTACACCCACTTGACCCACTAACAGAGAGATATCAATACATAGGTTTTAAGATTATTACTAGTCAGATATATTCTTGTGCGGTGAATCGGGCGTGTTGAGTCCAGTTCTCTGAGCAAGGAGTAGGTCTTGTCTATTCCATATTGGGTTTATGGAACGGTATCTGAGCTAATTTGAAACTCTTGTTTTATGTATCACCCCACCTCACCTTTCCCGTTAAGCAGCCATAGTGTGTTTTCTGCATGTGTGACTCTGTTCTGTTTTGTAATTCAGTTCAAGTGTAACGGTTTTTACATTCCCTCTATAAGTGACACCTTATGAGAAGTTTCCTTTTCTGTGTGACTTATTTCACTTAGAATCGTCTTACCTAAATCCACTCATCATGCTGCTACTAGCCTTATGACATTGATTTCATGGCTGAGTGATATTCCATTGTACATAAGGACCACAACTTTTTTATCCATTTTTCGCTTTCCTGGGATATTTAAGGTGGAAGGAAGTGGAGGTCCTTGTCAACAGAGCAGCCCTAAACTTTGGGGTGCTTGTGTCTTGCTGATTTTCAATTTTCCCACTTTATCCCCCCATGCGTGGAAGTGCCCTATGCTCTCTAAGCTGTGTTTTTTAGATGTTTCAGGACACACCGTACACTTCTCCAGAGTGGCTGTTGGCAATTTACATCCCGCCCATCAGTGTAGCAAGGCTCCCATTTCTCCATGGCCTGTCCTGCATTTCTGGTTTTGGCACTTTTTTCAGCATGGCCCTTTTGACCGATGGGAAGCGAGACTTCTTTGTAGCGCTGATTTGCCTTTCCAGGTTGCTTGGTTGGCCAAAAAGGGCGTATGCGTTTTCTCCTGAATATATTCAGGAAAAAACGCATACGCCCTTTTTGGACAAGGGCATCATTGTCAACGTTTTGCCGCTTTTCATGTGCTTTAAAGGCGATTCGCATCTTCCTCCTGAAATCTGTTTCCTGCAATTCTGCCTTGATTTCAAATCCTCTTCTTTGCCTTCCCTCAATATATTTGTGGACGAGAGTTATCATTTATAACTCTGCAGGTTTGTGAATTGCAGTGCCCTGAAGCTCCATTTTACAAGTCGCTTTTTTGGGAGCAGGCCGCAAAAGCGCAGGATGGATTCAGGCCCTGTTCTGGTTCCGGGGGGCAGGCTGAGCCTGTGGTTAATTCTTCCTGATGGGAAAATAGAGTGACCTGTGCCTGTCCCAACACCAAGAGCTAGTCTCTCATTGGTTCCCCGTCTTCCCGTTCATCCTCAGGACAAATTGCAACCTGTACGGAACAGGAGGTTAAAGGTGATGATGCTCCAAGTAGGGAGATTGCTAGTAAAGTGGCTGGAATGGCGAACCCGAGCACAAGGAGATGAGAAATGAGGTGCGTTTTAGAAACCTTTCCCCATCACACGGTGTACCATCTTCTGGGTTTCTCATGCATGTTTTCGATGTAGGAAGATGCCCTTGAACCTGGAGATTTGGGACCCATGCGATGGGTAGCACGCAGTATTACTTTAAAGGGTCTGCGTTTGCTCACCCAACCTCACCGAACCTCTCAGCCCCAAGAGTGTTCACCCTTATGTCTCATCCAGCTGTGGGTCTAGATATGGTCAATCCAGGTTGCATCACAGCCCCTGAACGAATTGTGTAAGAATTTCTCTCTCTTTCCCTGTCTTTGTTTCATGGGTTTTTAAAAATAATTTATTTTTATAATGGGGTTTAGCTGCTTTTCATGGCTGTGTTTAGGCCGCTTTACACCCACTTGACCCACTAAGAGAGAGATATCAATACATAGGTTTTAAGATTATTACTAGTCAGATATATTCTTGTGCGGTGAATCGGGCGTGTTGAGTCCAGTTCTCTGAGCAAGGAGTAGGTCTTGTCTATTCCATATTGGGTTTATGGAACGGTATCTGAGCTAATTTGAAACTCTTGTTTTATGTATCACCCCACCTCACCTTTCCCGTTAAGCAGCCATAGTGTGTTTTCTGCATGTGTGACTCTGTTCTGTTTTGTAATTCAGTTCAAGTGTAACGGTTTTTACATTCCCTCTATAAGTGACACCTTATGAGAAGTGTCCTTTTCTGTGTGACTTATTTCACTTAGAATCGTCTTACCTAAATCCACTCATCATGCTGCTACTAGCCTTATGACATTGATTTCATGGCTGAGTGATATTCCATTGTACATAAGGACCACAACTTTTTTATCCATTTTTAACTTTCCTGGGATATTTAAGGTGGAATGAAGTGGAGGTCCTTGTCAACAGAGCAGCCCTAAACTTTGGGGTGCTTGTGTCTTGCTGATTTTCAATTTTCCCACTTTATCCCCCCATGCGTGGAAGTGCCCTATGCTCTCTAAGCTGTGTTTTTTAGATGTTTCAGGACACACCGTACACTTCTCCAGAGTGGCTGTTGGCAATTTACATCCCGCCCATCAGTGTAGCAAGGCTCCCATTTCTCCATGGCCTGTCCTGCATTTCTGGTTTTGACACTTTTTTCAGCATGGCCCTTTTGACCGATGGGAAGCGAGACTTCTTTGTAGCGCTGATTTGCCTTTCCAGGTTGCTTGGTTGGCCAAAAAGGGCGTATGCGTTTTTTCCTGAATATATTCAGGAAAAAACGCATACGCCCTTTTTGGCCAAGGGCATCATTGTCAACGTTTTGCCGCTTTTCATGTGCTTTAAAGGCGATTCGAATCTACCTCCTGAAATCTGTTTCCTGCAATTCTGCCTTGATTTCAAATCCTCTTCTTTGCCTTCCCTCAATATATTTGTGGACGAGAGTTATCATTTATAACTCTGCAGGTTTGTGAATTGCAGTGCCCTGAAGCTCCATTTTACAAGTCGCTTTTTTGGGAGCCGTCCGCAAAACCGCAGGATGGCTTCAGGCCCTGTTCTGGTTCAGGGGGGCAGGCTGAGCCTGTGGTTAATTCTTCTTCCTGATGGGAAAATAGAGTGACCTGTGCCTCTCCCAACACCAAGAGCTAGTCTCTCATTGGTTCCCCGTCTTCCCGTTCATCCTCAGGACAAATTGCAACCTGTACGGAACAGGAGGTTAAAGGTGCTGATGCTCCAAGTAGGGAGATTGCTAGTAAAGTGGCTGGAATGGCGAACCCGAGCACAAGGAGATGAGAAATGAGGTGCGTTTTAGAAACCTTTCCCCATCACACGGTGTACCATCTTCTGGGTTTCTCATGCATGTTTTCGATGTAGGAAGATGCCCTTGAACCTGGAGATTTGGGACCCATGCGATGGGTAGCACGCAGTATTACTTTAAAGGGTCTGCGTTTGCTCACCCAACCTCACCGAACCTCTCAGCCCCAAGAGTGTCCACCCTTATGTCTCATCCAGCTGTGGGTCTAGATATGGTCAATCCAGGTTGCATCACAGCCCCTGAACGAATTGTGTAAGAATTTCTCTCTCTTTCCCTGTCTTTGTTTCATGGGTTTTTAAAAGTAATTTATTTTTATAATGGGGTTTAGCTGCTTTTCACGGCTGTGTTTAGGCCGCTTTACACCCACTTGACCCACTAACAGAGAGATATCAATACATAGGTTTTAAGATTATTACTAGTCAGATATATTCTTGTGCGGTGAATCGGGCGTGTTGAGTCCAGTTCTCTGAGCAAGGAGTAGGTCTTGTCTATTCCATATTGGGTTTATGGAACGGTATCTGAGCTAATTTGAAACTCTTGTTTTATGTATCACCCCACCTCACCTTTCCCGTTAAGCAGCCATAGTGTGTTTTCTGCATGTGTGACTCTGTTCTGTTTTGTAATTCAGTTCAAGTGTAACGGTTTTTACATTCCCTCTATAAGTGACACCTTATGAGAAGTTTCCTTTTCTGTGTGACTTATTTCACTTAGAATCGTCTTACCTAAATCCACTCATCATGCTGCTACTAGCCTTATGACATTGATTTCATGGCTGAGTGATATTCCATTGTACATAAGGACCACAACTTTTTTATCCATTTTTCGCTTTCCTGGGATATTTAAGGTGGAAGGAAGTGGAGGTCCTTGTCAACAGAGCAGCCCTAAACTTTGGGGTGCTTGTGTCTTGCTGATTTTCAATTTTCCCACTTTATCCCCCCATGCGTGGAAGTGCCCTATGCTCTCTAAGCTGTGTTTTTTAGATGTTTCAGGACACACCGTACACTTCTCCAGAGTGGCTGTTGGCAATTTACATCCCGCCCATCAGTGTAGCAAGGCTCCCATTTCTCCATGGCCTGTCCTGCATTTCTGGTTTTGGCACTTTTTTCAGCATGGCCCTTTTGACCGATGGGAAGCGAGACTTCTTTGTAGCGCTGATTTGCCTTTCCAGGTTGCTTGGTTGGCCAAAAAGGGCGTATGCGTTTTCTCCTGAATATATTCAGGAAAAAACGCATACGCCCTTTTTGGACAAGGGCATCATTGTCAACGTTTTGCCGCTTTTCATGTGCTTTAAAGGCGATTCGCATCTTCCTCCTGAAATCTGTTTCCTGCAATTCTGCCTTGATTTCAAATCCTCTTCTTTGCCTTCCCTCAATATATTTGTGGACGAGAGTTATCATTTATAACTCTGCAGGTTTGTGAATTGCAGTGCCCTGAAGCTCCATTTTACAAGTCGCTTTTTTGGGAGCAGGCCGCAAAAGCGCAGGATGGATTCAGGCCCTGTTCTGGTTCCGGGGGGCAGGCTGAGCCTGTGGTTAATTCTTCCTGATGGGAAAATAGAGTGACCTGTGCCTGTCCCAACACCAAGAGCTAGTCTCTCATTGGTTCCCCGTCTTCCCGTTCATCCTCAGGACAAATTGCAACCTGTACGGAACAGGAGGTTAAAGGTGATGATGCTCCAAGTAGGGAGATTGCTAGTAAAGTGGCTGGAATGGCGAACCCGAGCACAAGGAGATGAGAAATGAGGTGCGTTTTAGAAACCTTTCCCCATCACACGGTGTACCATCTTCTGGGTTTCTCATGCATGTTTTCGATGTAGGAAGATGCCCTTGAACCTGGAGATTTGGGACCCATGCGATGGGTAGCACGCAGTATTACTTTAAAGGGTCTGCGTTTGCTCACCCAACCTCACCGAACCTCTCAGCCCCAAGAGTGTTCACCCTTATGTCTCATCCAGCTGTGGGTCTAGATATGGTCAATCCAGGTTGCATCACAGCCCCTGAACGAATTGTGTAAGAATTTCTCTCTCTTTCCCTGTCTTTGTTTCATGGGTTTTTAAAAATAATTTATTTTTATAATGGGGTTTAGCTGCTTTTCACGGCTGTGTTTAGGCCGCTTTACACCCACTTGACCCACTAACAGAGAGATATCAATACATAGGTTTTAAGATTATTACTAGTCAGATATATTCTTGTGCGGTGAATCGGGCGTGTTGAGTCCAGTTCTCTGAGCAAGGAGTAGGTCTTGTCTATTCCATATTGGGTTTATGGAACGGTATCTGAGCTAATTTGAAACTCTTGTTTTATGTATCACCCCACCTCACCTTTCCCGTTAAGCAGCCATAGTGTGTTTTCTGCATGTGTGACTCTGTTCTGTTTTGTAATTCAGTTCAAGTGTAACGGTTTTTACATTCCCTCTATAAGTGACACCTTATGAGAAGTGTCCTTTTCTGTGTGACTTATTTCACTTAGAATCGTCTTACCTAAATCCACTCATCATGCTGCTACTAGCCTTATGACATTGATTTCATGGCTGAGTGATATTCCATTGTACATAAGGACCACTACTTTTTTATCCATTTTTAACTTTCCTGGGATATTTAAGGTGGAATGAAGTGGAGGTCCTTGTCAACAGAGCAGCCCTAAACTTTGGGGTGCTTGTGTCTTGCTGATTTTCAATTTTCCCACTTTATCCCCCCATGCGTGGAAGTGCCCTATGCTCTCTAAGCTGTGTTTTTTAGATGTTTCAGGACACACCGTACACTTCTCCAGAGTGGCTGTTGGCAATTTACATCCCGCCCATCAGTGTAGCAAGGCTCCCATTTCTCCATGGCCTGTCCTGCATTTCTGGTTTTGACACTTTTTTCAGCATGGCCCTTTTGACCGATGGGAAGCGAGACTTCTTTGTAGCGCTGATTTGCCTTTCCAGGTTGCTTGGTTGGCCAAAAAGGGCGTATGCGTTTTTTCCTGAATATATTCAGGAAAAAACGCATACGCCCTTTTTGGCCAAGGGCATCATTGTCAACGTTTTGCCGCTTTTCATGTGCTTTAAAGGCGATTCGAATCTACCTCCTGAAATCTGTTTCCTGCAATTCTGCCTTGATTTCAAATCCTCTTCTTTGCCTTCCCTCAATATATTTGTGGACGAGAGTTATCATTTATAACTCTGCAGGTTTGTGAATTGCAGTGCCCTGAAGCTCCATTTTACAAGTCGCTTTTTTGGGAGCCGTCCGCAAAAGCGCAGGATGGCTTCAGGCCCTGTTCTGGTTCAGGGGGGCAGGCTGAGCCTGTGGTTAATTCTTCTTCCTGATGGGAAAATAGAGTGACCTGTGCCTCTCCCAACACCAAGAGCTAGTCTCTCATTGGTTCCCCGTCTTCCCGTTCATCCTCAGGACAAATTGCAACCTGTACGGAACAGGAGGTTAAAGGTGCTGATGCTCCAAGTAGGGAGATTGCTAGTAAAGTGGCTGGAATGGCGAACCCGAGCACAAGGAGATGAGAAATGAGGTGCGTTTTAGAAACCTTTCCCCATCACACGGTGTACCATCTTCTGGGTTTCTCATGCATGTTTTCGATGTAGGAAGATGCCCTTGAACCTGGAGATTTGGGACCCATGCGATGGGTAGCACGCAGTATTACTTTAAAGGGTCTGCGTTTGCTCACCCAACCTCACCGAACCTCTCAGCCCCAAGAGTGTCCACCCTTATGTCTCATCCAGCTGTGGGTCTAGATATGGTCAATCCAGGTTGCATCACAGCCCCTGAACGAATTGTGTAAGAATTTCTCTCTCTTTCCCTGTCTTTGTTTCATGGGTTTTTAAAAGTAATTTATTTTTATAATGGGGTTTAGCTGCTTTTCACGGCTGTGTTTAGGCCGCTTTACACCCACTTGACCCACTAACAGAGAGATATCAATACATAGGTTTTAAGATTATTACTAGTCAGATATATTCTTGTGCGGTGAATCGGGCGTGTTGAGTCCAGTTCTCTGAGCAAGGAGTAGGTCTTGTCTATTCCATATTGGGTTTATGGAACGGTATCTGAGCTAATTTGAAACTCTTGTTTTATGTATCACCCCACCTCACCTTTCCCGTTAAGCAGCCATAGTGTGTTTTCTGCATGTGTGACTCTGTTCTGTTTTGTAATTCAGTTCAAGTGTAACGGTTTTTACATTCCCTCTATAAGTGACACCTTATGAGAAGTTTCCTTTTCTGTGTGACTTATTTCACTTAGAATCGTGTTACCTAAATCCACTCATCATGCTGCTACTAGCCTTATGACATTGATTTCATGGCTGAGTGATATTCCATTGTACATAAGGACCACAACTTTTTTATCCATTTTTCGCTTTCCTGGGATATTTAAGGTGGAAGGAAGTGGAGGTCCTTGTCAACAGAGCAGCCCTAAACTTTGGGGTGCTTGTGTCTTGCTGATTTTCAATTTTCCCACTTTATCCCCCCATGCGTGGAAGTGCCCTATGCTCTCTAAGCTGTGTTTTTTAGATGTTTCAGGACACACCGTACACTTCTCCAGAGTGGCTGTTGGCAATTTACATCCCGCCCATCAGTGTAGCAAGGCTCCCATTTCTCCATGGCCTGTCCTGCATTTCTGGTTTTGGCACTTTTTTCAGCATGGCCCTTTTGACCGATGGGAAGCGAGACTTCTTTGTAGCGCTGATTTGCCTTTCCAGGTTGCTTGGTTGGCCAAAAAGGGCGTATGCGTTTTCTCCTGAATATATTCAGGAAAAAACGCATACGCCCTTTTTGGACAAGGGCATCATTGTCAACGTTTTGCCGCTTTTCATGTGCTTTAAAGGCGATTCGCATCTTCCTCCTGAAATCTGTTTCCTGCAATTCTGCCTTGATTTCAAATCCTCTTCTTTGCCTTCCCTCAATATATTTGTGGACGAGAGTTATCATTTATAACTCTGCAGGTTTGTGAATTGCAGTGCCCTGAAGCTCCATTTTACAAGTCGCTTTTTTGGGAGCAGGCCGCAAAAGCGCAGGATGGATTCAGGCCCTGTTCTGGTTCCGGGGGGCAGGCTGAGCCTGTGGTTAATTCTTCCTGATGGGAAAATAGAGTGACCTGTGCCTGTCCCAACACCAAGAGCTAGTCTCTCATTGGTTCCCCGTCTTCCCGTTCATCCTCAGGACAAATTGCAACCTGTACGGAACAGGAGGTTAAAGGTGATGATGCTCCAAGTAGGGAGATTGCTAGTAAAGTGGCTGGAATGGCGAACCCGAGCACAAGGAGATGAGAAATGAGGTGCGTTTTAGAAACCTTTCCCCATCACACGGTGTACCATCTTCTGGGTTTCTCATGCATGTTTTCGATGTAGGAAGATGCCCTTGAACCTGGAGATTTGGGACCCATGCGATGGGTAGCACGCAGTATTACTTTAAAGGGTCTGCGTTTGCTCACCCAACCTCACCGAACCTCTCAGCCCCAAGAGTGTTCACCCTTATGTCTCATCCAGCTGTGGGTCTAGATATGGTCAATCCAGGTTGCATCACAGCCCCTGAACGAATTGTGTAAGAATTTCTCTCTCTTTCCCTGTCTTTGTTTCATGGGTTTTTAAAAATAATTTATTTTTATAATGGGGTTTAGCTGCTTTTCACGGCTGTGTTTAGGCCGCTTTACACCCACTTGACCCACTAAGAGAGAGATATCAATACATAGGTTTTAAGATTATTACTAGTCAGATATATTCTTGTGCGGTGAATCGGGCGTGTTGAGTCCAGTTCTCTGAGCAAGGAGTAGGTCTTGTCTATTCCATATTGGGTTTATGGAACGGTATCTGAGCTAATTTGAAACTCTTGTTTTATGTATCACCCCACCTCACCTTTCCCGTTAAGCAGCCATAGTGTGTTTTCTGCATGTGTGACTCTGTTCTGTTTTGTAATTCAGTTCAAGTGTAACGGTTTTTACATTCCCTCTATAAGTGACACCTTATGAGAAGTGTCCTTTTCTGTGTGACTTATTTCACTTAGAATCGTCTTACCTAAATCCACTCATCATGCTGCTACTAGCCTTATGACATTGATTTCATGGCTGAGTGATATTCCATTGTACATAAGGACCACTACTTTTTTATCCATTTTTAACTTTCCTGGGATATTTAAGGTGGAATGAAGTGGAGGTCCTTGTCAACAGAGCAGCCCTAAACTTTGGGGTGCTTGTGTCTTGCTGATTTTCAATTTTCCCACTTTATCCCCCCATGCGTGGAAGTGCCCTATGCTCTCTAAGCTGTGTTTTTTAGATGTTTCAGGACACACCGTACACTTCTCCAGAGTGGCTGTTGGCAATTTACATCCCGCCCATCAGTGTAGCAAGGCTCCCATTTCTCCATGGCCTGTCCTGCATTT
The DNA here is from genome assembly GCF_965194825.1 of Balaenoptera physalus. Taxonomy (NCBI): domain Eukaryota; kingdom Metazoa; phylum Chordata; class Mammalia; order Artiodactyla; family Balaenopteridae; genus Balaenoptera; species Balaenoptera physalus. The sequence goes on along the minus strand of NW_028126451.1, from coordinate 1,301,212 downwards.
CTGGTTTTGACACTTTTTTCAGCATGGCCCTTTTGACCGATGGGAAGCGAGACTTCTTTGTAGCGCTGATTTGCCTTTCCAGGTTGCTTGGTTGGCCAAAAAGGGCGTATGCGTTTTTTCCTGAATATATTCAGGAAAAAACGCATACGCCCTTTTTGGCCAAGGGCATCATTGTCAACGTTTTGCCGCTTTTCATGTGCTTTAAAGGCGATTCGAATCTACCTCCTGAAATCTGTTTCCTGCAATTCTGCCTTGATTTCAAATCCTCTTCTTTGCCTTCCCTCAATATATTTGTGGACGAGAGTTATCATTTATAACTCTGCAGGTTTGTGAATTGCAGTGCCCTGAAGCTCCATTTTACAAGTCGCTTTTTTGGGAGCCGTCCGCAAAAGCGCAGGATGGCTTCAGGCCCTGTTCTGGTTCAGGGGGGCAGGCTGAGCCTGTGGTTAATTCTTCTTCCTGATGGGAAAATAGAGTGACCTGTGCCTCTCCCAACACCAAGAGCTAGTCTCTCATTGGTTCCCCGTCTTCCCGTTCATCCTCAGGACAAATTGCAACCTGTACGGAACAGGAGGTTAAAGGTGCTGATGCTCCAAGTAGGGAGATTGCTAGTAAAGTGGCTGGAATGGCGAACCCGAGCACAAGGAGATGAGAAATGAGGTGCGTTTTAGAAACCTTTCCCCATCACACGGTGTACCATCTTCTGGGTTTCTCATGCATGTTTTCGATGTAGGAAGATGCCCTTGAACCTGGAGATTTGGGACCCATGCGATGGGTAGCACGCAGTATTACTTTAAAGGGTCTGCGTTTGCTCACCCAACCTCACCGAACCTCTCAGCCCCAAGAGTGTCCACCCTTATGTCTCATCCAGCTGTGGGTCTAGATATGGTCAATCCAGGTTGCATCACAGCCCCTGAACGAATTGTGTAAGAATTTCTCTCTCTTTCCCTGTCTTTGTTTCATGGGTTTTTAAAAGTAATTTATTTTTATAATGGGGTTTAGCTGCTTTTCACGGCTGTGTTTAGGCCGCTTTACACCCACTTGACCCACTAACAGAGAGATATCAATACATAGGTTTTAAGATTATTACTAGTCAGATATATTCTTGTGCGGTGAATCGGGCGTGTTGAGTCCAGTTCTCTGAGCAAGGAGTAGGTCTTGTCTATTCCATATTGGGTTTATGGAACGGTATCTGAGCTAATTTGAAACTCTTGTTTTATGTATCACCCCACCTCACCTTTCCCGTTAAGCAGCCATAGTGTGTTTTCTGCATGTGTGACTCTGTTCTGTTTTGTAATTCAGTTCAAGTGTAACGGTTTTTACATTCCCTCTATAAGTGACACCTTATGAGAAGTTTCCTTTTCTGTGTGACTTATTTCACTTAGAATCGTCTTACCTAAATCCACTCATCATGCTGCTACTAGCCTTATGACATTGATTTCATGGCTGAGTGATATTCCATTGTACATAAGGACCACAACTTTTTTATCCATTTTTCGCTTTCCTGGGATATTTAAGGTGGAAGGAAGTGGAGGTCCTTGTCAACAGAGCAGCCCTAAACTTTGGGGTGCTTGTGTCTTGCTGATTTTCAATTTTCCCACTTTATCCCCCCATGCGTGGAAGTGCCCTATGCTCTCTAAGCTGTGTTTTTTAGATGTTTCAGGACACACCGTACACTTCTCCAGAGTGGCTGTTGGCAATTTACATCCCGCCCATCAGTGTAGCAAGGCTCCCATTTCTCCATGGCCTGTCCTGCATTTCTGGTTTTGGCACTTTTTTCAGCATGGCCCTTTTGACCGATGGGAAGCGAGACTTCTTTGTAGCGCTGATTTGCCTTTCCAGGTTGCTTGGTTGGCCAAAAAGGGCGTATGCGTTTTCTCCTGAATATATTCAGGAAAAAACGCATACGCCCTTTTTGGACAAGGGCATCATTGTCAACGTTTTGCCGCTTTTCATGTGCTTTAAAGGCGATTCGCATCTTCCTCCTGAAATCTGTTTCCTGCAATTCTGCCTTGATTTCAAATCCTCTTCTTTGCCTTCCCTCAATATATTTGTGGACGAGAGTTATCATTTATAACTCTGCAGGTTTGTGAATTGCAGTGCCCTGAAGCTCCATTTTACAAGTCGCTTTTTTGGGAGCAGGCCGCAAAAGCGCAGGATGGATTCAGGCCCTGTTCTGGTTCCGGGGGGCAGGCTGAGCCTGTGGTTAATTCTTCCTGATGGGAAAATAGAGTGACCTGTGCCTGTCCCAACACCAAGAGCTAGTCTCTCATTGGTTCCCCGTCTTCCCGTTCATCCTCAGGACAAATTGCAACCTGTACGGAACAGGAGGTTAAAGGTGATGATGCTCCAAGTAGGGAGATTGCTAGTAAAGTGGCTGGAATGGCGAACCCGAGCACAAGGAGATGAGAAATGAGGTGCGTTTTAGAAACCTTTCCCCATCACACGGTGTACCATCTTCTGGGTTTCTCATGCATGTTTTCGATGTAGGAAGATGCCCTTGAACCTGGAGATTTGGGACCCATGCGATGGGTAGCACGCAGTATTACTTTAAAGGGTCTGCGTTTGCTCACCCAACCTCACCGAACCTCTCAGCCCCAAGAGTGTTCACCCTTATGTCTCATCCAGCTGTGGGTCTAGATATGGTCAATCCAGGTTGCATCACAGCCCCTGAACGAATTGTGTAAGAATTTCTCTCTCTTTCCCTGTCTTTGTTTCATGGGTTTTTAAAAATAATTTATTTTTATAATGGGGTTTAGCTGCTTTTCACGGCTGTGTTTAGGCCGCTTTACACCCACTTGACCCACTAAGAGAGAGATATCAATACATAGGTTTTAAGATTATTACTAGTCAGATATATTCTTGTGCGGTGAATCGGGCGTGTTGAGTCCAGTTCTCTGAGCAAGGAGTAGGTCTTGTCTATTCCATATTGGGTTTATGGAACGGTATCTGAGCTAATTTGAAACTCTTGTTTTATGTATCACCCCACCTCACCTTTCCCGTTAAGCAGCCATAGTGTGTTTTCTGCATGTGTGACTCTGTTCTGTTTTGTAATTCAGTTCAAGTGTAACGGTTTTTACATTCCCTCTATAAGTGACACCTTATGAGAAGTGTCCTTTTCTGTGTGACTTATTTCACTTAGAATCGTCTTACCTAAATCCACTCATCATGCTGCTACTAGCCTTATGACATTGATTTCATGGCTGAGTGATATTCCATTGTACATAAGGACCACTACTTTTTTATCCATTTTTAACTTTCCTGGGATATTTAAGGTGGAATGAAGTGGAGGTCCTTGTCAACAGAGCAGCCCTAAACTTTGGGGTGCTTGTGTCTTGCTGATTTTCAATTTTCCCACTTTATCCCCCCATGCGTGGAAGTGCCCTATGCTCTCTAAGCTGTGTTTTTTAGATGTTTCAGGACACACCGTACACTTCTCCAGAGTGGCTGTTGGCAATTTACATCCCGCCCATCAGTGTAGCAAGGCTCCCATTTCTCCATGGCCTGTCCTGCATTTCTGGTTTTGACACTTTTTTCAGCATGGCCCTTTTGACCGATGGGAAGCGAGACTTCTTTGTAGCGCTGATTTGCCTTTCCAGGTTGCTTGGTTGGCCAAAAAGGGCGTATGCGTTTTTTCCTGAATATATTCAGGAAAAAACGCATACGCCCTTTTTGGCCAAGGGCATCATTGTCAACGTTTTGCCGCTTTTCATGTGCTTTAAAGGCGATTCGAATCTACCTCCTGAAATCTGTTTCCTGCAATTCTGCCTTGATTTCAAATCCTCTTCTTTGCCTTCCCTCAATATATTTGTGGACGAGAGTTATCATTTATAACTCTGCAGGTTTGTGAATTGCAGTGCCCTGAAGCTCCATTTTACAAGTCGCTTTTTTGGGAGCCGTCCGCAAAAGCGCAGGATGGCTTCAGGCCCTGTTCTGGTTCAGGGGGGCAGGCTGAGCCTGTGGTTAATTCTTCTTCCTGATGGGAAAATAGAGTGACCTGTGCCTCTCCCAACACCAAGAGCTAGTCTCTCATTGGTTCCCCGTCTTCCCGTTCATCCTCAGGACAAATTGCAACCTGTACGGAACAGGAGGTTAAAGGTGCTGATGCTCCAAGTAGGGAGATTGCTAGTAAAGTGGCTGGAATGGCGAACCCGAGCACAAGGAGATGAGAAATGAGGTGCGTTTTAGAAACCTTTCCCCATCACACGGTGTACCATCTTCTGGGTTTCTCATGCATGTTTTCGATGTAGGAAGATGCCCTTGAACCTGGAGATTTGGGACCCATGCGATGGGTAGCACGCAGTATTACTTTAAAGGGTCTGCGTTTGCTCACCCAACCTCACCGAACCTCTCAGCCCCAAGAGTGTCCACCCTTATGTCTCATCCAGCTGTGGGTCTAGATATGGTCAATCCAGGTTGCATCACAGCCCCTGAACGAATTGTGTAAGAATTTCTCTCTCTTTCCCTGTCTTTGTTTCATGGGTTTTTAAAAGTAATTTATTTTTATAATGGGGTTTAGCTGCTTTTCACGGCTGTGTTTAGGCCGCTTTACACCCACTTGACCCACTAACAGAGAGATATCAATACATAGGTTTTAAGATTATTACTAGTCAGATATATTCTTGTGCGGTGAATCGGGCGTGTTGAGTCCAGTTCTCTGAGCAAGGAGTAGGTCTTGTCTATTCCATATTGGGTTTATGGATCGGTATCTGAGCTAATTTGAAACTCTTGTTTTATGTATCACCCCACCTCACCTTTCCCGTTAAGCAGCCATAGTGTGTTTTCTGCATGTGTGACTCTGTTCTGTTTTGTAATTCAGTTCAAGTGTAACGGTTTTTACATTCCCTCTATAAGTGACACCTTATGAGAAGTGTCATTTTCTGTGTGACTTATTTCACTTAGAATCGTCTTACCTAAATCCACTCATCATGCTGCTACTAGCCTTATGACATTGATTTCATGGCTGAGTGATATTCCATTGTACATAAGGACCACAACTTTGTTATCCATTTTTCGCTTTCCTGGGATATTTAAGGTGGAAGGAAGTGGAGGTCCTTGTCAACAGAGCAGCCCTAAACTTTGGGGTGCTTGTGTCTTGCTGATTTTCAATTTTCCCACTTTATCCCCCCATGCGTGGAAGTGCCCTATGCTCTCTAAGCTGTGTTTTTTAGATGTTTCAGGACACACCGTACACTTCTCCAGAGTGGCTGTTGGCAATTTACATCCCGCCCATCAGTGTAGCAAGGCTCCCATTTCTCCATGGCCTGTCCTGCATTTCTGGATTTGGCACTTTTTTCAGCATGGCCCTTTTGACCGATGGGAAGCGAGACTTCTTTGTAGCGCTGATTTGCCTTTCCAGGTTGCTTGGTTGGCCAAAAAGGGCGTATGCGTTTTCTCCTGAATATATTCAGGAAAAAACGCATACGCCCTTTTTGGACAAGGGCATCATTGTCAACGTTTTGCCGCTTTTCATGTGCTTTAAAGGCGATTCGCATCTTCCTCCTGAAATCTGTTTCCTGCAATTCTGCCTTGATTTCAAATCCTCTTCTTTGCCTTCCCTCAATATATTTGTGGACGAGAGTTATCATTTATAACTCTGCAGGTTTGTGAATTGCAGTGCCCTGAAGCTCCATTTTACAAGTCGCTTTTTTGGGAGCCGGCCGCAAAAGCGCAGGATGGCTTCAGGCCCTGTTCTGGTTCCGGGGGGCAGGCTGAGCCTGTGGTTAATTCTTCTTCCTGATGGGAAAATAGAGTGACCTGTGCCTGTCCCAACACCAAGAGCTAGTCTCTCATTGGTTCCCCGTCTTCCCGTTCATCCTCAGGACAAATTGCAACCTGTACGGAACAGGAGGTTAAAGGTGCTGATGCTCCAAGTAGGGAGATTGCTAGTAAAGTGGCTGGAATGGCGAACCCGAGCACAAGGAGATGAGAAATGAGGTGCGTTTTAGAAACCTTTCCCCATCACACGGTGTACCATCTTCTGGGTTTCTCATGCATGTTTTCGATGTAGGAAGATGCCCTTGAACCTGGAGATTTGGGACCCATGCGATGGGTAGCACGCAGTATTACTTTAAAGGGTCTGCGTTTGCTCACCCAACCTCACCGAACCTCTCAGCCCCAAGAGTGTCCACCCTTATGTCTCATCCAGCTGTGGGTCTAGATATGGTCAATCCAGGTTGCATCACAGCCCCTGAACGAATTGTGTAAGAATTTCTCTCTCTTTCCCTGTCTTTGTTTCATGGGTTTTTAAAAATAATTTATTTTTATAATGGGGTTTAGCTGCTTTTCACGGCTGTGTTTAGGCCGCTTTACACCCACTTGACCCACTAACAGAGAGATATCAATACATAGGTTTTAAGATTATTACTAGTCAGATATATTCTTGTGCGGTGAATCGGGCGTGTTGAGTCCAGTTCTCTGAGCAAGGAGTAGGTCTTGTCTATTCCATATTGGGTTTATGGAACGGTATCTGAGCTAATTTGAAACTCTTGTTTTATGTATCACCCCACCTCACCTTTCCCGTTAAGCAGCCATAGTGTGTTTTCTGCATGTGTGACTCTGTTCTGTTTTGTAATTCAGTTCAAGTGTAACGGTTTTTACATTCCCTCTATAAGTGACACCTTATGAGAAGTGTCCTTTTCTGTGTGACTTATTTCACTTAGAATCGTCTTACCTAAATCCACTCATCATGCTGCTACTAGCCTTATGACATTGATTTCATGGCTGAGTGATATTCCATTGTACATAAGGACCACTACTTTTTTATCCATTTTTAACTTTCCTGGGATATTTAAGGTGGAATGAAGTGGAGGTCCTTGTCAACAGAGCAGCCCTAAACTTTGGGGTGCTTGTGTCTTGCTGATTTTCAATTTTCCCACTTTATCCCCCCATGCGTGGAAGTGCCCTATGCTCTCTAAGCTGTGTTTTTTAGATGTTTCAGGACACACCGTACACTTCTCCAGAGTGGCTGTTGGCAATTTACATCCCGCCCATCAGTGTAGCAAGGCTCCCATTTCTCCATGGCCTGTCCTGCATTTCTGGTTTTGACACTTTTTTCAGCATGGCCCTTTTGACCGATGGGAAGCGAGACTTCTTTGTAGCGCTGATTTGCCTTTCCAGGTTGCTTGGTTGGCCAAAAAGGGCGTATGCGTTTTTTCCTGAATATATTCAGGAAAAAACGCATACGCCCTTTTTGGCCAAGGGCATCATTGTCAACGTTTTGCCGCTTTTCATGTGCTTTAAAGGCGATTCGAATCTACCTCCTGAAATCTGTTTCCTGCAATTCTGCCTTGATTTCAAATCCTCTTCTTTGCCTTCCCTCAATATATTTGTGGACGAGAGTTATCATTTATAACTCTGCAGGTTTGTGAATTGCAGTGCCCTGAAGCTCCATTTTACAAGTCGCTTTTTTGGGAGCCGTCCGCAAAAGCGCAGGATGGCTTCAGGCCCTGTTCTGGTTCAGGGGGGCAGGCTGAGCCTGTGGTTAATTCTTCTTCCTGATGGGAAAATAGAGTGACCTGTGCCTCTCCCAACACCAAGAGCTAGTCTCTCATTGGTTCCCCGTCTTCCCGTTCATCCTCAGGACAAATTGCAACCTGTACGGAACAGGAGGTTAAAGGTGCTGATGCTCCAAGTAGGGAGATTGCTAGTAAAGTGGCTGGAATGGCGAACCCGAGCACAAGGAGATGAGAAATGAGGTGCGTTTTAGAAACCTTTCCCCATCACACGGTGTACCATCTTCTGGGTTTCTCATGCATGTTTTCGATGTAGGAAGATGCCCTTGAACCTGGAGATTTGGGACCCATGCGATGGGTAGCACGCAGTATTACTTTAAAGGGTCTGCGTTTGCTCACCCAACCTCACCGAACCTCTCAGCCCCAAGAGTGTCCACCCTTATGTCTCATCCAGCTGTGGGTCTAGATATGGTCAATCCAGGTTGCATCACAGCCCCTGAACGAATTGTGTAAGAATTTCTCTCTCTTTCCCTGTCTTTGTTTCATGGGTTTTTAAAAGTAATTTATTTTTATAATGGGGTTTAGCTGCTTTTCACGGCTGTGTTTAGGCCGCTTTACACCCACTTGACCCACTAACAGAGAGATATCAATACATAGGTTTTAAGATTATTACTAGTCAGATATATTCTTGTGCGGTGAATCGGGCGTGTTGAGTCCAGTTCTCTGAGCAAGGAGTAGGTCTTGTCTATTCCATATTGGGTTTATGGAACGGTATCTGAGCTAATTTGAAACTCTTGTTTTATGTATCACCCCACCTCACCTTTCCCGTTAAGCAGCCATAGTGTGTTTTCTGCATGTGTGACTCTGTTCTGTTTTGTAATTCAGTTCAAGTGTAACGGTTTTTACATTCCCTCTATAAGTGACACCTTATGAGAAGTTTCCTTTTCTGTGTGACTTATTTCACTTAGAATCGTCTTACCTAAATCCACTCATCATGCTGCTACTAGCCTTATGACATTGATTTCATGGCTGAGTGATATTCCATTGTACATAAGGACCACAACTTTTTTATCCATTTTTCGCTTTCCTGGGATATTTAAGGTGGAAGGAAGTGGAGGTCCTTGTCAACAGAGCAGCCCTAAACTTTGGGGTGCTTGTGTCTTGCTGATTTTCAATTTTCCCACTTTATCCCCCCATGCGTGGAAGTGCCCTATGCTCTCTAAGCTGTGTTTTTTAGATGTTTCAGGACACACCGTACACTTCTCCAGAGTGGCTGTTGGCAATTTACATCCCGCCCATCAGTGTAGCAAGGCTCCCATTTCTCCATGGCCTGTCCTGCATTTCTGGATTTGGCACTTTTTTCAGCATGGCCCTTTTGACCGATGGGAAGCGAGACTTCTTTGTAGCGCTGATTTGCCTTTCCAGGTTGCTTGGTTGGCCAAAAAGGGCGTATGCGTTTTCTCCTGAATATATTCAGGAAAAAACGCATACGCCCTTTTTGGACAAGGGCATCATTGTCAACGTTTTGCCGCTTTTCATGTGCTTTAAAGGCGATTCGCATCTTCCTCCTGAAATCTGTTTCCTGCAATTCTGCCTTGATTTCAAATCCTCTTCTTTGCCTTCCCTCAATATATTTGTGGACGAGAGTTATCATTTATAACTCTGCAGGTTTGTGAATTGCAGTGCCCTGAAGCTCCATTTTACAAGTCGCTTTTTTGGGAGCCGGCCGCAAAAGCGCAGGATGGCTTCAGGCCCTGTTCTGGTTCCGGGGGGCAGGCTGAGCCTGTGGTTAATTCTTCTTCCTGATGGGAAAATAGAGTGACCTGTGCCTGTCCCAACACCAAGAGCTAGTCTCTCATTGGTTCCCCGTCTTCCCGTTCATCCTCAGGACAAATTGCAACCTGTACGGAACAGGAGGTTAAAGGTGCTGATGCTCCAAGTAGGGAGATTGCTAGTAAAGTGGCTGGAATGGCGAACCCGAGCACAAGGAGATGAGAAATGAGGTGCGTTTTAGAAACCTTTCCCCATCACACGGTGTACCATCTTCTGGGTTTCTCATGCATGTTTTCGATGTAGGAAGATGCCCTTGAACCTGGAGATTTGGGACCCATGCGATGGGTAGCACGCAGTATTACTTTAAAGGGTCTGCGTTTGCTCACCCAACCTCACCGAACCTCTCAGCCCCAAGAGTGTCCACCCTTATGTCTCATCCAGCTGTGGGTCTAGATATGGTCAATCCAGGTTGCATCACAGCCCCTGAACGAATTGTGTAAGAATTTCTCTCTCTTTCCCTGTCTTTGTTTCATGGGTTTTTAAAAATAATTTATTTTTATAATGGGGTTTAGCTGCTTTTCACGGCTGTGTTTAGGCCGCTTTACACCCACTTGACCCACTAAGAGAGAGATATCAATACATAGGTTTTAAGATTATTACTAGTCAGATATATTCTTGTGCGGTGAATCGGGCGTGTTGAGTCCAGTTCTCTGAGCAAGGAGTAGGTCTTGTCTATTCCATATTGGGTTTATGGAACGGTATCTGAGCTAATTTGAAACTCTTGTTTTATGTATCACCCCACCTCACCTTTCCCGTTAAGCAGCCATAGTGTGTTTTCTGCATGTGTGACTCTGTTCTGTTTTGTAATTCAGTTCAAGTGTAACGGTTTTTACATTCCCTCTATAAGTGACACCTTATGAGAAGTGTCCTTTTCTGTGTGACTTATTTCACTTAGAATCGTCTTACCTAAATCCACTCATCATGCTGCTACTAGCCTTATGACATTGATTTCATGGCTGAGTGATATTCCATTGTACATAAGGACCACTACTTTTTTATCCATTTTTAACTTTCCTGGGATATTTAAGGTGGAATGAAGTGGAGGTCCTTGTCAACAGAGCAGCCCTAAACTTTGGGGTGCTTGTGTCTTGCTGATTTTCAATTTTCCCACTTTATCCCCCCATGCGTGGAAGTGCCCTATGCTCTCTAAGCTGTGTTTTTTAGATGTTTCAGGACACACCGTACACTTCTCCAGAGTGGCTGTTGGCAATTTACATTCCGCCCATCAGTGTAGCAAGGCTCCCATTTCTCCATGGCCTGTCCTGCATTTCTGGTTTTGACACTTTTTTCAGCATGGCCCTTTTGACCGATGGGAAGCGAGACTTCTTTGTAGCGCTGATTTGCCTTTCCAGGTTGCTTGGTTGGCCAAAAAGGGCGTATGCGTTTTTTCCTGAATATATTCAGGAAAAAACGCATACGCCCTTTTTGGCCAAGGGCATCATTGTCAACGTTTTGCCGCTTTTCATGTGCTTTAAAGGCGATTCGAATCTACCTCCTGAAATCTGTTTCCTGCAATTCTGCCTTGATTTCAAATCCTCTTCTTTGCCTTCCCTCAATATATTTGTGGACGAGAGTTATCATTTATAACTCTGCAGGTTTGTGAATTGCAGTGCCCTGAAGCTCCATTTTACAAGTCGCTTTTTTGGGAGCCGTCCGCAAAAGCGCAGGATGGCTTCAGGCCCTGTTCTGGTTCAGGGGGGCAGGCTGAGCCTGTGGTTAATTCTTCTTCCTGATGGGAAAATAGAGTGACCTGTGCCTCTCCCAACACCAAGAGCTAGTCTCTCATTGGTTCCCCGTCTTCCCGTTCATCCTCAGGACAAATTGCAACCTGTACGGAACAGGAGGTTAAAGGTGCTGATGCTCCAAGTAGGGAGATTGCTAGTAAAGTGGCTGGAATGGCGAACCCGAGCACAAGGAGATGAGAAATGAGGTGCGTTTTAGAAACCTTTCCCCATCACACGGTGTACCATCTTCTGGGTTTCTCATGCATGTTTTCGATGTAGGAAGATGCCCTTGAACCTGGAGATTTGGGACCCATGCGATGGGTAGCACGCAGTATTACTTTAAAGGGTCTGCGTTTGCTCACCCAACCTCACCGAACCTCTCAGCCCCAAGAGTGTCCACCCTTATGTCTCATCCAGCTGTGGGTCTAGATATGGTCAATCCAGGTTGCATCACAGCCCCTGAACGAATTGTGTAAGAATTTCTCTCTCTTTCCCTGTCTTTGTTTCATGGGTTTTTAAAAGTAATTTATTTTTATAATGGGGTTTAGCTGCTTTTCACGGCTGTGTTTAGGCCGCTTTACACCCACTTGACCCACTAACAGAGAGATATCAATACATAGGTTTTAAGATTATTACTAGTCAGATATATTCTTGTGCGGTGAATCGGGCGTGTTGAGTCCAGTTCTCTGAGCAAGGAGTAGGTCTTGTCTATTCCATATTGGGTTTATGGAACGGTATCTGAGCTAATTTGAAACTCTTGTTTTATGTATCACCCCACCTCACCTTTCCCGTTAAGCAGCCATAGTGTGTTTTCTGCATGTGTGACTCTGTTCTGTTTTGTAATTCAGTTCAAGTGTAACGGTTTTTACATTCCCTCTATAAGTGACACCTTATGAGAAGTTTCCTTTTCTGTGTGACTTATTTCACTTAGAATCGTCTTACCTAAATCCACTCATCATGCTGCTACTAGCCTTATGACATTGATTTCATGGCTGAGTGATATTCCATTGTACATAAGGACCACAACTTTTTTATCCATTTTTCGCTTTCCTGGGATATTTAAGGTGGAAGGAAGTGGAGGTCCTTGTCAACAGAGCAGCCCTAAACTTTGGGGTGCTTGTGTCTTGCTGATTTTCAATTTTCCCACTTTATCCCCCCATGCGTGGAAGTGCCCTATGCTCTCTAAGCTGTGTTTTTTAGATGTTTCAGGACACACCGTACACTTCTCCAGAGTGGCTGTTGGCAATTTACATCCCGCCCATCAGTGTAGCAAGGCTCCCATTTCTCCATGGCCTGTCCTGCATTTCTGGTTTTGGCACTTTTTTCAGCATGGCCCTTTTGACCGATGGGAAGCGAGACTTCTTTGTAGCGCTGATTTGCCTTTCCAGGTTGCTTGGTTGGCCAAAAAGGGCGTATGCGTTTTCTCCTGAATATATTCAGGAAAAAACGCATACGCCCTTTTTGGACAAGGGCATCATTGTCAACGTTTTGCCGCTTTTCATGTGCTTTAAAGGCGATTCGCATCTTCCTCCTGAAATCTGTTTCCTGCAATTCTGCCTTGATTTCAAATCCTCTTCTTTGCCTTCCCTCAATATATTTGTGGACGAGAGTTATCATTTATAACTCTGCAGGTTTGTGAATTGCAGTGCCCTGAAGCTCCATTTTACAAGTCGCTTTTTTGGGAGCAGGCCGCAAAAGCGCAGGATGGATTCAGGCCCTGTTCTGGTTCCGGGGGGCAGGCTGAGCCTGTGGTTAATTCTTCCTGATGGGAAAATAGAGTGACCTGTGCCTGTCCCAACACCAAGAGCTAGTCTCTCATTGGTTCCCCGTCTTCCCGTTCATCCTCAGGACAAATTGCAACCTGTACGGAACAGGAGGTTAAAGGTGATGATGCTCCAAGTAGGGAGATTGCTAGTAAAGTGGCTGGAATGGCGAACCCGAGCACAAGGAGATGAGAAATGAGGTGCGTTTTAGAAACCTTTCCCCATCACACGGTGTACCATCTTCTGGGTTTCTCATGCATGTTTTCGATGTAGGAAGATGCCCTTGAACCTGGAGATTTGGGACCCATGCGATGGGTAGCACGCAGTATTACTTTAAAGGGTCTGCGTTTGCTCACCCAACCTCACCGAACCTCTCAGCCCCAAGAGTGTTCACCCTTATGTCTCATCCAGCTGTGGGTCTAGATATGGTCAATCCAGGTTGCATCACAGCCCCTGAACGAATTGTGTAAGAATTTCTCTCTCTTTCCCTGTCTTTGTTTCATGGGTTTTTAAAAATAATTTATTTTTATAATGGGGTTTAGCTGCTTTTCACGGCTGTGTTTAGGCCGCTTTACACCCACTTGACCCACTAAGAGAGAGATATCAATACATAGGTTTTAAGATTATTACTAGTCAGATATATTCTTGTGCGGTGAATCGGGCGTGTTGAGTCCAGTTCTCTGAGCAAGGAGTAGGTCTTGTCTATTCCATATTGGGTTTATGGAACGGTATCTGAGCTAATTTGAAACTCTTGTTTTATGTATCACCCCACCTCACCTTTCCCGTTAAGCAGCCATAGTGTGTTTTCTGCATGTGTGACTCTGTTCTGTTTTGTAATTCAGTTCAAGTGTAACGGTTTTTACATTCCCTCTATAAGTGACACCTTATGAGAAGTGTCCTTTTCTGTGTGACTTATTTCACTTAGAATCGTCTTACCTAAATCCACTCATCATGCTGCTACTAGCCTTATGACATTGATTTCATGGCTGAGTGATATTCCATTGTACATAAGGACCACTACTTTTTTATCCATTTTTAACTTTCCTGGGATATTTAAGGTGGAATGAAGTGGAGGTCCTTGTCAACAGAGCAGCCCTAAACTTTGGGGTGCTTGTGTCTTGCTGATTTTCAATTTTCCCACTTTATCCCCCCATGCGTGGAAGTGCCCTATGCTCTCTAAGCTGTGTTTTTTAGATGTTTCAGGACACACCGTACACTTCTCCAGAGTGGCTGTTGGCAATTTACATCCCGCCCATCAGTGTAGCAAGGCTCCCATTTCTCCATGGCCTGTCCTGCATTTCTGGTTTTGACACTTTTTTCAGCATGGCCCTTTTGACCGATGGGAAGCGAGACTTCTTTGTAGCGCTGATTTGCCTTTCCAGGTTGCTTGGTTGGCCAAAAAGGGCGTATGCGTTTTTTCCTGAATATATTCAGGAAAAAACGCATACGCCCTTTTTGGCCAAGGGCATCATTGTCAACGTTTTGCCGCTTTTCATGTGCTTTAAAGGCGATTCGAATCTACCTCCTGAAATCTGTTTCCTGCAATTCTGCCTTGATTTCAAATCCTCTTCTTTGCCTTCCCTCAATATATTTGTGGACGAGAGTTATCATTTATAACTCTGCAGGTTTGTGAATTGCAGTGCCCTGAAGCTCCATTTTACAAGTCGCTTTTTTGGGAGCCGTCCGCAAAAGCGCAGGATGGCTTCAGGCCCTGTTCTGGTTCAGGGGGGCAGGCTGAGCCTGTGGTTAATTCTTCTTCCTGATGGGAAAATAGAGTGACCTGTGCCTCTCCCAACACCAAGAGCTAGTCTCTCATTGGTTCCCCGTCTTCCCGTTCATCCTCAGGACAAATTGCAACCTGTACGGAACAGGAGGTTAAAGGTGCTGATGCTCCAAGTAGGGAGATTGCTAGTAAAGTGGCTGGAATGGCGAACCCGAGCACAAGGAGATGAGAAATGAGGTGCGTTTTAGAAACCTTTCCCCATCACACGGTGTACCATCTTCTGGGTTTCTCATGCATGTTTTCGATGTAGGAAGATGCCCTTGAACCTGGAGATTTGGGACCCATGCGATGGGTAGCACGCAGTATTACTTTAAAGGGTCTGCGTTTGCTCACCCAACCTCACCGAACCTCTCAGCCCCAAGAGTGTCCACCCTTATGTCTCATCCAGCTGTGGGTCTAGATATGGTCAATCCAGGTTGCATCACAGCCCCTGAACGAATTGTGTAAGAATTTCTCTCTCTTTCCCTGTCTTTGTTTCATGGGTTTTTAAAAGTAATTTATTTTTATAATGGGGTTTAGCTGCTTTTCACGGCTGTGTTTAGGCCGCTTTACACCCACTTGACCCACTAACAGAGAGATATCAATACATAGGTTTTAAGATTATTACTAGTCAGATATATTCTTGTGCGGTGAATCGGGCGTGTTGAGTCCAGTTCTCTGAGCAAGGAGTAGGTCTTGTCTATTCCATATTGGGTTTATGGAACGGTATCTGAGCTAATTTGAAACTCTTGTTTTATGTATCACCCCACCTCACCTTTCCCGTTAAGCAGCCATAGTGTGTTTTCTGCATGTGTGACTCTGTTCTGTTTTGTAATTCAGTTCAAGTGTAACGGTTTTTACATTCCCTCTATAAGTGACACCTTATGAGAAGTTTCCTTTTCTGTGTGACTTATTTCACTTAGAATCGTCTTACCTAAATCCACTCATCATGCTGCTACTAGCCTTATGACATTGATTTCATGGCTGAGTGATATTCCATTGTACATAAGGACCACAACTTTTTTATCCATTTTTCGCTTTCCTGGGATATTTAAGGTGGAAGGAAGTGGAGGTCCTTGTCAACAGAGCAGCCCTAAACTTTGGGGTGCTTGTGTCTTGCTGATTTTCAATTTTCCCACTTTATCCCCCCATGCGTGGAAGTGCCCTATGCTCTCTAAGCTGTGTTTTTTAGATGTTTCAGGACACACCGTACACTTCTCCAGAGTGGCTGTTGGCAATTTACATCCCGCCCATCAGTGTAGCAAGGCTCCCATTTCTCCATGGCCTGTCCTGCATTTCTGGTTTTGGCACTTTTTTCAGCATGGCCCTTTTGACCGATGGGAAGCGAGACTTCTTTGTAGCGCTGATTTGCCTTTCCAGGTTGCTTGGTTGGCCAAAAAGGGCGTATGCGTTTTCTCCTGAATATATTCAGGAAAAAACGCATACGCCCTTTTTGGACAAGGGCATCATTGTCAACGTTTTGCCGCTTTTCATGTGCTTTAAAGGCGATTCGCATCTTCCTCCTGAAATCTGTTTCCTGCAATTCTGCCTTGATTTCAAATCCTCTTCTTTGCCTTCCCTCAATATATTTGTGGACGAGAGTTATCATTTATAACTCTGCAGGTTTGTGAATTGCAGTGCCCTGAAGCTCCATTTTACAAGTCGCTTTTTTGGGAGCCGGCCGCAAAAGCGCAGGATGGCTTCAGGCCCTGTTCTGGTTCCGGGGGGCAGGCTGAGCCTGTGGTTAATTCTTCTTCCTGATGGGAAAATAGAGTGACCTGTGCCTGTCCCAACACCAAGAGCTAGTCTCTCATTGGTTCCCCGTCTTCCCGTTCATCCTCAGGACAAATTGCAACCTGTACGGAACAGGAGGTTAAAGGTGATGATGCTCCAAGTAGGGAGATTGCTAGTAAAGTGGCTGGAATGGCGAACCCGAGCACAAGGAGATGAGAAATGAGGTGCGTTTTACAAACCTTTCCCCATCACACGGTGTACCATCTTCTGGGTTTCTCATGCATGTTTTCGATGTAGGAAGATGCCCTTGAACCTGGAGATTTGGGACCCATGCGATGGGTAGCACGCAGTATTACTTTAAAGGGTCTGCGTTTGCTCACCCAACCTCACCGAACCTCTCAGCCCCAAGAGTGTCCACCCTTATGTCTCATCCAGCTGTGGGTCTAGATATGGTCAATCCAGGTTGCATCACAGCCCCTGAACGAATTGTGTAAGAATTTCTCTCTCTTTCCCTGTCTTTGTTTCATGGGTTTTTAAAAATAATTTATTTTTATAATGGGGTTTAGCTGCTTTTCACGGCTGTGTTTAGGCCGCTTTACACCCACTTGACCCACTAAGAGAGAGATATCAATACATAGGTTTTAAGATTATTACTAGTCAGATATATTCTTGTGCGGTGAATCGGGCGTGTTGAGTCCAGTTCTCTGAGCAAGGAGTAGGTCTTGTCTATTCCATATTGGGTTTATGGAACGGTATCTGAGCTAATTTGAAACTCTTGTTTTATGTATCACCCCACCTCACCTTTCCCGTTAAGCAGCCATAGTGTGTTTTCTGCATGTGTGACTCTGTTCTGTTTTGTAATTCAGTTCAAGTGTAACGGTTTTTACATTCCCTCTATAAGTGACACCTTATGAGAAGTGTCCTTTTCTGTGTGACTTATTTCACTTAGAATCGTCTTACCTAAATCCACTCATCATGCTGCTACTAGCCTTATGACATTGATTTCATGGCTGAGTGATATTCCATTGTACATAAGGACCACTACTTTTTTATCCATTTTTAACTTTCCTGGGATATTTAAGGTGGAATGAAGTGGAGGTCCTTGTCAACAGAGCAGCCCTAAACTTTGGGGTGCTTGTGTCTTGCTGATTTTCAATTTTCCCACTTTATCCCCCCATGCGTGGAAGTGCCCTATGCTCTCTAAGCTGTGTTTTTTAGATGTTTCAGGACACACCGTACACTTCTCCAGAGTGGCTGTTGGCAATTTACATCCCGCCCATCAGTGTAGCAAGGCTCCCATTTCTCCATGGCCTGTCCTGCATTTCTGGTTTTGACACTTTTTTCAGCATGGCCCTTTTGACCGATGGGAAGCGAGACTTCTTTGTAGCGCTGATTTGCCTTTCCAGGTTGCTTGGTTGGCCAAAAAGGGCGTATGCGTTTTTTCCTGAATATATTCAGGAAAAAACGCATACGCCCTTTTTGGCCAAGGGCATCATTGTCAACGTTTTGCCGCTTTTCATGTGCTTTAAAGGCGATTCGAATCTACCTCCTGAAATCTGTTTCCTGCAATTCTGCCTTGATTTCAAATCCTCTTCTTTGCCTTCCCTCAATATATTTGTGGACGAGAGTTATCATTTATAACTCTGCAGGTTTGTGAATTGCAGTGCCCTGAAGCTCCATTTTACAAGTCGCTTTTTTGGGAGCCGTCCGCAAAAGCGCAGGATGGCTTCAGGCCCTGTTCTGGTTCAGGGGGGCAGGCTGAGCCTGTGGTTAATTCTTCTTCCTGATGGGAAAATAGAGTGACCTGTGCCTCTCCCAACACCAAGAGCTAGTCTCTCATTGGTTCCCCGTCTTCCCGTTCATCCTCAGGACAAATTGCAACCTGTACGGAACAGGAGGTTAAAGGTGCTGATGCTCCAAGTAGGGAGATTGCTAGTAAAGTGGCTGGAATGGCGAACCCGAGCACAAGGAGATGAGAAATGAGGTGCGTTTTAGAAACCTTTCCCCATCACACGGTGTACCATCTTCTGGGTTTCTCATGCATGTTTTCGATGTAGGAAGATGCCCTTGAACCTGGAGATTTGGGACCCATGCGATGGGTAGCACGCAGTATTACTTTAAAGGGTCTGCGTTTGCTCACCCAACCTCACCGAACCTCTCAGCCCCAAGAGTGTCCACCCTTATGTCTCATCCAGCTGTGGGTCTAGATATGGTCAATCCAGGTTGCATCACAGCCCCTGAACGAATTGTGTAAGAATTTCTCTCTCTTTCCCTGTCTTTGTTTCATGGGTTTTTAAAAGTAATTTATTTTTATAATGGGGTTTAGCTGCTTTTCACGGCTGTGTTTAGGCCGCTTTACACCCACTTGACCCACTAACAGAGAGATATCAATACATAGGTTTTAAGATTATTACTAGTCAGATATATTCTTGTGCGGTGAATCGGGCGTGTTGAGTCCAGTTCTCTGAGCAAGGAGTAGGTCTTGTCTATTCCATATTGGGTTTATGGAACGGTATCTGAGCTAATTTGAAACTCTTGTTTTATGTATCACCCCACCTCACCTTTCCCGTTAAGCAGCCATAGTGTGTTTTCTGCATGTGTGACTCTGTTCTGTTTTGTAATTCAGTTCAAGTGTAACGGTTTTTACATTCCCTCTATAAGTGACACCTTATGAGAAGTTTCCTTTTCTGTGTGACTTATTTCACTTAGAATCGTCTTACCTAAATCCACTCATCATGCTGCTACTAGCCTTATGACATTGATTTCATGGCTGAGTGATATTCCATTGTACATAAGGACCACAACTTTTTTATCCATTTTTCGCTTTCCTGGGATATTTAAGGTGGAAGGAAGTGGAGGTCCTTGTCAACAGAGCAGCCCTAAACTTTGGGGTGCTTGTGTCTTGCTGATTTTCAATTTTCCCACTTTATCCCCCCATGCGTGGAAGTGCCCTATGCTCTCTAAGCTGTGTTTTTTAGATGTTTCAGGACACACCGTACACTTCTCCAGAGTGGCTGTTGGCAATTTACATCCCGCCCATCAGTGTAGCAAGGCTCCCATTTCTCCATGGCCTGTCCTGCATTTCTGGTTTTGGCACTTTTTTCAGCATGGCCCTTTTGACCGATGGGAAGCGAGACTTCTTTGTAGCGCTGATTTGCCTTTCCAGGTTGCTTGGTTGGCCAAAAAGGGCGTATGCGTTTTCTCCTGAATATATTCAGGAAAAAACGCATACGCCCTTTTTGGACAAGGGCATCATTGTCAACGTTTTGCCGCTTTTCATGTGCTTTAAAGGCGATTCGCATCTTCCTCCTGAAATCTGTTTCCTGCAATTCTGCCTTGATTTCAAATCCTCTTCTTTGCCTTCCCTCAATATATTTGTGGACGAGAGTTATCATTTATAACTCTGCAGGTTTGTGAATTGCAGTGCCCTGAAGCTCCATTTTACAAGTCGCTTTTTTGGGAGCCGGCCGCAAAAGCGCAGGATGGCTTCAGGCCCTGTTCTGGTTCAGGGGGGCAGGCTGAGCCTGTGGTTAATTCTTCTTCCTGATGGGAAAATAGAGTGACCTGTGCCTGTCCCAACACCAAGAGCTAGTCTCTCATTGGTTCCCCGTCTTCCCGTTCATCCTCAGGACAAATTGCAACCTGTACGGAACAGGAGGTTAAAGGTGCTGATGCTCCAAGTAGGGAGATTGCTAGTAAAGTGGCTGGAATGGCGAACCCGAGCACAAGGAGATGAGAAATGAGGTGCGTTTTAGAAACCTTTCCCCATCACACGGTGTACCATCTTCTGGGTTTCTCATGCATGTTTTCGATGTAGGAAGATGCCCTTGAACCTGGAGATTTGGGACCCATGCGATGGGTAGCACGCAGTATTACTTTAAAGGGTCTGCGTTTGCTCACCCAACCTCACCGAACCTCTCAGCCCCAAGAGTGTCCACCCTTATGTCTCATCCAGCTGTGGGTCTAGATATGGTCAATCCAGGTTGCATCACAGCCCCTGAACGAATTGTGTAAGAATTTCTCTCTCTTTCCCTGTCTTTGTTTCATGGGTTTTTAAAAGTAATTTATTTTTATAATGGGGTTTAGCTGCTTTTCACGGCTGTGTTTAGGCCGCTTTACACCCACTTGACCCACTAACAGAGAGATATCAATACATAGGTTTTAAGATTATTACTAGTCAGATATATTCTTGTGCGGTGAATCGGGCGTGTTGAGTCCAGTTCTCTGAGCAAGGAGTAGGTCTTGTCTATTCCATATTGGGTTTATGGAACGGTATCTGAGCTAATTTGAAACTCTTGTTTTATGTATCACCCCACCTCACCTTTCCCGTTAAGCAGCCATAGTGTGTTTTCTGCATGTGTGACTCTGTTCTGTTTTGTAATTCAGTTCAAGTGTAACGGTTTTTACATTCCCTCTATAAGTGACACCTTATGAGAAGTGTCCTTTTCTGTGTGACTTATTTCACTTAGAATCGTCTTACCTAAATCCACTCATCATGCTGCTACTAGCCTTATGACATTGATTTCATGGCTGAGTGATATTCCATTGTACATAAGGACCACAACTTTTTTATCCATTTTTCGCTTTCCTGGGATATTTAAGGTGGAAGGAAGTGGAGGTCCTTGTCAACAGAGCAGCCCTAAACTTTGGGGTGCTTGTGTCTTGCTGATTTTCAATTTTCCCACTTTATCCCCCCATGCGTGGAAGTGCCCTATGCTCTCTAAGCTGTGTTTTTTAGATGTTTCAGGACACACCGTACACTTCTCCAGAGTGGCTGTTGGCAATTTACATCCCGCCCATCAGTGTAGCAAGGCTCCCATTTCTCCATGGCCTGTCCTGCATTTCTGGTTTTGGCACTTTTTTCAGCATGGCCCTTTTGACCGATGGGAAGCGAGACTTCTTTGTAGCGCTGATTTGCCTTTCCAGGTTGCTTGGTTGGCCAAAAAGGGCGTATGCGTTTTTTCCTGAATGTATTCAGGAAAAAACGCATACGCACTTTTTGGCCAAGGGCATCATTGTCAACGTTTTGCCGCTTTTCATGTGCTTTAAAGGCGATTCGAATCTACCTCCTGAAATCTGTTTCCTGCAATTCTGCCTTGATTTCAAATCCTCTTCTTTGCCTTCCCTCAATATATTTGTGGACGAGAGTTATCATTTATAACTCTGCAGGTTTGTGAATTGCAGTGCCCTGCAGCTCCATTTTACAGGTCGCTTTTTTGGGAGCCGGCCGCAAAAGCGCAGGATGGCTTCATGCCCTGTTCTGGTTCAGGGGGGCAGGCTGAGCCTGTGGTTAATTCTTCTTCCTGATGGGAAAATAGAGTGACCTGTGCCTCTCCCAACACCAAGAGCTAGTCTCTCATTGGTTCCCCGTCTTCCCGTTCATCCTCAGGACAAATTGCAACCTGTACGGAAGAGGAGGTTAAAGGTGCTGAGGCTCCAAGTAGGGAGATTGCTAGTAAAGTGGCTGGAATGGCGAACCCGAGCACAAGGAGTTGAGAAATGAGGTGCGTTTTAGAAACCTTTCCCCATCACACGGTGTACCATCTTCTGGGTTTCTCATGCATGTTTTCGGTGTAGGAAGATGCCCTTGAACCTGGAGATTTGGGACCCATGCGATGGGTAGCACGCAGTATTACTTTAAAGGGTCTGCGTTTGCTCACCCAACCTCACCGAACCTCTCAGCCCCAAGAGTGTCCACCCTTATGTCTCATCCAGCTGTGGGTCTAGATATGGTCAATCCAGGTTGCATCACAGCCCCTGAACGAATTGTGTAAGAATTTCTCTCTCTTTCCCTGTCTTTGTTTCCTGGGTTTTTAAAAGTAATTTATTTTTATAATGGGGTTTAGCTGCTTTTCACGGCTGTGTTTAGGCCGCTTTACAACCACTTGACCCACTAACAGAGAGATATCAATACTTAGGTTTTAAGATTATTACTAGTCAGATATATTCTTGTGCGGTGAATCGGGCGTGTTGAGTCCAGTTCTCTGAGCAAGGAGTAGGTCTTGTCTGTTACATATTGGGTTTATGGAACGGTATCTGAGCTAATTTGAAACTCTTGTTTTATGTATCACCCCACCTCACCTTTCCCGTTAAGCAGCCATAGTGTGTTTTCTGCATGTGTGACTCTGTTCTGTTTTGTAATTCAGTTCAAGTGTAACGGTTTTTACATTCCCTCTATAAGTGACACCTTATGAGAAGTGTCCTTTTCTGTGTGACTTATTTCACTTAGAATCGTCTTACCTAAATCCACTCATCATGATGCTACTAGCCTTATGACATTGATTTCATGGCTGAGTGATATTCCATTGTACATAAGGACCACAACTTTTTTATCCATTTTTCGCTTTCCTGGGATATTTAAGGTGGAAGGAAGTGGAGGTCCTTGTCAACAGAGCAGCCCTAAACTTTGGGGTGCTTGTGTCTTGCTGATTTTCAATTTTCCCACTTTATCCCCCCATGCGTGGAAGTGCCCTATGCTCTCTAAGCTGTGTTTTTTAGATGTTTCAGGACACACCGTACACTTCTCCAGAGTGGCTGTTGGCAATTTACATCCCGCACATCAGTGTAGCAAGGCTCCCATTTCTCCATGGCCTGTCCTGCATTTCTGGTTTTGGCACTTTTTTCAGCATGGCCCTTTTGACCGATGGGAAGCGAGACTTCTTTGTAGCGCTGATTTGCCTTTCCAGGTTGCTTGGTTGGCCAAAAAGGGCGTATGCGTTTTTTCCTGAATGTATTCAGGAAAAAACGCATACGCACTTTTTGGCCAAGGGCATCATTGTCAACGTTTTGCCGCTTTTCATGTGCTTTAAAGGCGATTCGAATCTACCTCCTGAAATCTGTTTCCTGCAATTCTGCCTTGATTTCAAATCCTCTTCTTTGCCTTCCCTCAATATATTTGTGGACGAGAGTTATCATTTATAACTCTGCAGGTTTGTGAATTGCAGTGCCCTGCAGCTCCATTTTACAGGTCGCTTTTTTGGGAGCCGGCCGCAAAAGCGCAGGATGGCTTCATGCCCTGTTCTGGTTCAGGGGGGCAGGCTGAGCCTGTGGTTAATTCTTCTTCCTGATGGGAAAATAGAGTGACCTGTGCCTCTCCCAACACCAAGAGCTAGTCTCTCATTGGTTCCCCGTCTTCCCGTTCATCCTCAGGACAAATTGCAACCTGTACGGAAGAGGAGGTTAAAGGTGCTGAGGCTCCAAGTAGGGAGATTGCTAGTAAAGTGGCTGGAATGGCGAACCCGAGCACAAGGAGTTGAGAAATGAGGTGCGTTTTAGAAACCTTTCCCCATCACACGGTGTACCATCTTCTGGGTTTCTCATGCATGTTTTCGGTGTAGGAAGATGCCCTTGAACCTGGAGATTTGGGACCCATGCGATGGGTAGCACGCAGTATTACTTTAAAGGGTCTGCGTTTGCTCACCCAACCTCACCGAACCTCTCAGCCCCAAGAGTGTCCACCCTTATGTCTCATCCAGCTGTGGGTCTAGATATGGTCAATCCAGGTTGCATCACAGCCCCTGAACGAATTGTGTAAGAATTTCTCTCTCTTTCCCTGTCTTTGTTTCCTGGGTTTTTAAAAGTAATTTATTTTTATAATGGGGTTTAGCTGCTTTTCACGGCTGTGTTTAGGCCGCTTTACAACCACTTGACCCACTAACAGAGAGATATCAATACTTAGGTTTTAAGATTATTACTAGTCAGATATATTCTTGTGCGGTGAATCGGGCGTGTTGAGTCCAGTTCTCTGAGCAAGGAGTAGGTCTTGTCTGTTACATATTGGGTTTATGGAACGGTATCTGAGCTAATTTGAAACTCTTGTTTTATGTATCACCCCACCTCACCTTTCCCGTTAAGCAGCCATAGTGTGTTTTCTGCATGTGTGACTCTGTTCTGTTTTGTAATTCAGTTCAAGTGTAACGGTTTTTACATTCCCTCTATAAGTGACACCTTATGAGAAGTGTCCTTTTCTGTGTGACTTATTTCACTTAGAATCGTCTTACCTAAATCCACTCATCATGCTGCTACTAGCCTTATGACATTGATTTCATGGCTGAGTGATATTCCATTGTACATAAGGACCACAACTTTTTTATCCATTTTTCGCTTTCCTGGGATATTTAAGGTGGAAGGAAGTGGAGGTCCTTGTCAACAGAGCAGCCCTAAACTTTGGGGTGCTTCTGTCTTGCTGATTTTCCATTTTCCCACTTTATCCCCCCATGCGTGGAAGTGCCCTATGCTCTCTAAGCTGTGTTTTTTAGATGTTTCAGGACACACCGTACACTTCTCCAGAGTGGCTGTTGGCAATTTACATCCCGCCCATCAGTGTAGCAAGGCTCCCATTTCTCCATGGCCTGTCCTGCATTTCTGGTTTTGACACTTTTTTCAGCATGGCCCTTTTGACCGATGGGAAGCGAGACTTCTTTGTAGCGCTGATTTGCCTTTCCAGGTTGCTTGGTTGGCCAAAAAGGGCGTATGCGTTTTTTCCTGAATGTATTCAGGAAAAAACGCATACGCCCTTTTTGGCCAAGGGCATCATTGTCAACATTTTGCCGCTTTTCATGTGCTTTAAAGGCGATTCGAATCTACCTCCTGAAATCTGTTTCCTGCAATTCTGCCTTGATTTCAAATCCTCTTCTTTGCCTTCCCTCAATATACTTGTGGACGAGAGTTATCATTTATAACTTTGCAGGTTTGTGAATTGCAGTGCCCTGAAGCTCCATTTTACAAGTCGCTTTTTTGGGAGCCGGCCGCAAAAGCGCAGGATGGCTTCAGGCCCTGTTCTGGTTCCGGGGGGCAGGCTGAGCCTGTGGTTAATTCTTCTTCCTGATGGGAAAATAGAGTGACCTGTGCCTCTCCCAACACCAAGAGCTAGTCTCTCATTGGTTCCCCGTCTTCCCGTTCATCCTCAGGACAAATTGCAACCTGTACGGAACAGGAGGTTAAAGGTGCTGATGCTCCAAGTAGGGAGATTGCTAGTAAAGTGGCTGGAATGGCGAACCCGAGCACAAGGAGATGAGAAATGAGGTGCGTTTTAGAAACCTTTCCCCATCACACGGTGTACCATCTTCTGGGTTTCTCATGCATGTTTTCGATGTAGGAAGATGCCCTTGAACCTGGAGATTTGGGACCCATGCGATGGGTAGCACGCAGTATTACTTTAAAGGGTCTGCGTTTCTCACCCAACCTCACCAGACCTCTCAGCCCCAAGAGTGTCCACCCTTATGTCTCATCCAGCTGTGGGTCTAGATATGGTCAATCCAGGTTGCATCACAGCCCCTGAACGAATTGTGTAAGAATTTCTCTCTCTTTCCCTGTCTTTGTTTCATGGGTTTTTAAAAGTAATTTATTTTTATAATGGGGTTTAGCTGCTTTTCACGGCTGTGTTTAGGCCGCTTTACACCCACTTGACCCACTAACAGAGAGATATCAATACATAGGTTTTAAGATTATTACTAGTCAGATATATTCTTGTGCGGTGAATCGGGCGTGTTGAGTCCAGTTCTCTGAGCAAGGAGTAGGTCTTGTCTATTCCATATTGGGTTTATGGAACGGTACCTGAGCTAATTTGAAACTCTTGTTTTATGTATCAACCCACCTCACCTTTCCCGTTAAGCAGCCATAGTGTGTTTTCTGCATGTGTGACTCTGTTCTGTTTTGTAATTCAGTTCAAGTGTAACGGTTTTTACATTCCCTCTATAAGTGACACCTTATGAGAAGTGTCCTTTTCTGTGTGACTTATTTCACTTAGAATCGTCTTACCTAAATCCACTCATCATGCTGCTACTAGCCTTTTGACATTGATTTCATGGCTGAGTGATATTCCATTGTACATAAGGACCACAACTTTTTTATCCATTTTTAACTTTCCTGGGATATTTAAGGTGGAATGAAGTGGAGGTCCTTGTCAACAGAGCAGCCCTAAACTTTGGGGTGCTTGTGTCTTGCTGATTTTCAATTTTCCCACTTTATCCCCCATGCGTGGAAGTGCCCTATGCTCTCTAAGCTGTGTTTTGTAGATGTTTCAGGACACACCGTACACTTCTCCAGAGTGGCTGTTGGCAATTTACATCCCGCCCATCAGTGTAGCAAGGCTCCCATTTCTCCATGGCCTGTCCTGCATTTCTGGTTTTGACACTTTTTTCAGCATGGCCCTTTTGACCGATGGGAAGCGAGACTTCTTTGTAGCGCTGATTTGCCTTTCCAGGTTGCTTGGTTGGCCAAAAAGGGCGTATGCGTTTTTTCCTGAATATATTCAGGAAAAAACGCATACGCCCTTTTTGGCCAAGGGCATCATTGTCAACGTTTTGCCGCTTTTCATGTGCTTTAAAGGCGATTCGAATCTACCTCCTGAAATCTGTTTCCTGCAATTCTGCCTTGATTTCAAATCCTCTTCTTTGCCTTCCCTCAATATATTTGTGGACGAGAGTTATCATTTATAACTCTGCAGGTTTGTGAATTGCAGTGCCCTGAAGCTCCATTTTACAAGTCGCTTTTTTGGGAGCCGTCCGCAAAAGCGCAGGATGGCTTCAGGCCCTGTTCTGGTTCAGGGGGGCAGGCTGAGCCTGTGGTTAATTCTTCTTCCTGATGGGAAAATAGAGTGACCTGTGCCTCTCCCAACACCAAGAGCTAGTCTCTCATTGGTTCCCCGTCTTCCCGTTCATCCTCAGGACAAATTGCAACCTGTACGGAACAGGAGGTTAAAGGTGCTGATGCTCCAAGTAGGGAGATTGCTAGTAAAGTGGCTGGAATGGCGAACCCGAGCACAAGGAGATGAGAAATGAGGTGCGTTTTAGAAACCTTTCCCCATCACACGGTGTACCATCTTCTGGGTTTCTCATGCATGTTTTCGATGTAGGAAGATGCCCTTGAACCTGGAGATTTGGGACCCATGCGATGGGTAGCACGCAGTATTACTTTAAAGGGTCTGCGTTTGCTCACCCATCCTCACCGAACCTCTCAGCCCCAAGAGTGTCCACCCTTATGTCTCATCCAGCTGTGGGTCTAGATATGGTCAATCCAGGTTGCATCACAGCCCCTGAACGAATTGTGTAAGAATTTCTCTCTCTTTCCCTGTCTTTGTTTCATGGGTTTTTAAAAGTAATTTATTTTTATAATGGGGTTTAGCTGCTTTTCACGGCTGTGTTTAGGCCGCTTTACACCCACTTGACCCACTAACAGAGAGATATCAATACATAGGTTTTAAGATTATTACTAGTCAGATATATTCTTGTGCGGTGAATCGGGCGTGTTGAGTCCAGTTCTCTGAGCAAGGTGTAGGTCTTGTCTATTCCATATTGGGTTTATGGAACGGTATCTGAGCTAATTTGAAACTCTTGTTTTATGTATCACCCCACCTCACCTTTCCCGTTAAGCAGCCATAGTGTGTTTTCTGCATGTGTGACTCTGTTCTGTTTTGTAATTCAGTTCAAGTGTAACGGTTTTTACATTCCCTCTATAAGTGACACCTTATGAGAAGTGTCCTTTTCTGTGTGACTTATTTCACTTAGAATCGTCTTACCTAAATCCACTCATCATGCTGCTACTAGCCTTATGACATTGATTTCATGGCTGAGTGATATTCCATTGTACATAAGGACCACAACTTTTTTATCCATTTTTCGCTTTCCTGGGATATTTAAGGTGGAAGGAAGTGGAGGTCCTTGTCAACAGAGCAGCCCTAAACTTTGGGGTGCTTGTGTCTTGCTGATTTTCAATTTTCCCACTTTATCCCCCCATGCGTGGAAGTGCCCTATGCTCTCTAAGCTGTGTTTTTTAGATGTTTCAGGACACACCGTACACTTCTCCAGAGTGGCTGTTGGCAATTTACATCCCGCCCATCAGTGTAGCAAGGCTCCCATTTCTCCATGGCCTGTCCTGCATTTCTGGTTTTGGCACTTTTTTCAGCATGGCCCTTTTGACCGATGGGAAGCGAGACTTCTTTGTAGCGCTGATTTGCCTTTCCAGGTTGCTTGGTTGGCCAAAAAGGGCGTATGCGTTTTCTCCTGAATATATTCAGGAAAAAACGCATACGCCCTTTTTGGACAAGGGCATCATTGTCAACGTTTTGCCGCTTTTCATGTGCTTTAAAGGCGATTCGCATCTTCCTCCTGAAATCTGTTTCCTGCAATTCTGCCTTGATTTCAAATCCTCTTCTTTGCCTTCCCTCAATATATTTGTGGACGAGAGTTATCATTTATAACTCTGCAGGTTTGTGAATTGCAGTGCCCTGAAGCTCCATTTTACAAGTCGCTTTTTTGGGAGCCGGCCGCAAAAGCGCAGGATGGCTTCAGGCCCTGTTCTGGTTCCGGGGGGCAGGCTGAGCCTGTGGTTAATTCTTCTTCCTGATGGGAAAATAGAGTGACCTGTGCCTGTCCCAACACCAAGAGCTAGTCTCTCATTGGTTCCCCGTCTTCCCGTTCATCCTCAGGACAAATTGCAACCTGTACGGAACAGGAGGTTAAAGGTGATGATGCTCCAAGTAGGGAGATTGCTAGTAAAGTGGCTGGAATGGCGAACCCGAGCACAAGGAGATGAGAAATGAGGTGCGTTTTAGAAACCTTTCCCCATCACACGGTGTACCATCTTCTGGGTTTCTCATGCATGTTTTCGATGTAGGAAGATGCCCTTGAACCTGGAGATTTGGGACCCATGCGATGGGTAGCACGCAGTATTACTTTAAAGGGTCTGCGTTTGCTCACCCAACCTCACCGAACCTCTCAGCCCCAAGAGTGTCCACCCTTATGTCTCATCCAGCTGTGGGTCTAGATATGGTCAATCCAGGTTGCATCACAGCCCCTGAACGAATTGTGTAAGAATTTCTCTCTCTTTCCCTGTCTTTGTTTCATGGGTTTTTAAAAATAATTTATTTTTATAATGGGGTTTAGCTGCTTTTCACGGCTGTGTTTAGGCCGCTTTACACCCACTTGACCCACTAACAGAGAGATATCAATACATAGGTTTTAAGATTATTACTAGTCAGATATATTCTTGTGCGGTGAATCGGGCGTGTTGAGTCCAGTTCTCTGAGCAAGGAGTAGGTCTTGTCTATTCCATATTGGGTTTATGGAACGGTATCTGAGCTAATTTGAAACTCTTGTTTTATGTATCACCCCACCTCACCTTTCCCGTTAAGCAGCCATAGTGTGTTTTCTGCATGTGTGACTCTGTTCTGTTTTGTAATTCAGTTCAAGTGTAACGGTTTTTACATTCCCTCTATAAGTGACACCTTATGAGAAGTGTCCTTTTCTGTGTGACTTATTTCACTTAGAATCGTCTTACCTAAATCCACTCATCATGCTGCTACTAGCCTTATGACATTGATTTCATGGCTGAGTGATATTCCATTGTACATAAGGACCACAACTTTTTTATCCATTTTTAACTTTCCTGGGATATTTAAGGTGGAATGAAGTGGAGGTCCTTGTCAACAGAGCAGCCCTAAACTTTGGGGTGCTTGTGTCTTGCTGATTTTCAATTTTCCCACTTTATCCCCCCATGCGTGGAAGTGCCCTATGCTCTCTAAGCTGTGTTTTTTAGATGTTTCAGGACACACCGTACACTTCTCCAGAGTGGCTGTTGGCAATTTACATCCCGCCCATCAGTGTAGCAAGGCTCCCATTTCTCCATGGCCTGTCCTGCATTTCTGGTTTTGACACTTTTTTCAGCATGGCCCTTTTGACCGATGGGAAGCGAGACTTCTTTGTAGCGCTGATTTGCCTTTCCAGGTTGCTTGGTTGGCCAAAAAGGGCGTATGCGTTTTTTCCTGAATATATTCAGGAAAAAACGCATACGCCCTTTTTGGCCAAGGGCATCATTGTCAACGTTTTGCCGCTTTTCATGTGCTTTAAAGGCGATTCGAATCTACCTCCTGAAATCTGTTTCCTGCAATTCTGCCTTGATTTCAAATCCTCTTCTTTGCCTTCCCTCAATATATTTGTGGACGAGAGTTATCATTTATAACTCTGCAGGTTTGTGAATTGCAGTGCCCTGAAGCTCCATTTTACAAGTCGCTTTTTTGGGAGCCGTCCGCAAAAGCGCAGGATGGCTTCAGGCCCTGTTCTGGTTCAGGGGGGCAGGCTGAGCCTGTGGTTAATTCTTCTTCCTGATGGGAAAATAGAGTGACCTGTGCCTCTCCCAAAACCAAGAGCTAGTCTCTCATTGGTTCCCCGTCTTCCCGTTCATCCTCAGGACAAATTGCAACCTGTACGGAACAGGAGGTTAAAGGTGCTGATGCTCCAAGTAGGGAGATTGCTAGTAAAGTGGCTGGAATGGCGAACCCGAGCACAAGGAGATGAGAAATGAGGTGCGTTTTAGAAACCTTTCCCCATCACACGGTGTACCATCTTCTGGGTTTCTCATGCATGTTTTCGATGTAGGAAGATGCCCTTGAACCTGGAGATTTGGGACCCATGCGATGGGTAGCACGCAGTATTACTTTAAAGGGTCTGCGTTTGCTCACCCAACCTCACCGAACCTCTCAGCCCCAAGAGTGTCCACCCTTATGTCTCATCCAGCTGTGGGTCTAGATATGGTCAATCCAGGTTGCATCACAGCCCCTGAACGAATTGTGTAAGAATTTCTCTCTCTTTCCCTGTCTTTGTTTCATGGGTTTTTAAAAATAATTTATTTTTATAATGGGGTTTAGCTGCTTTTCACGGCTGTGTTTAGGCCGCTTTACACCCACTTGACCCACTAACAGAGCGATATCA
Organism: Balaenoptera physalus; assembly: GCF_965194825.1. Classification (NCBI taxonomy): domain Eukaryota; kingdom Metazoa; phylum Chordata; class Mammalia; order Artiodactyla; family Balaenopteridae; genus Balaenoptera; species Balaenoptera physalus. The sequence goes on along the minus strand of NW_028126451.1, from coordinate 1,270,234 downwards.
ATACATAGGTTTTAAGATTATTACTAGTCAGATATATTCTTGTGCGGTGAATCGGGCGTGTTGAGTCCAGTTCTCTGAGCAAGGAGTAGGTCTTGTCTATTCCATATTGGGTTTATGGAACGGTATCTGAGCTAATTTGAAACTCTTGTTTTATGTATCACCCCACCTCACCTTTCCCGTTAAGCAGCCATAGTGTGTTTTCTGCATGTGTGACTCTGTTCTGTTTTGTAATTCAGTTCAAGTGTAACGGTTTTTACATTCCCTCTATAAGTGACACCTTATGAGAAGTGTCCTTTTCTGTGTGACTTATTTCACTTAGAATCGTCTTACCTAAATCCACTCATCATGCTGCTACTAGCCTTATGACATTGATTTCATGGCTGAGTGATATTCCATTGTACATAAGGACCACAACTTTTTTATCCATTTTTAACTTTCCTGGGATATTTAAGGTGGAATGAAGTGGAGGTCCTTGTCAACAGAGCAGCCCTAAACTTTGGGGTGCTTGTGTCTTGCTGATTTTCAATTTTCCCACTTTATCCCCCCATGCGTGGAAGTGCCCTATGCTCTCTAAGCTGTGTTTTTTAGATGTTTCAGGACACACCGTACACTTCTCCAGAGTGGCTGTTGGCAATTTACATCCCGCCCATCAGTGTAGCAAGGCTCCCATTTCTCCATGGCCTGTCCTGCATTTCTGGTTTTGACACTTTTTTCAGCATGGCCCTTTTGACCGATGGGAAGCGAGACTTCTTTGTAGCGCTGATTTGCCTTTCCAGGTTGCTTGGTTGGCCAAAAAGGGCGTATGCGTTTTTTCCTGAATATATTCAGGAAAAAACGCATACGCCCTTTTTGGCCAAGGGCATCATTGTCAACGTTTTGCCGCTTTTCATGTGCTTTAAAGGCGATTCGAATCTACCTCCTGAAATCTGTTTCCTGCAATTCTGCCTTGATTTCAAATCCTCTTCTTTGCCTTCCCTCAATATATTTGTGGACGAGAGTTATCATTTATAACTCTGCAGGTTTGTGAATTGCAGTGCCCTGAAGCTCCATTTTACAAGTCGCTTTTTTGGGAGCCGTCCGCAAAAGCGCAGGATGGCTTCAGGCCCTGTTCTGGTTCAGGGGGGCAGGCTGAGCCTGTGGTTAATTCTTCTTCCTGATGGGAAAATAGAGTGACCTGTGCCTCTCCCAACACCAAGAGCTAGTCTCTCATTGGTTCCCGGTCTTCCCGTTCATCCTCAGGACAAATTGCAACCTGTACGGAACAGGAGGTTAAAGGTGCTGATGCTCCAAGTAGGGAGATTGCTAGTAAAGTGGCTGGAATGGCGAACCCGAGCACAAGGAGATGAGAAATGAGGTGCGTTTTAGAAACCTTTCCCCATCACACGGTTTACCATCATCTGGGTTTCTCATGCATGTTTTCGATGTAGGAAGATGCCCTTGAACCTGGAGATTTGGGACCCATGCGATGGGTAGCACGCAGTATTACTTTAAAGGGTCTGCGTTTGCTCACCCAACCTCACCGAACCTCTCAGCCCCAAGAGTGTCCACCCTTATGTCTCATCCAGCTGTGGGTCTAGATATGGTCAATCCAGGTTGCATCACAGCCCCTGAACGAATTGTGTAAGAATTTCTCTCTCTTTCCCTGTCTTTGTTTCATGGGTTTTTAAAAGTAATTTATTTTTATAATGGGGTTTAGCTGCTTTTCACGGCTGTGTTTAGGCCGCTTTACACCCACTTGACCCACTAACAGAGAGATATCAATACATAGGTTTTAAGATTATTACTAGTCAGATATATTCTTGTGCGGTGAATCGGGCGTGTTGAGTCCAGTTCTCTGAGCAAGGAGTAGGTCTTGTCTATTCCATATTGGGTTTATGGAACGGTATCTGAGCTAATTTGAAACTCTTGTTTTATGTATCACCCCACCTCACCTTTCCCGTTAAGCAGCCATAGTGTGTTTTCTGCATGTGTGACTCTGTTCTGTTTTGTAATTCAGTTCAAGTGTAACGGTTTTTACATTCCCTCTATAAGTGACACCTTATGAGAAGTGTCCTTTTCTGTGTGACTTATTTCACTTAGAATCGTCTTACCTAAATCCACTCATCATGCTGCTACTAGCCTTATGACATTGATTTCATGGCTGAGTGATATTCCATTGTACATAAGGACCACAACTTTTTTATCCATTTTTCGCTTTCCTGGGATATTTAAGGTGGAAGGAAGTGGAGGTCCTTGTCAACAGAGCAGCCCTAAACTTTGGGGTGCTTGTGTCTTGCTGATTTTCAATTTTCCCACTTTATCCCCCCATGCGTGGAAGTGCCCTATGCTCTCTAAGCTGTGTTTTTTAGATGTTTCAGGACACACCGTACACTTCTCCAGAGTGGCTGTTGGCAATTTACATCCCGCCCATCAGTGTAGCAAGGCTCCCATTTCTCCATGGCCTGTCCTGCATTTCTGGTTTTGGCACTTTTTTCAGCATGGCCCTTTTGACCGATGGGAAGCGAGACTTCTTTGTAGCGCTGATTTGCCTTTCCAGGTTGCTTGGTTGGCCAAAAAGGGCGTATGCGTTTTCTCCTGAATATATTCAGGAAAAAACGCATACGCCCTTTTTGGACAAGGGCATCATTGTCAACGTTTTGCCGCTTTTCATGTGCTTTAAAGGCGATTCGCATCTTCCTCCTGAAATCTGTTTCCTGCAATTCTGCCTTGATTTCAAATCCTCTTCTTTGCCTTCCCTCAATATATTTGTGGACGAGAGTTATCATTTATAACTCTGCAGGTTTGTGAATTGCAGTGCCCTGAAGCTCCATTTTACAAGTCGCTTTTTTGGGAGCCGGCCGCAAAAGCGCAGGATGGCTTCAGGCCCTGTTCTGGTTCCGGGGGGCAGGCTGAGCCTGTGGTTAATTCTTCTTCCTGATGGGAAAATAGAGTGACCTGTGCCTGTCCCAACACCAAGAGCTAGTCTCTCATTGGTTCCCCGTCTTCCCGTTCATCCTCAGGACAAATTGCAACCTGTACGGAACAGGAGGTTAAAGGTGATGATGCTCCAAGTAGGGAGATTGCTAGTAAAGTGGCTGGAATGGCGAACCCGAGCACAAGGAGATGAGAAATGAGGTGCGTTTTACAAACCTTTCCCCATCACACGGTGTACCATCTTCTGGGTTTCTCATGCATGTTTTCGATGTAGGAAGATGCCCTTGAACCTGGAGATTTGGGACCCATGCGATGGGTAGCACGCAGTATTACTTTAAAGGGTCTGCGTTTGCTCACCCAACCTCACCGAACCTCTCAGCCCCAAGAGTGTCCACCCTTATGTCTCATCCAGCTGTGGGTCTAGATATGGTCAATCCAGGTTGCATCACAGCCCCTGAACGAATTGTGTAAGAATTTCTCTCTCTTTCCCTGTCTTTGTTTCATGGGTTTTTAAAAATAATTTATTTTTATAATGGGGTTTAGCTGCTTTTCACGGCTGTGTTTAGGCCGCTTTACACCCACTTGACCCACTAACAGAGAGATATCAATACATAGGTTTTAAGATTATTACTAGTCAGATATATTCTTGTGCGGTGAATCGGGCGTGTTGAGTCCAGTTCTCTGAGCAAGGAGTAGGTCTTGTCTATTCCATATTGGGTTTATGGAACGGTATCTGAGCTAATTTGAAACTCTTGTTTTATGTATCACCCCACCTCACCTTTCCCGTTAAGCAGCCATAGTGTGTTTTCTGCATGTGTGACTCTGTTCTGTTTTGTAATTCAGTTCAAGTGTAACGGTTTTTACATTCCCTCTATAAGTGACACCTTATGAGAAGTGTCCTTTTCTGTGTGACTTATTTCACTTAGAATCGTCTTACCTAAATCCACTCATCATGCTGCTACTAGCCTTATGACATTGATTTCATGGCTGAGTGATATTCCATTGTACATAAGGACCACAACTTTTTTATCCATTTTTAACTTTCCTGGGATATTTAAGGTGGAATGAAGTGGAGGTCCTTGTCAACAGAGCAGCCCTAAACTTTGGGGTGCTTGTGTCTTGCTGATTTTCAATTTTCCCACTTTATCCCCCCATGCGTGGAAGTGCCCTATGCTCTCTAAGCTGTGTTTTTTAGATGTTTCAGGACACACCGTACACTTCTCCAGAGTGGCTGTTGGCAATTTACATCCCGCCCATCAGTGTAGCAAGGCTCCCATTTCTCCATGGCCTGTCCTGCATTTCTGGTTTTGACACTTTTTTCAGCATGGCCCTTTTGACCGATGGGAAGCGAGACTTCTTTGTAGCGCTGATTTGCCTTTCCAGGTTGCTTGGTTGGCCAAAAAGGGCGTATGCGTTTTTTCCTGAATATATTCAGGAAAAAACGCATACGCCCTTTTTGGCCAAGGGCATCATTGTCAACGTTTTGCCGCTTTTCATGTGCTTTAAAGGCGATTCGAATCTACCTCCTGAAATCTGTTTCCTGCAATTCTGCCTTGATTTCAAATCCTCTTCTTTGCCTTCCCTCAATATATTTGTGGACGAGAGTTATCATTTATAACTCTGCAGGTTTGTGAATTGCAGTGCCCTGAAGCTCCATTTTACAAGTCGCTTTTTTGGGAGCCGTCCGCAAAAGCGCAGGATGGCTTCATTCCCTGTTCTGGTTCAGGGGGGCAGGCTGAGCCTGTGGTTAATTCTTCTTCCTGATGGGAAAATAGAGTGACCTGTGCCTCTCCCAACACCAAGAGCTAGTCTCTCATTGGTTCCCCGTCTTCCCGTTCATCCTCAGGACAAATTGCAACCTGTACGGAACAGGAGGTTAAAGGTGCTGATGCTCCAAGTAGGGAGATTGCTAGTAAAGTGGCTGGAATGGCGAACCCGAGCACAAGGAGATGAGAAATGAGGTGCGTTTTAGAAACCTTTCCCCATCACACGGTGTACCATCTTCTGGGTTTCTCATGCATGTTTTCGATGTAGGAAGATGCCCTTGAACCTGGAGATTTGGGACCCATGCGATGGGTAGCACGCAGTATTACTTTAAAGGGTCTGCGTTTGCTCACCCAACCTCACCGAACCTCTCAGCCCCAAGAGTGTCCACCCTTATGTCTCATCCAGCTGTGGGTCTAGATATGGTCAATCCAGGTTGCATCACAGCCCCTGAACGAATTGTGTAAGAATTTCTCTCTCTTTCCCTGTCTTTGTTTCATGGGTTTTTAAAAGTAATTTATTTTTATAATGGGGTTTAGCTGCTTTTCACGGCTGTGTTTAGGCCGCTTTACACCCACTTGACCCACTAACAGAGAGATATCAATACATAGGTTTTAAGATTATTACTAGTCAGATATATTCTTGTGCAGTGAATCGGGCGTGTTGAGTCCAGTTCTCTGAGCAAGGAGTAGGTCTTGTCTATTCCATATTGGGTTTATGGAACGGTATCTGAGCTAATTTGAAACTCTTGTTTTATGTATCACCCCACCTCACCTTTCCCGTTAAGCAGCCATAGTGTGTTTTCTGCATGTGTGACTCTGTTCTGTTTTGTAATTCAGTTCAAGTGTAACGGTTTTTACATTCCCTCTATAAGTGACACCTTATGAGAAGTGTCCTTTTCTGTGTGACTTATTTCACTTAGAATCGTCTTACCTAAATCCACTCATCATGCTGCTACTAGCCTTATGACATTGATTTCATGGCTGAGTGATATTCCATTGTACATAAGGACCACAACTTTTTTATCCATTTTTCGCTTTCCTGGGATATTTAAGGTGGAAGGAAGTGGAGGTCCTTGTCAACAGAGCAGCCCTAAACTTTGGGGTGCTTGTGTCTTGCTGATTTTCAATTTTCCCACTTTATCCCCCCATGCGTGGAAGTGCCCTATGCTCTCTAAGCTGTGTTTTTTAGATGTTTCAGGACACACCGTACACTTCTCCAGAGTGGCTGTTGGCAATTTACATCCCGCCCATCAGTGTAGCAAGGCTCCCATTTCTCCATGGCCTGTCCTGCATTTCTGGTTTTGGCACTTTTTTCAGCATGGCCCTTTTGACCGATGGGAAGCGAGACTTCTTTGTAGCGCTGATTTGCCTTTCCAGGTTGCTTGGTTGGCCAAAAAGGGCGTATGCGTTTTCTCCTGAATATATTCAGGAAAAAACGCATACGCCCTTTTTGGACAAGGGCATCATTGTCAACGTTTTGCCGCTTTTCATGTGCTTTAAAGGCGATTCGCATCTTCCTCCTGAAATCTGTTTCCTGCAATTCTGCCTTGATTTCAAATCCTCTTCTTTGCCTTCCCTCAATATATTTGTGGACGAGAGTTATCATTTATAACTCTGCAGGTTTGTGAATTGCAGTGCCCTGAAGCTCCATTTTACAAGTCGCTTTTTTGGGAGCCGGCCGCAAAAGCGCAGGATGGCTTCAGGCCCTGTTCTGGTTCCGGGGGGCAGGCTGAGCCTGTGGTTAATTCTTCTTCCTGATGGGAAAATAGAGTGACCTGTGCCTGTCCCAACACCAAGAGCTAGTCTCTCATTGGTTCCCCGTCTTCCCGTTCATCCTCAGGACAAATTGCAACCTGTACGGAACAGGAGGTTAAAGGTGATGATGCTCCAAGTAGGGAGATTGCTAGTAAAGTGGCTGGAATGGCGAACCCGAGCACAAGGAGATGAGAAATGAGGTGCGTTTTAGAAACCTTTCCCCATCACACGGTGTACCATCTTCTGGGTTTCTCATGCATGTTTTCGATGTAGGAAGATGCCCTTGAACCTGGAGATTTGGGACCCATGCGATGGGTAGCACGCAGTATTACTTTAAAGGGTCTGCGTTTGCTCACCCAACCTCACCGAACCTCTCAGCCCCAAGAGTGTCCACCCTTATGTCTCATCCAGCTGTGGGTCTAGATATGGTCAATCCAGGTTGCATCACAGCCCCTGAACGAATTGTGTAAGAATTTCTCTCTCTTTCCCTGTCTTTGTTTCATGGGTTTTTAAAAGTAATTTATTTTTATAATGGGGTTTAGCTGCTTTTCACGGCTGTGTTTAGGCCGCTTTACACCCACTTGACCCACTAACAGAGAGATATCAATACATAGGTTTTAAGATTATTACTAGTCAGATATATTCTTGTGCGGTGAATCGGGCGTGTTGAGTCCAGTTCTCTGAGCAAGGAGTAGGTCTTGTCTATTCCATATTGGGTTTATGGAACGGTATCTGAGCTAATTTGAAACTCTTGTTTTATGTATCACCCCACCTCACCTTTCCCGTTAAGCAGCCATAGTGTGTTTTCTGCATGTGTGACTCTGTTCTGTTTTGTAATTCAGTTCAAGTGTAACGGTTTTTACATTCCCTCTATAAGTGACACCTTATGAGAAGTGTCCTTTTCTGTGTGACTTATTTCACTTAGAATCGTCTTACCTAAATCCACTCATCATGCTGCTACTAGCCTTATGACATTGATTTCATGGCTGAGTGATATTCCATTGTACATAAGGACCACAACTTTTTTATCCATTTTTCGCTTTCCTGGGATATTTAAGGTGGAAGGAAGTGGAGGTCCTTGTCAACAGAGCAGCCCTAAACTTTGGGGTGCTTGTGTCTTGCTGATTTTCAATTTTCCCACTTTATCCCCCCATGCGTGGAAGTGCCCTATGCTCTCTAAGCTGTGTTTTTTAGATGTTTCAGGACACACCGTACACTTCTCCAGAGTGGCTGTTGGCAATTTACATCCCGCACATCAGTGTAGCAAGGCTCCCATTTCTCCATGGCCTGTCCTGCATTTCTGGTTTTGGCACTTTTTTCAGCATGGCCCTTTTGACCGATGGGAAGCGAGACTTCTTTATAGCGCTGATTTGCCTTTCCAGGTTGCTTGGTTGGCCAAAAAGGGCGTATGCGTTTTTTCCTGAATGTATTCAGGAAAAAACGCATACGCACTTTTTGGCCAAGGGCATCATTGTCAACGTTTTGCCGCTTTTCATGTGCTTTAAAGGCGATTCGAATCTACCTCCTGAAATCTGTTTCCTGCAATTCTGCCTTGATTTCAAATCCTCTTCTTTGCCTTCCCTCAATATATTTGTGGACGAGAGTTATCATTTATAACTCTGCAGGTTTGTGAATTGCAGTGCCCTGCAGCTCCATTTTACAGGTCGCTTTTTTGGGAGCCGGCCGCAAAAGCGCAGGATGGCTTCATGCCCTGTTCTGGTTCAGGGGGGCAGGCTGAGCCTGTGGTTAATTCTTCTTCCTGATGGGAAAATAGAGTGACCTGTGCCTCTCCCAACACCAAGAGCTAGTCTCTCATTGGTTCCCCGTCTTCCCGTTCATCCTCAGGACAAATTGCAACCTGTACGGAAGAGGAGGTTAAAGGTGCTGAGGCTCCAAGTAGGGAGATTGCTAGTAAAGTGGCTGGAATGGCGAACCCGAGCACAAGGAGTTGAGAAATGAGGTGCGTTTTAGAAACCTTTCCCCATCACACGGTGTACCATCTTCTGGGTTTCTCATGCATGTTTTCGGTGTAGGAAGATGCCCTTGAACCTGGAGATTTGGGACCCATGCGATGGGTAGCACGCAGTATTACTTTAAAGGGTCTGCGTTTGCTCACCCAACCTCACCGAACCTCTCAGCCCCAAGAGTGTCCACCCTTATGTCTCATCCAGCTGTGGGTCTAGATATGGTCAATCCAGGTTGCATCACAGCCCCTGAACGAATTGTGTAAGAATTTCTCTCTCTTTCCCTGTCTTTGTTTCCTGGGTTTTTAAAAGTAATTTATTTTTATAATGGGGTTTAGCTGCTTTTCACGGCTGTGTTTAGGCCGCTTTACAACCACTTGACCCACTAACAGAGAGATATCAATACTTAGGTTTTAAGATTATTACTAGTCAGATATATTCTTGTGCGGTGAATCGGGCGTGTTGAGTCCAGTTCTCTGAGCAAGGAGTAGGTCTTGTCTGTTACATATTGGGTTTATGGAACGGTATCTGAGCTAATTTGAAACTCTTGTTTTATGTATCACCCCACCTCACCTTTCCCGTTAAGCAGCCATAGTGTGTTTTCTGCATGTGTGACTCTGTTCTGTTTTGTAATTCAGTTCAAGTGTAACGGTTTTTACATTCCCTCTATAAGTGACACCTTATGAGAAGTGTCCTTTTCTGTGTGACTTATTTCACTTAGAATCGTCTTACCTAAATCCACTCATCATGCTGCTACTAGCCTTATGACATTGATTTCATGGCTGAGTGATATTCCATTGTACATAAGGACCACAACTTTTTTATCCATTTTTCGCTTTCCTGGGATATTTAAGGTGGAAGGAAGTGGAGGTCCTTGTCAACAGAGCAGCCCTAAACTTTGGGGTGCTTCTGTCTTGCTGATTTTCCATTTTCCCACTTTATCCCCCCATGCGTGGAAGTGCCCTATGCTCTCTAAGCTGTGTTTTTTAGATGTTTCAGGACACACCGTACACTTCTCCAGAGTGGCTGTTGGCAATTTACATCCCGCCCATCAGTGTAGCAAGGCTCCCATTTCTCCATGGCCTGTCCTGCATTTCTGGTTTTGACACTTTTTTCAGCATGGCCCTTTTGACCGATGGGAAGCGAGACTTCTTTGTAGCGCTGATTTGCCTTTCCAGGTTGCTTGGTTGGCCAAAAAGGGCGTATGCGTTTTTTCCTGAATGTATTCAGGAAAAAACGCATACGCCCTTTTTGGCCAAGGGCATCATTGTCAACATTTTGCCGCTTTTCATGTGCTTTAAAGGCGATTCGAATCTACCTCCTGAAATCTGTTTCCTGCAATTCTGCCTTGATTTCAAATCCTCTTCTTTGCCTTCCCTCAATATACTTGTGGACGAGAGTTATCATTTATAACTCTGCAGGTTTGTGAATTGCAGTGCCCTGAAGCTCCATTTTACAAGTCGCTTTTTTGGGAGCCGGCCGCAAAAGCGCAGGATGGCTTCAGGCCCTGTTCTGGTTCCGGGGGGCAGGCTGAGCCTGTGGTTAATTCTTCTTCCTGATGGGAAAATAGAGTGACCTGTGCCTCTCCCAACACCAAGAGCTAGTCTCTCATTGGTTCCCCGTCTTCCCGTTCATCCTCAGGACAAATTGCAACCTGTACGGAACAGGAGGTTAAAGGTGCTGATGCTCCAAGTAGGGAGATTGCTAGTAAAGTGGCTGGAATGGCGAACCCGAGCACAAGGAGATGAGAAATGAGGTGCGTTTTAGAAACCTTTCCCCATCACACGGTGTACCATCTTCTGGGTTTCTCATGCATGTTTTCGATGTAGGAAGATGCCCTTGAACCTGGAGATTTGGGACCCATGCGATGGGTAGCACGCAGTATTACTTTAAAGGGTCTGCGTTTCTCACCCAACCTCACCAGACCTCTCAGCCCCAAGAGTGTCCACCCTTATGTCTCATCCAGCTGTGGGTCTAGATATGGTCAATCCAGGTTGCATCACAGCCCCTGAACGAATTGTGTAAGAATTTCTCTCTCTTTCCCTGTCTTTGTTTCATGGGTTTTTAAAAGTAATTTATTTTTATAATGGGGTTTAGCTGCTTTTCACGGCTGTGTTTAGGCCGCTTTACACCCACTTGACCCACTAACAGAGAGATATCAATACATAGGTTTTAAGATTATTACTAGTCAGATATATTCTTGTGCGGTGAATCGGGCGTGTTGAGTCCAGTTCTCTGAGCAAGGAGTAGGTCTTGTCTATTCCATATTGGGTTTATGGAACGGTATCTGAGCTAATTTGAAACTCTTGTTTTATGTATCAACCCACCTCACCTTTCCCGTTAAGCAGCCATAGTGTGTTTTCTGCATGTGTGACTCTGTTCTGTTTTGTAATTCAGTTCAAGTGTAACGGTTTTTACATTCCCTCTATAAGTGACACCTTATGAGAAGTGTCCTTTTCTGTGTGACTTATTTCACTTAGAATCGTCTTACCTAAATCCACTCATCATGCTGCTACTAGCCTTTTGACATTGATTTCATGGCTGAGTGATATTCCATTGTACATAAGGACCACAACTTTTTTATCCATTTTTAACTTTCCTGGGATATTTAAGGTGGAATGAAGTGGAGGTCCTTGTCAACAGAGCAGCCCTAACCTTTGGGGTGCTTGTGTCTTGCTGATTTTCAATTTTCCCACTTTATCCCCCCATGCGTGGAAGTGCCCTATGCTCTCTAAGCTGTGTTTTTTAGATGTTTCAGGACACACCGTACACTTCTCCAGAGTGGCTGTTGGCAATTTACATCCCGCCCATCAGTGTAGCAAGGCTCCCATTTCTCCATGGCCTGTCCTGCATTTCTGGTTTTGACACTTTTTTCAGCATGGCCCTTTTGACCGATGGGAAGCGAGACTTCTTTGTAGCGCTGATTTGCCTTTCCAGGTTGCTTGGTAGGCCAAAAAGTGCGTATGCGTTTTCTCCTGAATATATTCAGGAAAAAACGCATACGCCCTTTTTGGACAAGGGCATCATTGTCAACGTTTTGCCGCTTTTCATGTGCTTTAAAGGCGATTCGCATCTTCCTCCTGAAATCTGTTTCCTGCAATTCTGCCTTGATTTCAAATTCCCTTCTTTGCCTTCCCTCAATATATTTGTGGACGAGAGTTATCATTTGTAACTCTGCAGGTTTGTGAATTGCAGTGCCCTGAAGCTCCATTTTACAAGTCGCTTTTTTGGGAGCCGGCCGCAAAAGCGCAGGATGGCTTCAGGCCCTGTTCTGGTTCCGGGGGGCAGGCTGAGCCTGTGGTTAATTCTTCTTCCTGATGGGAAAATAGAGTGACCTGTGCCTGTCCCAACACCAAGAGCTAGTCTCTCATTGGTTCCCCATCTTCCCGTTCATCCTCAGGACAAATTGCAACCTGTATGGAACAGGAGGTTAAAGGTGCTGATGCTCCAAGTAGGGCGATTGCTACTAAAGTGGCTGGAATGGCGAACCCGAGCACAAGGAGATGAGAAATGAGGTGCGTTTTAGAAACCTTTCCCCATCACACGGTGTACCATCTTCTGGGTTTCTCATGCATGTTTTCGATGTAGGAAGATGCCCTTGAACCTGGAGATTTGGGACCCATGCGATGGGTAGCAGGCAGTATCACTTTAAAGGGTCTGCGTTTGCTCACCCAACCTCACCGAACCTCTCAGCCCTAAGAGTGTCCACCCTTATGTCTCATCCAGCTGTGGGTCTAGATATGGTCAATCCAGGTTGCATCACAGCCCCTGAACGAATTGTGTAAGAATTTCTCTCTCTTTCCCTGTCTTTGTTTCATGGGTTTTTAAAAGTAATTTATTTTTATAATGGGGTTTAGCTGCTTTTCACGGCTGTGTTTAGGCCGCTTTACACCCACTTGACACACTAACAGAGAGATATCAATACATAGGATTTAAGATTATTACTAGTCAGATATATTCTTGTGCAGTGAATCGGGCGTGTTGAGTCCAGTTCTCTGAGCAAGGAGTAGGTCTTGTCTATTCCATATTGGGTTTATGGAACGGTATCTGAGCTAATTTGAAACTCTTGTTTTATGTATCACCCCACCTCACCTTTCCCGTTAAGCAGCCATAGTGTGTTTTCTGCATGTGTGACTCTGTTCTGTTTTGTAATTCAGTTCAAGTGTAACGGTTTTAACATTCCCTCTATAAGTGACACCTTATGAGAAGTGTCCTTTTCTGTGTGACTTATTTCACTTAGAATCGTCTTACCTAAATCCACTCATCATGCTGCTACTAGCCTTATGACATTGATTTCATGGCTGAGTGATATTCCATTGTACATAAGGACCACAACTTTTTTATCCATTTTTCGCTTTCCTGGGATATTTAAGGTGGAAGGAAGTGGAGGTCCTTGTCAACAGAGCAGCCCTAACCTTTGGGGTGCTTGTGTCTTGCTGATTTTCAATTTTCCCACTTTATCCCCCCATGCGTGGAAGTGCCCTATGCTCTCTAAGCTGTGTTTTTTAGATGTTTCAGGACACACCGTACACTTCTCCAGAGTGGCTGTTGGCAATTTACATCCCACCCATCAGTGTAGCAAGGCTCCCATTTCTCCATGGCCTGTCCTGCATTTCTGGTTTTGACACTTTTTTCAGCATGGCCCTTTTGACCGATGGGAAGCGAGACTTCTTTGTAGCGCTGATTTGCCTTTCCAGGTTGCTTGGTTGGCCAAAAAGGGCGTATGCGTTTTCTCCTGAATATATTCAGGAAAAAACGCATACGCCCTTTTTGGACAAGGGCATCATTGTCAACGTTTTGCCGCTTTTCATGTGCTTTAAAGGCGATTCGCATCTTCCTCCTGAAATCTGTTTCCTGCAATTCTGCCTTGATTTCAAATCCTCTTCTTTGCCTTCCCTCAATATATTTGTGGACGAGAGTTATCATTTATAACTCTGCAGGTTTGTGAATTGCAGTGCCCTGAAGCTCCATTTTACAAGTCGCTTTTTTGGGAGCCGGCCGCAAAAGCGCAGGATGGCTTCAGGCCCTGTTCTGGTTTTGGGGGGCAGGCTGAGCCTGTGGTTAATTCTTCTTCCTGATGGGAAAATAGAGTGACCTGTGCCTCTCCCAACACCAAGAGCTAGTCTCTCATTGGTTCCCCGTCTTCCCGTTCATCCTCAGGACAAATTGCAACCTGTACGGAACAGGAGGTTAAAGGTGCTGATGCTCCAAGTAGGGAGATTGCTAGTAAAGTGGCTGGAATGGCGAACCCGAGCACAAGGAGATGAGAAATGAGGTGCGTTTTAGAAACCTTTCCCCATCACACGGTGTACCATCTTCTGGGTTTCTCATGCATGTTTTCGATGTAGGAAGATGCCCTTGAACCTGGAGATTTGGGACCCATGCGATGGGTAGCAGGCAGTATCACTTTAAAGGGTCTGCGTTTGCTCACCCAACCTCACCGAACCTCTCAGCCCTAAGAGTGTCCACCCTTATGTCTCATCCAGCTGTGGGTCTAGATATGGTCAATCCAGGTTGCATCACAGCCCCTGAACGAATTGTGTAAGAATTTCTCTCTCTTTCCCTGTCTTTGTTTCATGGGTTTTTAAAAGTAATTTATTTTTATAATGGGTTTTAGCTGCTTTTCACGGCTGTGTTTAGGCCGCTTTACACCCACTTGACACACTAACAGAGAGATATCAATACATAGGATTTAAGATTATTACTAGTCAGATATATTCTTGTGCAGTGAATCGGGCGTGTTGAGTCCAGTTCTCTGAGCAAGGAGTAGGTCTTGTCTATTCCATATTGGGTTTATGGAACGGTATCTGAGCTAATTTGAAACTCTTGTTTTATGTATCACCCCACCTCACCTTTCCCGTTAAGCAGCCATAGTGTGTTTTCTGCATGTGTGACTCTGTTCTGTTTTGTAATTCAGTTCAAGTGTAACGGTTTTAACATTCCCTCTATAAGTGACACCTTATGAGAAGTGTCCTTTTCTGTGTGACTTATTTCACTTAGAATCGTCTTACCTAAATCCACTCATCATGCTGCTACTAGCCTTATGACATTGATTTCATGGCTGAGTGATATTCCATTGTACATAAGGACCACAACTTTTTTTTCCATTTTTCGCTTTCCTGGGATATTTAAGGTGGAAGGAAGTGGAGGTCCTTGTCAACAGAGCAGCCCTAACCTTTGGGGTGCTTGTGTCTTGCTGATTTTCAATTTTCCCACTTTATCCCCCCATGCGTGGAAGTGCCCTATGCTCTCTAAGCTGTGTTTTTTAGATGTTTCAGGACACACCGTACACTTCTCCAGAGTGGCTGTTGGCAATTTACATCCCGCCCATCAGTGTAGCAAGGCTCCCATTTCTCCATGGCCTGTCCTGCATTTCTGGTTTTGACACTTTTTTCAGCATGGCCCTTTTGACCGATGGGAAGCGAGACTTCTTTGTAGCGCTGATTTGCCTTTCCAGGTTGCTTGGTTGGCCAAAAAGGGCGTATGCGTTTTCTCCTGAATATATTCAGGAAAAAACGCATACGCCCTTTTTGGACAAGGGCATCATTGTCAACGTTTTGCCGCTTTTCATGTGCTTTAAAGGCGATTCGCATCTTCCTCCTGAAATCTGTTTCCTGCAATTCTGCCTTGATTTCAAATCCTCTTCTTTGCCTTCCCTCAATATATTTGTGGACGAGAGTTATCATTTATAACTCTGCAGGTTTGTGAATTGCAGTGCCCTGAAGCTCCATTTTACAAGTCGCTTTTTTGGGAGCCGGCCGCAAAAGCGCAGGATGGCTTCAGGCCCTGTTCTGGTTCAGGGGGGCAGGCTGAGCCTGTGGTTAATTCTTCTTCCTGATGGGAAAATAGAGTGACCTGTGCCTCTCCCAACACCAAGAGCTAGTCTCTCATTGGTTCCCCGTCTTCCCGTTCATCCTCAGGACAAATTGCAACCTGTACGGAACAGGAGGTTAAAGGTGCTGATGCTCCAAGTAGGGAGATTGCTAGTAAAGTGGCTGGAATGGCGAACCCGAGCACAAGGAGATGAGAAATGAGGTGCGTTTTAGAAACCTTTCCCCATCACACGGTGTACCATCTTCTGGGTTTCTCATGCATGTTTTCGATGTAGGAAGATGCCCTTGAACCTGGAGATTTGGGACCCATGCGATGGGTAGCACGCAGTATTACTTTAAAGGGTCTGCGTTTGCTCACCCAACCTCACCAAACCTCTCAGCCCCAAGAGTGTCCACCCTTATGTCTCATCCAGCTGTGGGTCTAGATATGGTCAATCCAGGTTGCATCACAGCCCCTGAACGAATTGTGTAAGAATTTCTCTCTCTTTCCCTGTCTTTGTTTCCTGGGTTTTTAAAAGTAATTTATTTTTATAATGGGGTTTAGCTGCTTTTCACGGCTGTGTTTAGGCCGCTTTACACCCACTTGACCCACTAACAGAGAGATATCAATACATAGGTTTTAAGATTATTACTAGTCAGATATATTCTTGTGCGGTGAATCGGGCGTGTTGAGTCCAGTTCTCTGAGCAAGGAGTAGGTCTTGTCTGTTACATATTGGGTTTATGGAACGGTATCTGAGCTAATTTGAAACTCTTGTTTTATGTATCACCCCACCTCACCTTTCCCGTTAAGCAGCCATAGTGTGTTTTCTGCATGTGTGACTCTGTTCTGTTTTGTAATTCAGTTCAAGTGTAACGGTTTTTACATTCCCTCTATAAGTGACACCTTATGAGAAGTGTCCTTTTCTGTGTGACTTATTTCACTTAGAATCGTCTTACCTAAATCCACTCATCATGCTGCTACTAGCCTTATGACATTGATTTCATGGCTGAGTGATATTCCATTGTACATAAGGACCACAACTTTTTTATCCATTTTTCGCTTTCCTGGGATATTTAAGGTGGAAGGAAGTGGAGGTCCTTGTCAACAGAGCAGCCCTAACCTTTGGGGTGCTTGTGTCTTGCTGATTTTCAATTTTCCCACTTTATCCCCCCATGCGTGGAAGTGCCCTATGCTCTCTAAGCTGTGTTTTTTAGATGTTTCAGGACACACCGTACACTTCTCCAGAGTGGCTGTTGGCAATTTACATCCCGCCCATCAGTGTAGCAAGGCTCCCATTTCTCCATGGCCTGTCCTGCATTTCTGGTTTTGACACTTTTTTCAGCATGGCCCTTTTGACCGATGGGAAGCGAGACTTCTTTGTAGCGCTGATTTGCCTTTCCAGGTTGCTTGGTTGGCCAAAAAGGGCGTATGCGTTTTTTCCTGAATATATTCAGGAAAAAACGCATACGCCCTTTTTGGCCAAGGGCATCATTGTCAACGTTTTGCCGCTTTTCATGTGCTTTAAAGGCGATTCGCATCTTCCTCCTGAAATCTGTTTCCTGCAATTCTGCCTTGATTTCAAATCCTCTTCTTTGCCTTCCCTCAATATATTTGTGGACGAGAGTTATCATTTGTAACTCTGCAGGTTTGTGGATTGCAGTGCCCTGAAGCTCCATTTTACAAGTCGCTTTTTTGGGAGCCGGCCGCAAAAGCGCAGGATGGCTTCAGGCCCTGTTCTGGTTCCGGGGGGCAGGCTGAGCCTGTGGTTAATTCTTCTTCCTGATGGGAAAATAGAGTGACCTGTGCCTGTCCCAACACCAAGAGCTAGTCTCTCATTGGTTCCCCGTCTTCCCGTTCATCCTCAGGACAAATTGCAACCTGTACGGAACAGGAGGTTAAAGGTGCTGATGCTCCAAGTAGGGAGATTGCTACTAAAGTGGCTGGAATGGCGAACCCGAGCACAAGGAGATGAGAAATGAGGTGCGTTTTAGAAACCTTTCCCCATCACACGGTGTACCATCTTCTGGGTTTCTCATGCATGTTTTCGATGTAGGAAGATGCCCTTGAACCTGGAGATTTGGGACCCATGCGATGGGTAGCAGGCAGTATCACTTTAAAGGGTCTGCGTTTGCTCACCCAACCTCACCGAACCTCTCAGCCCCAAGAGTGTCCACCCTTATGTCTCATCCAGCTGTGGGTCTAGATATGGTCAATCCAGGTTGCATCACAGCCCCTGAACGAATTGTGTAAGAATTTCTCTCTCTTTCCCTGTCTTTGTTTCATGGGTTTTTAAAATTAATTTATTTTTATAATGGGGTTTAGCTGCTTTTCACGTCTGTGTTTAGGCCGCTTTACACCCACTTGACACACTAACAGAGAGATATCAATACATAGGTTTTAAGATTATTACTAGTCAGATATATTCTTGTGCGGTGAATCGGGCGTGTTGAGTCCAGTTCTCTGAGCAAGGAGTAGGTCTTGTCTATTCCATATTGGGTTTATGGAACGGTATCTGAGCTAATTTGAAACTCTTGTTTTATGTATCACCCCACCTCACCTTTCCCGTTAAGCAGCCATAGTGTGTTTTCTGCATGTGTGACTCTGTTCTGTTTTGTAATTCAGTTCAAGTGTAACGGTTTTTACATTCCCTCTATAAGTGAAACCTTATGAGAAGTGTCCTTTTCTGTGTGACTTATTTCACTTAGAATCGTCTTACCTAAATCCACTCATCATGCTGCTACTAGCCTTATGACATTGATTTCATGGCTGAGTGATATTCCATTGTACATAAGGACCACAACTTTTTTATCCATTTTTCGCTTTCCTGGGATATTTAAGGTGGAAGGAAGTGGAGGTCCTTGTCAACAGAGCAGCCCTAAACTTTGGGGTGCTTGTGTCTTGCTGATTTTCAATTTTCCCACTTTATCCCCCCATGCGTGGAAGTGCCCTATGCTCTCTAAGCTGTGTTTTTTAGATGTTTCAGGACACACCATACACTTCTCCAGAGTGGCTGTTGGCAATTTACATCCCGCCCATCAGTGTAGCAAGGCTCCCATTTCTCCATGGCCTGTCCTGCATTTCTGGTTTTGACAACTTTTTCAGCATGTCCCTTTTGACCGATGGGAAGCGAGACTTCTTTGTAGCGCTGATTTGCCTTTCCAGGTTGCTTGGTTGGCCAAAAAGGGCGTATGCGTTTTTTCCTGAATATATTCAGGAAAAAACGCATACGCCCTTTTTGGCCAAGGGCATCATTGTCAACGTTTTGCCGCTTTTCATGTGCTTTAAAGGCGATTCGAATCTACCTCCTGAAATCTGTTTCCTGCAATTCTGCCTTGATTTCAAATCCTTTTCTTTGCCTTCCCTCAATATATTTGTGGACGAGAGTTATCATTTATAACTCTGCAGGTTTGTGAATTGCAGTGCCCTGAAGCTCCATTTTACAAGTCGGTTTTTTGGGAGCCGGCCGCAAAAGCGCAGGATGGCTTCAGGCCCTGTTCTGGTTCAGGGGGGCAGGCTGAGCCTGTGGTTAATTCTTCTTCCTGATGGGAAAATAGAGTGACCTGTGCCTGTCCCAACACCAAGAGCTAGTCTCTCATTGGTTCCCCGTCTTCCCGTTCATCCTCAGGACAAATTGCAACCTGTACGGAACAGGAGGTTAAAGGTGCTGATGCTCCAAGTAGGGAGATTGCTAGTAAAGTGGCTGGAATGGCGAACCCGAGCACAAGGAGATGAGAAATGAGGTGCGTTTTAGAAACCTTTCCCCATCACACGGTGTACCATCTTCTGGGTTTCTCATGCATGTTTTCGATGTAGGAAGATGCCCTTGAACCTGGAGATTTGGGACCCATGCGATGGGTAGCACGCAGTATTACTTTAAAGGGTCTGCGTTTGCTCACCCAACCTCACCGAACCTCTCAGCCCCAAGAGTGTCCACCCTTATGTCTCATCCAGCAGTGGGTCTAGATATGGTCAATCCAGGTTGCATCACAGCCCCTGAACGAATTGTGTAAGAATTTCTCTCTCTTTCCCTGTCTTTGTTTCATGGGTTTTTAAAAGTAATTTATTTTTATAATGGGGTTTAGCTGCTTTTCACGGCTGTGTTTAGGCCGCTTTACACCCACTTGACACACTAACAGAGAGATATCAATACATAGGTTTTAAGATTATTACTAGTCAGATATATTCTTGTGCGGTGAATCGGGCGTGTTGAGTCCAGTTCTCTGAGCAAGGAGTAGGTCTTGTCTATTCCATATTGGGTTTATGGAACGGTATCTGAGCTAATTTGAAACTCTTGTTTTATGTATCACCCCACCTCACCTTTCCCGTTAAGCAGCCATAGTGTGTTTTCTGCATGTGTGACTCTGTTCTGTTTTGTAATTCAGTTCAAGTGTAACGGTTTTTACATTCCCTCTATAAGTGACACCTTATGAGAAGTGTCCTTTTCTGTGTGACTTATTTCACTTAGAATCGTCTTACCTAAATCCACTCATCATGCTGCTACTAGCCTTATGACATTGATTTCATGGCTGAGTGATATTCCATTGTACATAAGGACCACAACTTTTTTATCCATTTTTCGCTTTCCTGGGATATTTAAGGTGGAAGGAAGTGGAGGTCCTTGTCAACAGAGCAGCCCTAAACTTTGGGGTGCTTGTGTCTTGCTGATTTTCAATTTTCCCACTTTATCCCCCCATGCGTGGAAGTGCCCTATGCTCTCTAAGCTGTGTTTTTTAGATGTTTCAGGACACACCATACACTTCTCCAGAGTGGCTGTTGGCAATTTACATCCCGCCCATCAGTGTAGCAAGGCTCTCATTTCTCCATGGCCTGTCCTGCATTTCTGGTTTTGACAACTTTTTCAGCATGTCCCTTTTGACCGATGGGAAGCGAGACTTCTTTGTAGCGCTGATTTGCCTTTCCAGGTTGCTTGGTTGGCCAAAAAGGGCGTATGCGTTTTTTCCTGAATATATTCAGGAAAAAACGCATACGCCCTTTTTGGCCAAGGGCATCATTGTCAACGTTTTGCCGCTTTTCATGTGCTTTAAAGGCGATTCGAATCTACCTCCTGAAATCTGTTTCCTGCAATTCTGCCTTGATTTCAAATCCTCTTCTTTGCCTTCCCTCAATATATTTGTGGACGAGAGTTATCATTTATAACTCTGCAGGTTTGTGAATTGCAGTGCCCTGAAGCTCCATTTTACAAGTCGGTTTTTTGGGAGCCGGCCGCAAAAGCGCAGGATGGCTTCAGGCCCTGTTCTGGTTCCGGGGGGCAGGCTGAGCCTGTGGTTAATTCTTCTTCCTGATGGGAAAATAGAGTGACCTGTGCCTGTCCCAACACCAAGAGCTAGTCTCTCATTGGTTCCCCGTCTTCCCGTTCATCCTCAGGACAAATTGCAACCTGTACGGAACAGGAGGTTAAAGGTGCTGATGCTCCAAGTAGGGAGATTGCTAGTAAAGTGGCTGGAATGGCGAACCCGAGCACAAGGAGATGAGAAATGAGGTGCGTTTTAGAAACCTTTCCCCATCACACGGTGTACCATCTTCTGGGTTTCTCATGCATGTTTTCGATGTAGGAAGATGCCCTTGAACCTGGAGATTTGGGACCCATGCGATGGGTAGCACGCAGTATTACTTTAAAGGGTCTGCGTTTGCTCACCCAACCTCACCGAACCTCTCAGCCCCAAGAGTGTCCACCCTTATGTCTCATCCAGCTGTGGGTCTTGATATGGTCAATCCAGGTTGCATCACAGCCCCTGAACGAATTGTGTAAGAATTTCTCTCTCTTTCCCTGTCTTTGTTTCATGGGTTTTTAAAAGTAATTTATTTTTATAATGGGGTTTAGCTGCTTTTCACGGCTGTGTTTAGGCCGCTTTACACCCACTTGACACACTAACAGAGAGATATCAATACATAGGTTTTAAGATTATTACTAGTCAGATATATTCTTGTGCGGTGAATCGGGCGTGTTGAGTCCAGTTCTCTGAGCAAGGAGTAGGTCTTGTCTATTCCATATTGGGTTTATGGAACGGTATCTGAGCTAATTTGAAACTCTTGTTTTATGTATCACCCCACCTCACCTTTCCCGTTAAGCAGCCATAGTGTGTTTTCTGCATGTGTGACTCTGTTCTGTTTTGTAATTCAGTTCAAGTGTAACGGTTTTTACATTCCCTCTATAAGTGACACCTTATGAGAAGTGTCCTTTTCTGTGTGACTTATTTCACTTAGAATCGTCTTACCTAAATCCACTCATCATGCTGCTACTAGCCTTTTGACATTGATTTCATGGCTGAGTGATATTCCATTGTACATAAGGACCACAACTTTTTTATCCATTTTTGACTTTCCTGGGATATTTAAGGTGGAATGAAGTGGAGGTCCTTGTCAACAGAGCAGCCCTAACCTTTGGGGTGCTTGTGTCTTGCTGATTTTCAATTTTCCCACTTTATCCCCCCATGCGTGGAAGTGCCCTATGCTCTCTAAGCTGTGTTTTTTAGATGTTTCAGGACACACCGTACACTTCTCCAGAGTGGCTGTTGGCAATTTACATCCCGCCCATCAGTGTAGCAAGGCTCCCATTTCTCCATGGCCTGTCCTGCATTTCTGGTTTTGACACTTTTTTCAGCATGGCCCTTTTGACCGATGGGAAGCGAGACTTCTTTGTAGCGCTGATTTGCCTTTCCAGGTTGCTTGGTTGGCCAAAAAGGGCGTATGCGTTTTCTCCTGAATATATTCAGGAAAAAACGCATACGCCCTTTTTGGCCAAGGGCATCATTGTCAACGTTTTGCCGCTTTTCATGTGCTTTAAAGGCGATTCGCATCTTCCTCCTGAAATCTGTTTCCTGCAATTCTGCCTTGATTTCAAATCCTCTTCTTTGCCTTCCCTCAATATATTTGTGGACGAGAGTTATCATTTGTAACTCTGCAGGTTTGTGAATTGCAGTGCCCTGAAGCTCCATTTTACAAGTCGCTTTTTTGGGAGCCGGCCGCAAAAGCGCAGGATGGCTTCAGGCCCTGTTCTGGTTCCGGGGGGCAGGCTGAGCCTGTGGTTAATTCTTCTTCCTGATGGGAAAATAGAGTGACCTGTGCCTGTCCCAACACCAAGAGCTAGTCTCTCATTGGTTCCCCGTCTTCCCGTTCATCCTCAGGACAAATTGCAACCTGTACGGAACAGGAGGTTAAAGGTGCTGATGCTCCAAGTAGGGAGATTGCTACTAAAGTGGCTGGAATGGCGAACCCGAGCACAAGGAGATGAGAAATGAGGTGCGTTTTAGAAACCTTTCCCCATCACACGGTGTACCATCTTCTGGGTTTCTCATGCATGTTTTCGATGTAGGAAGATGCCCTTGAACCTGGAGATTTGGGACCCATGCGATGGGTAGCAGGCAGTATCACTTTAAAGGGTCTGCGTTTGCTCACCCAACCTCACCGAACCTCTCAGCCCTAAGAGTGTCCACCCTTATGTCTCATCCAGCTGTGGGTCTAGATATGGTCAATCCAGGTTGCATCACAGCCCCTGAACGAATTGTGTAAGAATTTCTCTCTCTTTCCCTGTCTTTGTTTCCTGGGTTTTTAAAAGTAATTTATTTTTATAATGGGGTTTAGCTGCTTTTCACGGCTGTGTTTAGGCCGCTTTACACCCACGTGACCCACTAACAGAGAGATATCAATACATAGGTTTTAAGATTATTACTAGTCAGATATATTCTTGTGCGGTGAATCGGGCGTGTTGAGTCCAGTTCTCTGAGCAAGGAGTAGGTCTTGTCTGTTACATATTGGGTTTATGGAACGGTATCTGAGCTAATTTGAAACTCTTGTTTTATGTATCACCCCACCTCACCTTTCCCGTTAAGCAGCCATAGTGTGTTTTCTGCATGTGTGACTCTGTTCTGTTTTGTAATTCAGTTCAAGTGTAACGGTTTTTACATTCCCTCTATAAGTGACACCTTATGAGAAGTGTCCTTTTCTGTGTGACTTATTTCACTTAGAATCGTCTTACCTAAATCCACTCATCATGCTGCTACTAGCCTTATGACATTGATTTCATGGCTGAGTGATATTCCATTGTACATAAGGACCAGAACTTTTTTATCCATTTTTCGCTTTCCTGGGATATTTAAGGTGGAAGGAAGTGGAGGTCCTTGTCAACAGAGCAGCCCTAACCTTTGGGGTGCTTGTGTCTTGCTGATTTTCAATTTTCCCACTTTATCCCCCCATGCGTGGAAGTGCCCTATGCTCTCTAAGCTGTGTTTTTTAGATGTTTCAGGACACACCGTACACTTCTCCAGAGTGGCTGTTGGCAATTTACATCCCGCCCATCAGTGTAGCAAGGCTCCCATTTCTCCATGGCCTGTCCTGCATTTCTGGTTTTGACACTTTTTTCAGCATGGCCCTTTTGACCGATGGGAAGCGAGACTTCTTTGTAGCGCTGATTTACCTTTCCAGGTTGCTTGGTTGGCCAAAAAGGGCGTATGCGTTTTTTCCTGAATATATTCAGGAAAAAACGCATACGCCCTTTTTGGCCAAGGGCATCATTGTCAACGTTTTGCCGCTTTTCATGTGCTTTAAAGGCGATTCGCATCTTCCTCCTGAAATCTGTTTCCTGCAATTCTGCCTTGATTTCAAATCCTCTTCTTTGCCTTCCCTCAATATATTTGTGGACGAGAGTTATCATTTGTAACTCTGCAGGTTTGTGAATTGCAGTGCCCTGAAGCTCCATTTTACAAGTCGCTTTTTTGGGAGCCGGCCGCAAAAGCGCAGGATGGCTTCAGGCCCTGTTCTGGTTCCGGGGGGCAGGCTGAGCCTGTGGTTAATTCTTCTTCCTGATGGGAAAATAGAGTGACCTGTGCCTGTCCCAACACCAAGAGCTAGTCTCTCATTGGTTCCCCGTCTTCCCGTTCATCCTCAGGACAAATTGCAACCTGTACGGAACAGGAGGTTAAAGGTGCTGATGCTCCAAGTAGGGAGATTGCTACTAAAGTGGCTGGAACGGCGAACCCGAGCACAAGGAGATGAGAAATGAGGTGCGTTTTAGAAACCTTTCCCCATCACACGGTGTACCATCTTCTGGGTTTCTCATGCATGTTTTCGATGTAGGAAGATGCCCTTGAACCTGGAGATTTGGGACCCATGCGATGGGTAGCAGGCAGTATCACTTTAAAGGGTCTGCGTTTGCTCACCCAACCTCACCGAACCTCTCAGCCCCAAGAGTGTACACCCGTATGTCTCATCCAGCTGTGGGTCTAGATATGGTCAATCCAGGTTGCATCACAGCCCCTGAACGAATTGTGTAAGAATTTCTCTCTCTTTCCCTGTCTTTGTTTCATGGGTTTTTAAAAGTAATTTATTTTTATAATGGGGTTTAGCTGCTTTTCACGGCTGTGTTTAGGCCGCTTTACACCCACTTGACACACTAACAGAGAGATATCAATACATAGGATTTAAGATTATTACTAGTCAGATATATTCTTGTGCGGTGAATCGGGCGTGTTGAGTCCAGTTCTCTGAGCAAGGAGTAGGTCTTGTCTATTCCATATTGGGTTTATGGAACGGTATCTGAGCTAATTTGAAACTCTTGTTTTATGTATCACCCCACCTCACCTTTCCCGTTAAGCAGCCATAGTGTGTTTTCTGCATGTGTGACTCTGTTCTGTTTTGTAATTCAGTTCAAGTGTAACGGTTTTAACATTCCCTCTATAAGTGACACCTTATGAGAAGTGTCCTTTTCTGTGTGACTTATTTCACTTAGAATCGTCTTACCTAAATCCACTCATCATGCTGCTACTAGCCTTATGACATTGATTTCATGGCTGAGTGATATTCCATTGTACATAAGGACCACAACTTTTTTATCCATTTTTCGCTTTCCTGGGATATTTAAGGTGGAAGGAAGTGGAGGTCCTTGTCAACAGAGCAGCCCTAAACTTTGGGGTGCTTGTGTCTTGCTGATTTTCAATTTTCCCACTTTATCCCCCCATGCGTGGAAGTGCCCTATGCTCTCTAAGCTGTGTTTTTTAGATGTTTCAGGACACACCATACACTTCTCCAGAGTGGCTGTTGGCAATTTACATCCCGCTCATCAGTGTAGCAAGGCTCCCATTTCTCCATGGCCTGTCCTGCATTTCTGGTTTTGACAACTTTTTCAGCATGTCCCTTTTGACCGATGGGAAGCGAGACTTCTTTGTAGCGCTGATTTGCCTTTCCAGGTTGCTTGGTTGGCCAAAAAGGGCGTATGCGTTTTTTCCTGAATATATTCAGGAAAAAACGCATACGCCCTTTTTGGCCAAGGGCATCATTGTCAACGTTTTGCCGCTTTTCATGTGCTTTAAAGGCGATTCGAATCTACCTCCTGAAATCTGTTTCCTGCAATTCTGCCTTGATTTCAAATCCTCTTCTTTGCCTTCCCTCAATATATTTGTGGACGAGAGTTATCATTTATAACTCTGCAGGTTTGTGAATTGCAGTGCCCTGAAGCTCCATTTTACAAGTCGGTTTTTTGGGAGCCGGCCGCAAAAGCGCAGGATGGCTTCAGGCCCTGTTCTGGTTCAGGGGGGCAGGCTGAGCCTGTGGTTAATTCTTCTTCCTGATGGGAAAATAGAGTGACCTGTGCCTCTCCCAACACCAAGAGCTAGTCTCTCATTGGTTCCCCGTCTTCCCGTTCATCCTCAGGACAAATTGCAACCTGTACGGAACAGGAGGTTAAAGGTGCTGATGCTCCAAGTAGGGAGATTGCTAGTAAAGTGGCTGGAATGGCGAACCCGAGCACAAGGAGATGAGAAATGAGGTGCGTTTTAGAAACCTTTCCCCATCACACGGTGTACCATCTTCTGGGTTTCTCATGCATGTTTTCGATGTAGGAAGATGCCCTTGAACCTGGAGATTTGGGACCCATGCGATGGGTAGCACGCAGTATTACTTTAAAGGGTCTGCGTTTGCTCACCCAACCTCACCGAACCTCTCAGCCCCAAGAGTGTCCACCCTTATGTCTCATCCAGCTGTGGGTCTAGATATGGTCAATCCAGGTTGCATCACAGCCCCTGAACGAATTGTGTAAGAATTTCTCTCTCTTTCCCTGTCTTTGTTTCATGGGTTTTTAAAAGTAATTTATTTTTATAATGGGGTTTAGCTGCTTTTCACGGCTGTGTTTAGGCCGCTTTACACCCACTTGACACACTAACAGAGAGATATCAATACATAGGTTTTAAGATTATTACTAGTCAGATATATTCTTGTGCGGTGAATCGGGCGTGTTGAGTCCAGTTCTCTGAGCAAGGAGTAGGTCTTGTCTATTCCATATTGGGTTTATGGAACGGTATCTGAGCTAATTTGAAACTCTTGTTTTATGTATCACCCCACCTCACCTTTCCCGTTAAGCAGCCATAGTGTGTTTTCTGCATGTGTGACTCTGTTCTGTTTTGTAATTCAGTTCAAGTGTAACGGTTTTTACATTCCCTCTATAAGTGACACCTTATGAGAAGTGTCCTTTTCTGTGTGACTTATTTCACTTAGAATCGTCTTACCTAAATCCACTCATCATGCTGCTACTAGCCTTATGACATTGATTTCATGGCTGAGTGATATTCCATTGTACATAAGGACCACAACTTTTTTATCCATTTTTCGCTTTCCTGGGATATTTAAGGTGGAAGGAAGTGGAGGTCCTTGTCAACAGAGCAGCCCTAAACTTTGGGGTGCTTGTGTCTTGCTGATTTTCAATTTTCCCACTTTATCCCCCCATGCGTGGAAGTGCCCTATGCTCTCTAAGCTGTGTTTTTTAGATGTTTCAGGACACACCGTACACTTCTCCAGAGTGGCTGTTGGCAATTTACATCCCGCCCATCAGTGTAGCAAGGCTCCCATTTCTCCATGGCCTGTCCTGCATTTCTGGTTTTGACAACTTTTTCAGCATGTCCCTTTTGACCGATGGGAAGCGAGACTTCTTTGTAGCGCTGATTTGCCTTTCCAGGTTGCTTGGTTGGCCAAAAAGGGCGTATGCGTTTTTTCCTGAATATATTCAGGAAAAAACGCATACGCCCTTTTTGGCCAAGGGCATCATTGTCAACGTTTTGCCGCTTTTCATGTGCTTTAAAGGCGATTCGAATCTACCTCCTGAAATCTGTTTCCTGCAATTCTGCCTTGATTTCAAATCCTCTTCTTTGCCTTCCCTCAATATATTTGTGGACGAGAGTTATCATTTATAACTCTGCAGGTTTGTGAATTGCAGTGCCCTGAAGCTGCATTTTACAAGTCGCTTTTTTGGGAGCCGGCCGCAAAAGCGCAGGATGGCTTCAGGCCCTGTTCTGGTTCCGGGGGGCAGGCTGAGCCTGTGGTTAATTCTTCTTCCTGATGGGAAAATAGAGTGACCTGTGCCTGTCCCAACACCAAGAGCTAGTCTCTCATTGGTTTCCCGTCTTCCCGTTCATCCTCAGGACAAATTGCAACCTGTACGGAACAGGAGGTTAAAGGTGCTGATGCTCCAAGTAGGGAGATTGCTAGTAAAGTGGCTGGAATGGCGAACCCGAGCACAAGGAGGTGAGAAATGAGGTGCGTTTTAGAAACCTTTCCCCATCACACGGTGTACCATCTTCTGGGTTTCTCATGCATGTTTTCGATGTAGGAAGATGCCCTTGAACCTGGAGATTTGGGACCCATGCGATGGGTAGCACGCAGTATTAATTTAAAGGGTCTGCGTTTGCTCACCCAACCTCACCAAAACTCTCAGCCCCAAGAGTGTCCACCCTTATGTCTCATCCAGCTGTGGGTCTAGATATGGTCAATCCAGGTTGCATCACAGCCCCTGAACGAATTGTGTAAGAATTTCTCTCTCTTTCCCTGTCTTTGTTTCATGGGTTTTTAAAAGTAATTTATTTTTATAATGGGGTTTAGCTGCTTTTCACGGCTGTGTTTAGGCCGCTTTACACCCACTTGACACACTAACAGAGAGATATCAATACATAGGTTTTAAGATTATTACTAGTCAGATATATTCTTGTGCGGTGAATCGGGCGTGTTGAGTCCAGTTCTCTGAGCAAGGAGTAGGTCTTGTCTATTCCATATTGGGTTTATGGAACGGTATCTGAGCTAATTTGAAACTCTTGTTTTATGTATCACCCCACCTCACCTTTCCCGTTAAGCAGCCATAGTGTGTTTTCTGCATGTGTGACTCTGTTCTGTTTTGTAATTCAGTTCAAGTGTAACGGTTTTTACATTCCCTCTATAAGTGACACCTTATGAGAAGTGTCCTTTTCTGTGTGACTTATTTCACTTAGAATCGTCTTACCTAAATCCACTCATCATGCTGCTACTAGCCTTATGACATTGATTTCATGGCTGAGTGATATTCCATTGTACATAAGGACCACAACTTTTTTATCCATTTTTCGCTTTCCTGGGATATTTAAGGTGGAAGGAAGTGGAGGTCCTTGTCAACAGAGCAGCCCTAACCTTTGGGGTGCTTGTGTCTTGCTGATTTTCAATTTTCCCACTTTATCCCCCCATGCGTGGAAGTGCCCTATGCTCTCTAAGCTGTGTTTTTTAGATGTTTCAGGACACACCGTACACTTCTCCAGAGTGGCTGTTGGCAATTTACATCCCGCCCATCAGTGTAGCAAGGCTCCCATTTCTCCATGGCCTGTCCTGCATTTCTGGTTTTGACACCTTTTTCAGCATGTCCCTTTTGACCGATGGGAAGCGAGACTTCTTTGTAGCGCTGATTTGCCTTTCCAGGTTGCTTGGTTGGCCAAAAAGGGCGTATGCGTTTTTTCCTGAATATATTCAGGAAAAAACGCATACGCCCTTTTTGGCCAAGGGCATCATTGTCAACGTTTTGCCGCTTTTCATGTGCTTTAAAGGCGATTCGAATCTACCTCCTGAAATCTGTTTCCTGCAATTCTGCCTTGATTTCAAATCCTCTTCTTTGCCTTCCCTCAATATATTTGTGGACGAGAGTTATCATTTATAACTCTGCAGGTTTGTGAATTGCAGTGCCCTGAAGCTGCATTTTACAAGTCGCTTTTTTGGGAGCCGGCCGCAAAAGCGCAGGATGGCTTCAGGCCCTGTTCTGGTTCCGGGGGGCAGGCTGAGCCTGTGGTTAATTCTTCTTCCTTATGGGAAAATAGAGTGACCTGTGACTGTCCCAACACCAAGAGCTAGTCTCTCATTGGTTTCCCGTCTTCCCGTTCATCCTCAGGACAAATTGCAACCTGTACGGAACAGGAGGTTAAAGGTGCTGATGCTCCAAGTAGGGAGATTGCTAGTAAAGTGGCTGGAATGGCGAACCCGAGCACAAGGAGGTGAGAAAAGAGGTGCGTTTTAGAAACCTTTCCCCATCACACGGTGTACCATCTTCTGGGTTTCTCATGCATGTTTTCGATGTAGGAAGATGCCCTTGAACCTGGAGATTTGGGACCCATGCGATGGGTAGCACGCAGTATTACTTTAAAGGGTCTGCGTTTGCTCACCCAACCTCACCAAAACTCTCAGCCCCAAGAGTGTCCACCCTTATGTCTCATCCAGCTGTGGGTCTAGATATGGTCAATCCAGGTTGCATCACAGCCCCTGAACGAATTGTGTAAGAATTTCTCTCTCTTTCCCTGTCTTTGTTTCCTGGGTTTTTAAAAGTAATTTATTTTTATAATGGGGTTTAGCTGCTTTTCACGGCTGTGTTTAGGCCGCTTTACACCCACGTGACCCACTAACAGAGAGATATCAATACATAGGTTTTAAGATTATTACTAGTCAGATATATTCTTGTGCGGTGAATCGGGCGTGTTGAGTCCAGTTCTCTGAGCAAGGAGTAGGTCTTGTCTATTCCATATTGGGTTTATGGAACGGTATCTGAGCTAATTTGAAACTCTTGTTTTATGTATCACCCCACCTCACCTTTCCCGTTAAGCAGCCATAGTGTGTTTTCTGCATGTGTGACTCTGTTCTGTTTTGTAATTCAGTTCAAGTGTAACGGTTTTTACATTCCCTCTATAAGTGACACCTTATGAGAAGTGTCCTTTTCTGTGTGACTTATTTCACTTAGAATCGTCTTACCTAAATCCACTCATCATGCTGCTACTAGCCTTATGACATTGATTTCATGGCTGAGTGATATTCCATTGTACATAAGGACCACAACTTTTTTATCCATTTTTCGCTTTCCTGGGATATTTAAGGTGGAAGGAAGTGGAGGTCCTTGTCAACAGAGCAGCCCTAAACTTTGGGGTGCTTGTGTCTTGCTGATTTTCAATTTTCCCACTTTATCCCCCCATGCGTGGAAGTGCCCTATGCTCTCTAAGCTGTGTTTTTTAGATGTTTCAGGACACACCGTACACTTCTCCAGAGTGGCTGTTGGCAATTTACATCCCGCCCATCAGTGTAGCAAGGCTCCCATTTCTCCATGGCCTGTCCTGCATTTCTGGTTTTGACAACTTTTTCAGCATGTCCCTTTTGACCGATGGGAAGCGAGACTTCTTTGTAGCGCTGATTTGCCTTTCCAGGTTGCTTGGTTGGCCAAAAAGGGCGTATGCGTTTTTTCCTGAATATATTCAGGAAAAAACGCATACGCCCTTTTTGGCCAAGGGCATCATTGTCAACGTTTTGCCGCTTTTCATGTGCTTTAAAGGCGATTCGAATCTACCTCCTGAAATCTGTTTCCTGCAATTCTGCCTTGATTTCAAATCCTCTTCTTTGCCTTCCCTCAATATATTTGTGGACGAGAGTTATCATTTATAACTCTGCAGGTTTGTGAATTGCAGTGCCCTGAAGCTGCATTTTACAAGTCGCTTTTTTGGGAGCCGGCCGCAAAAGCGCAGGATGGCTTCAGGCCCTGTTCTGGTTCCGGGGGGCAGGCTGAGCCTGTGGTTAATTCTTCTTCCTGATGGGAAAATAGAGTGACCTGTGCCTGTCCCAACACCAAGAGCTAGTCTCTCATTGGTTTCCCGTCTTCCCGTTCATCCTCAGGACAAATTGCAACCTGTACGGAACAGGAGGTTAAAGGTGCTGATGCTCCAAGTAGGGAGATTGCTAGTAAAGTGGCTGGAATGGCGAACCCGAGCACAAGGAGGTGAGAAATGAGGTGCGTTTTAGAAACCTTTCCCCATCACACGGTGTACCATCTTCTGGGTTTCTCATGCATGTTTTCGATGTAGGAAGATGCCCTTGAACCTGGAGATTTGGGACCCATGCGATGGGTAGCACGCAGTATTAATTTAAAGGGTCTGCGTTTGCTCACCCAACCTCACCAAAACTCTCAGCCCCAAGAGTGTCCACCCTTATGTCTCATCCAGCTGTGGGTCTAGATATGGTCAATCCAGGTTGCATCACAGCCCCTGAACGAATTGTGTAAGAATTTCTCTCTCTTTCCCTGTCTTTGTTTCATGGGTTTTTAAAAGTAATTTATTTTTATAATGGGGTTTAGCTGCTTTTCACGGCTGTGTTTAGGCCCCTTTACACCCACTTGACACACTAACAGAGAGATATCAATACATAGGTTTTAAGATTATTACTAGTCAGATATATTCTTGTGCGGTGAATCGGGCGTGTTGAGTCCAGTTCTCTGAGCAAGGAGTAGGTCTTGTCTATTCCATATTGGGTTTATGGAACGGTATCTGAGCTAATTTGAAACTCTTGTTTTATGTATCACCCCACCTCACCTTTCCCGTTAAGCAGCCATAGTGTGTTTTCTGCATGTGTGACTCTGTTCTGTTTTGTAATTCAGTTCAAGTGTAACGGTTTTTACATTCCCTCTATAAGTGACACCTTATGAGAAGTGTCCTTTTCTGTGTGACTTATTTCACTTAGAATCGTCTTACCTAAATCCACTCATCATGCTGCTACTAGCCTTATGACATTGATTTCATGGCTGAGTGATATTCCATTGTACATAAGGACCACAACTTTTTTATCCATTTTTCGCTTTCCTGGGATATTTAAGGTGGAAGGAAGTGGAGGTCCTTGTCAACAGAGCAGCCCTAACCTTTGGGGTGCTTGTGTCTTGCTGATTTTCAATTTTCCCACTTTATCCCCCCATGCGTGGAAGTGCCCTATGCTCTCTAAGCTGTGTTTTTTAGATGTTTCAGGACACACCGTACACTTCTCCAGAGTGGCTGTTGGCAATTTACATCCCGCCCATCAGTGTAGCAAGGCTCCCATTTCTCCATGGCCTGTCCTGCATTTCTGGTTTTGACACCTTTTTCAGCATGTCCCTTTTGACCGATGGGAAGCGAGACTTCTTTGTAGCGCTGATTTGCCTTTCCAGGTTGCTTGGTTGGCCAAAAAGGGCGTATGCGTTTTTTCCTGAATATATTCAGGAAAAAACGCATACGCCCTTTTTGGCCAAGGGCATCATTGTCAACGTTTTGCCGCTTTTCATGTGCTTTAAAGGCGATTCGAATCTACCTCCTGAAATCTGTTTCCTGCAATTCTGCCTTGATTTCAAATCCTCTTCTTTGCCTTCCCTCAATATATTTGTGGACGAGAGTTATCATTTATAACTCTGCAGGTTTGTGAATTGCAGTGCCCTGAAGCTGCATTTTACAAGTCGCTTTTTTGGGAGCCGGCCGCAAAAGCGCAGGATGGCTTCAGGCCCTGTTCTGGTTCCGGGGGGCAGGCTGAGCCTGTGGTTAATTCTTCTTCCTTATGGGAAAATAGAGTGACCTGTGACTGTCCCAACACCAAGAGCTAGTCTCTCATTGGTTTCCCGTCTTCCCGTTCATCCTCAGGACAAATTGCAACCTGTACGGAACAGGAGGTTAAAGGTGCTGATGCTCCAAGTAGGGAGATTGCTAGTAAAGTGGCTGGAATGGCGAACCCGAGCACAAGGAGGTGAGAAAAGAGGTGCGTTTTAGAAACCTTTCCCCATCACACGGTGTACCATCTTCTGGGTTTCTCATGCATGTTTTCGATGTAGGAAGATGCCCTTGAACCTGGAGATTTGGGACCCATGCGATGGGTAGCACGCAGTATTACTTTAAAGGGTCTGCGTTTGCTCACCCAACCTCACCAAAACTCTCAGCCCCAAGAGTGTCCACCCTTATGTCTCATCCAGCTGTGGGTCTAGATATGGTCAATCCAGGTTGCATCACAGCCCCTGAACGAATTGTGTAAGAATTTCTCTCTCTTTCCCTGTCTTTGTTTCATGGGTTTTTAAAAGTAATTTATTTTTATAATGGGGTTTAGCTGCTTTTCACGGCTGTGTTTAGGCCGCTTTACACCCACTTGACACACTAACAGAGAGATATCAATACATAGGTTTTAAGATTATTACTAGTCAGATATATTCTTGTGCGGTGAATCGGGCGTGTTGAGTCCAGTTCTCTGAGCAAGGAGTAGGTCTTGTCTATTCCATATTGGGTTTATGGAACGGTATCTGAGCTAATTTGAAACTCTTGTTTTATGTATCACCCCACCTCACCTTTCCCGTTAAGCAGCCATAGTGTGTTTTCTGCATGTGTGACTCTGTTCTGTTTTGTAATTCAGTTCAAGTGTAACGGTTTTTACATTCCCTCTATAAGTGACACCTTATGAGAAGTGTCCTTTTCTGTGTGACTTATTTCACTTAGAATCGTCTTACCTAAATCCACTCATCATGCTGCTACTAGCCTTATGACATTGATTTCATGGCTGAGTGATATTCCATTGTACATAAGGACCACAACTTTTTTATCCATTTTTCGCTTTCCTGGGATATTTAAGGTGGAAGGAAGTGGAGGTCCTTGTCAACAGAGCAGCCCTAACCTTTGGGGTGCTTGTGTCTTGCTGATTTTCAATTTTCCCACTTTATCCCCCCATGCGTGGAAGTGCCCTATGCTCTCTAAGCTGTGTTTTTTAGATGTTTCAGGACACACCGTACACTTCTCCAGAGTGGCTGTTGGCAATTTACATCCCGCCCATCAGTGTAGCAAGGCTCCCATTTCTCCATGGCCTGTCCTGCATTTCTGGTTTTGACACCTTTTTCAGCATGTCCCTTTTGACCGATGGGAAGCGAGACTTCTTTGTAGCGCTGATTTGCCTTTCCAGGTTGCTTGGTTGGCCAAAAAGGGCGTATGCGTTTTTTCCTGAATATATTCAGGAAAAAACGCATACGCCCTTTTTGGCCAAGGGCATCATTGTCAACGTTTTGCCGCTTTTCATGTGCTTTAAAGGCGATTCGAATCTACCTCCTGAAATCTGTTTCCTGCAATTCTGCCTTGATTTCAAATCCTCTTCTTTGCCTTCCCTCAATATATTTGTGGACGAGAGTTATCATTTATAACTCTGCAGGTTTGTGAATTGCAGTGCCCTGAAGCTGCATTTTACAAGTCGCTTTTTTGGGAGCCGGCCGCAAAAGCGCAGGATGGCTTCAGGCCCTGTTCTGGTTCCGGGGGGCAGGCTGAGCCTGTGGTTAATTCTTCTTCCTTATGGGAAAATAGAGTGACCTGTGACTGTCCCAACACCAAGAGCTAGTCTCTCATTGGTTTCCCGTCTTCCCGTTCATCCTCAGGACAAATTGCAACCTGTACGGAACAGGAGGTTAAAGGTGCTGATGCTCCAAGTAGGGAGATTGCTAGTAAAGTGGCTGGAATGGCGAACCCGAGCACAAGGAGGTGAGAAAAGAGGTGCGTTTTAGAAACCTTTCCCCATCACACGGTGTACCATCTTCTGGGTTTCTCATGCATGTTTTCGATGTAGGAAGATGCCCTTGAACCTGGAGATTTGGGACCCATGCGATGGGTAGCACGCAGTATTACTTTAAAGGGTCTGCGTTTGCTCACCCAACCTCACCAAAACTCTCAGCCCCAAGAGTGTCCACCCTTATGTCTCATCCAGCTGTGGGTCTAGATATGGTCAATCCAGGTTGCATCACAGCCCCTGAACGAATTGTGTAAGAATTTCTCTCTCTTTCCCTGTCTTTGTTTCATGGGTTTTTAAAAGTAATTTATTTTTATAATGGGGTTTAGCTGCTTTTCACGGCTGTGTTTAGGCCGCTTTACACCCACTTGACACACTAACAGAGAGATATCAATACATAGGTTTTAAGATTATTACTAGTCAGATATATTCTTGTGCGGTGAATCGGGCGTGTTGAGTCCAGTTCTCTGAGCAAGGAGTAGGTCTTGTCTATTCCATATTGGGTTTATGGAACGGTATCTGAGCTAATTTGAAACTCTTGTTTTATGTATCACCCCACCTCACCTTTCCCGTTAAGCAGCCATAGTGTGTTTTCTGCATGTGTGACTCTGTTCTGTTTTGTAATTCAGTTCAAGTGTAACGGTTTTTACATTCCCTCTATAAGTGACACCTTATGAGAAGTGTCCTTTTCTGTGTGACTTATTTCACTTAGAATCGTCTTACCTAAATCCACTCATCATGCTGCTACTAGCCTTATGACATTGATTTCATGGCTGAGTGATATTCCATTGTACATAAGGACCACAACTTTTTTATCCATTTTTCGCTTTCCTGGGATATTTAAGGTGGAAGGAAGTGGAGGTCCTTGTCAACAGAGCAGCCCTAACCTTTGGGGTGCTTGTGTCTTGCTGATTTTCAATTTTCCAACTTTATCCCCCCATGCGTGGAAGTGCCCTATGCTCTCTAAGCTGTGTTTTTTAGATGTTTCAGGACACACCGTACACTTCTCCAGAGTGGCTGTTGGCAATTTACATCCCGCCCAACAGTGTAGCAAGGCTCCCATTTCTCCATGGCCTGTCCTGCATTTCTGGTTTTGACACCTTTTTCAGCATGTCCCTTTTGACCGATGGGAAGCGAGACTTCTTTTTAGCGCTGATTTGCCTTTCCAGGTTGCTTGGTTGGCCAAAAAGGGCGTATGCGTTTTTTCCTGAATATATTCAGGAAAAAACGCATACGCCCTTTTTGGCCAAGGGCATCATTGTCAACGTTTTGCCGCTTTTCATGTGCTTTAAAGGCGATTCGAATCTACCTCCTGAAATCTGTTTCCTGCAATTCTGCCTTGATTTCAAATCCTCTTCTTTGCCTTCCCTCAATATATTTGTGGACGAGAGTTATCATTTATAACTCTGCAGGTTTGTGAATTGCAGTGCCCTGAAGCTGCATTTTACAAGTCGCTTTTTTGGGAGCCGGCCGCAAAAGCGCAGGATGGCTTCAGGCCCTGTTCTGGTTCCGGGGGGCAGGCTGAGCCTGTGGTTAATTCTTCTTCCTTATGGGAAAATAGAGTGACCTGTGACTGTCCCAACACCAAGAGCTAGTCTCTCATTGGTTTCCCGTCTTCCCGTTCATCCTCAGGACAAATTGCAACCTGTACGGAACAGGAGGTTAAAGGTGCTGATGCTCCAAGTAGGGAGATTGCTAGTAAAGTGGCTGGAATGGCGAACCCGAGCACAAGGAGGTGAGAAAAGAGGTGCGTTTTAGAAACCTTTCCCCATCACACGGTGTACCATCTTCTGGGTTTCTCATGCATGTTTTCGATGTAGGAAGATGCCCTTGAACCTGGAGATTTGGGACCCATGCCATGGGTAGCACGCAGTATTACTTTAAAGGGTCTGCGTTTGCTCACCCAACCTCACCAAAACTCTCAGCCCCAAGAGTGTCCACCCTTATGTCTCATCCAGCTGTGGGTCTAGATATGGTCAATCCAGGTTGCATCACAGCCCCTGAACGAATTGTGTAAGAATTTCTCTCTCTTTCCCTGTCTTTGTTTCATGGGTTTTTAAAAGTAATTTATTTTTATAATGGGGTTTAGCTGCTTTTCACGGCTGTGTTTAGGCCGCTTTACACCCACTTGACACACTAACAGAGAGATATCAATACATAGGTTTTAAGATTATTACTAGTCAGATATATTCTTGTGCGGTGAATCGGGCGTGTTGAGTCCAGTTCTCTGAGCAAGGAGTAGGTCTTGTCTATTCCATATTGGGTTTATGGAACGGTATCTGAGCTAATTTGAAACTCTTGTTTTATGTATCACCCCACCTCACCTTTCCCGTTAAGCAGCCATAGTGTGTTTTCTGCATGTGTGACTCTGTTCTGTTTTGTAATTCAGTTCAAGTGTAACGGTTTTTACATTCCCTCTATAAGTGACACCTTATGAGAAGTGTCCTTTTCTGTGTGACTTATTTCACTTAGAATCGTCTTACCTAAATCCACTCATCATGCTGCTACTAGCCTTATGACATTGATTTCATGGCTGAGTGATATTCCATTGTACATAAGGACCACAACTTTTTTATCCATTTTTCGCTTTCCTGGGATATTTAAGGTGGAAGGAAGTGGAGGTCCTTGTCAACAGAGCAGCCCTAAACTTTGGGGTGCTTGTGTCTTGCTGATTTTCAATTTTCCCACTTTATCCCCCCATGCGTGGAAGTGCCCTATGCTCTCTAAGCTGTGTTTTTTAGATGTTTCAGGACACACCGTACACTTCTCCAGAGTGGCTGTTGGCAATTTACATCCCGCCCATCAGTGTAGCAAGGCTCCCATTTCTCCATGGCCTGTCCTGCATTTCTGGTTTTGACACTTTTTTCAGCATGGCCCTATTGACCGATGGGAAGCGAGACTTCTTTGTAGCGCTGATTTGCCTTTCCAGGTTGCTTGGTTGGCCAAAAAGGGCGTATGCGTTTTTTCCTGAATATATTCAGGAAAAAACGTATACGCCCTTTTTGGCCAAGGGCATCATTGTCAACGTTTTGCCGCTTTTCATGTGCTTTAAAGGCGATTCGAATCTACCTCCTGAAATCTGTTTCCTGCAATTCTGCCTTGATTTCAAATCCTCTTCTTTGCCTTCCCTCAATATATTTGTGGACGAGAGTTATCATTTATAACTCTGCAGGTTTGTGAATTGCAGTGCCCTGAAGCTGCATTTTACAAGTCGCTTTTTTGGGAGCCGGCCGCAAAAGCGCAGGATGGCTTCAGGCCCTGTTCTGGTTCCGGGGGGCAGGCTGAGCCTGTGGTTAATTCTTCTTCCTGATGGGAAAATAGAGTGACCTGTGCCTGTCCCAACACCAAGAGCTAGTCTCTCATTGGTTTCCCGTCTTCCCGTTCATCCTCAGGACAAATTGCAACCTGTACGGAACAGGAGGTTAAAGGTGCTGATGCTCCAAGTAGGGAGATTGCTAGTAAAGTGGCTGGAATGGCGAACCCGAGCACAAGGAGGTGAGAAATGAGGTGCGTTTTAGAAACCTTTCCCCATCACACGGTGTACCATCTTCTGGGTTTCTCATGCATGTTTTCGATGTAGGAAGATGCCCTTGAACCTGGAGATTTGGGACCCATGCGATGGGTAGCACGCAGTATTACTTTAAAGGGTCTGCGTTTGCTCACCCAACCTCACCAAAACTCTCAGCCCCAAGAGTGTCCACCCTTATGTCTCATCCAGCTGTGGGTCTAGATATGGTCAATCCAGGTTGCATCACAGCCCCTGAACGAATTGTGTAAGAATTTCTCTCTCTTTCCCTGTCTTTGTTTCATGGGTTTTTAAAAGTAATTTATTTTTATAATGGGGTTTAGCTGCTTTTCACGGCTGTGTTTAGGCCGCTTTACACCCACTTGACACACTAACAGAGAGATATCAATACATAGGTTTTAAGATTATTACTAGTCAGATATATTCTTGTGCGGTGAATCAGGCGTGTTGAGTCCAGTTCTCTGAGCAAGGAGTAGGTCTTGTCTATTCCATATTGGGTTTATGGAACGGTATCTGAGCTAATTTGAAACTCTTGTTTTATGTATCACCCCACCTCACCTTTCCCGTTAAGCAGCCATAGTGTGTTTTCTGCATGTGTGACTCTGTTCTGTTTTGTAATTCAGTTCAAGTGTAACGGTTTTTACATTCCCTCT
Source organism: Balaenoptera physalus (assembly GCF_965194825.1). Classification (NCBI taxonomy): domain Eukaryota; kingdom Metazoa; phylum Chordata; class Mammalia; order Artiodactyla; family Balaenopteridae; genus Balaenoptera; species Balaenoptera physalus. The sequence goes on along the minus strand of NW_028126451.1, from coordinate 1,231,249 downwards.
ATAAGTGACACCTTATGAGAAGTGTCCTTTTCTGTGTGACTTATTTCACTTAGAATCGTCTTACCTAAATCCACTCATCATGCTGCTACTAGCCTTATGACATTGATTTCATGGCTGAGTGATATTCCATTGTACATAAGGACCACAACTTTTTTATCCATTTTTCGCTTTCCTGGGATATTTAAGGTGGAAGGAAGTGGAGGTCCTTGTCAACAGAGCAGCCCTAACCTTTGGGGTGCTTGTGTCTTGCTGATTTTCAATTTTCCCACTTTATCCCCCCATGCGTGGAAGTGCCCTATGCTCTCTAAGCTGTGTTTTTTAGATGTTTCAGGACACACCGTACACTTCTCCAGAGTGGCTGTTGGCAATTTACATCCCGCCCATCAGTGTAGCAAGGCTCCCATTTCTCCATGGCCTGTCCTGCATTTCTGGTTTTGACAACTTTTTCAGCATGTCCCTTTTGACCGATGGGAAGCGAGACTTCTTTGTAGCGCTGATTTGCCTTTCCAGGTTGCTTGGTTGGCCAAAAAGGGCGTATGCGTTTTTTCCTGAATATATTCAGGAAAAAACGCATACGCCCTTTTTGGCCAAGGGCATCATTGTCAACGTTTTGCCGCTTTTCATGTGCTTTAAAGGCGATTCGAATCTACCTCCTGAAATCTGTTTCCTGCAATTCTGCCTTGATTTCAAATCCTCTTCTTTGCCTTCCCTCAATATATTTGTGGACGAGAGTTATCATTTATAACTCTGCAGGTTTGTGAATTGCAGTGCCCTGAAGCTGCATTTTACAAGTCGCTTTTTTGGGAGCCGGCCGCAAAAGCGCAGGATGGCTTCAGGCCCTGTTCTGGTTCCGGGGGGCAGGCTGAGCCTGTGGTTAATTCTTCTTCCTTATGGGAAAATAGAGTGACCTGTGACTGTCCCAACACCAAGAGCTAGTCTCTCATTGGTTTCCCGTCTTCCCGTTCATCCTCAGGACAAATTGCAACCTGTACGGAACAGGAGGTTAAAGGTGCTGATGCTCCAAGTAGGGAGATTGCTAGTAAAGTGGCTGGAATGGCGAACCCGAGCACAAGGAGGTGAGAAAAGAGGTGCGTTTTAGAAACCTTTCCCCATCACACGGTGTACCATCTTCTGGGTTTCTCATGCATGTTTTCGATGTAGGAAGATGCCCTTGAACCTGGAGATTTGGGACCCATGCGATGGGTAGCACGCAGTATTACTTTAAAGGGTCTGCGTTTGCTCACCCAACCTCACCAAAACTCTCAGCCCCAAGAGTGTCCACCCTTATGTCTCATCCAGCTGTGGGTCTAGATATGGTCAATCCAGGTTGCATCACAGCCCCTGAACGAATTGTGTAAGAATTTCTCTCTCTTTCCCTGTCTTTGTTTCATGGGTTTTTAAAAGTAATTTATTTTTATAATGGGGTTTAGCTGCTTTTCACGGCTGTGTTTAGGCCGCTTTACACCCACTTGACACACTAACAGAGAGATATCAATACATAGGTTTTAAGATTATTACTAGTCAGATATATTCTTGTGCGGTGAATCGGGCGTGTTGAGTCCAGTTCTCTGAGCAAGGAGTAGGTCTTGTCTATTCCATATTGGGTTTATGGAACGGTATCTGAGCTAATTTGAAACTCTTGTTTTATGTATCACCCCACCTCACCTTTCCCGTTAAGCAGCCATAGTGTGTTTTCTGCATGTGTGACTCTGTTCTGTTTTGTAATTCAGTTCAAGTGTAACGGTTTTTACATTCCCTCTATAAGTGACACCTTATGAGAAGTGTCCTTTTCTGTGTGACTTATTTCACTTAGAATCGTCTTACCTAAATCCACTCATCATGCTGCTACTAGCCTTATGACATTGATTTCATGGCTGAGTGATATTCCATTGTACATAAGGACCACAACTTTTTTATCCATTTTTCGCTTTCCTGGGATATTTAAGGTGGAAGGAAGTGGAGGTCCTTGTCAACAGAGCAGCCCTAACCTTTGGGGTGCTTGTGTCTTGCTGATTTTCAATTTTCCCACTTTATCCCCCCATGCGTGGAAGTGCCCTATGCTCTCTAAGCTGTGTTTTTTAGATGTTTCAGGACACACCGTACACTTCTCCAGAGTGGCTGTTGGCAATTTACATCCCGCCCATCAGTGTAGCAAGGCTCCCATTTCTCCATGGCCTGTCCTGCATTTCTGGTTTTGACACCTTTTTCAGCATGTCCCTTTTGACCGATGGGAAGCGAGACTTCTTTGTAGCGCTGATTTGCCTTTCCAGGTTGCTTGGTTGGCCAAAAAGGGCGTATGCGTTTTTTCCTGAATATATTCAGGAAAAAACGCATACGCCCTTTTTGGCCAAGGGCATCATTGTCAACGTTTTGCCGCTTTTCATGTGCTTTAAAGGCGATTCGAATCTACCTCCTGAAATCTGTTTCCTGCAATTCTGCCTTGATTTCAAATCCTCTTCTTTGCCTTCCCTCAATATATTTGTGGACGAGAGTTATCATTTATAACTCTGCAGGTTTGTGAATTGCAGTGCTCTGAAGCTCCATTTTACAAGTCGCTTTTTTGGGAGCCAGCCGCAAAAGCGCAGGATGGCTTCAGGCCCTGTTCTGGTTCCGGGGGGCAGGCTGAGCCTGTGGTTAATTCTTCTTCCTGATGGGAAAATAGAGTGACCTGTGCCTGTCCCAACACCAAGAGCTAGTCTCTCATTGGTTCCCCGTCTTCCCGTTCATCCTCAGGACAAATTGCAACCTGTACGGAACAGGAGGTTAAAGGTGCTGATGCTCCAAGTAGGGAGATTGCTAGTAAAGTGGCTGGAATGGCGTACACGAGCACAAGAAGATGAGAAATGAGGTGCATTTTAGAAACCTTTCCCCATCACACGGTGTACCATCTTCTGGGTTTCTCATGCATGTTTTCGATGTAGGAAGATGCCCTTGAACCTGGAGATTTGGGACCCATGCGATGGGTAGCACGCAGTATTACTTTAAAGGGTCTGCGTTTGCTCACCCAACCTCACCAAACCTCTCAGCCCCAAGAGTGTCCACCCTTATGTCTCATCCAGCTGTGGGTCTAGATATGGTCAATGCAGGTTGCATCACAGCCCCTGAACGAATTGTGTAAGAATTTCTCTCTCTTTCCCTGTCTTTGTTTCATGGGTTTTTAAAAGTAATTTATTTTTATAATGGGGTTTAGCTGCTTTTCACGGCTGTGTTTATGCCGCCTTACACACACTTGACACACTAACAGAGAGATATCAATACATAGGTTTTAAGATTATTACTAGTCAGATATATTCTTGTGCGGTGAATCGGGCGTGTTGAGTCCAGTTCTCTGAGCAAGGAGTAGGTCTTGTCTATTCCATATTGGGTTTATGGAACGGTATCTGAGCTAATTTGAAACTCTTGTTTTATGTATCACCCCACCTCACCTTTCCCGTTAAGCAGCCATAGTTTGTTTTCTGCATGTGTGACTCTGTTCTGTTTTGTAATTCAGTTCAAGTGTAACGGTTTTTACATTCCCTCTATAAGTGACACCTTATGAGAAGTGTCCTTTTCTGTGTGACTTATTTCACTTAGAATCGTCTTACCTAAATCCACTCATCATGCAGCTACTAGCCTTATGACATTGATTTCATGGCTGAGTGATATTCCATTGTACATAAGGACCACAACTTTTTTATCCATTTTTCGCTTTCCTGGGATATTTAAGGTGGAATGAAGTGGAGGTCCTTGTCAACAGAGCAGCCCTAAACTTTGGGGTGCTTGTGTCTTGCTGATTTTCAATTTTCCCACTTTATCCCCCCATGCGTGGAAGTGCCCTATGCTCTCTAAGCTGTGTTTTTTAGATGTTTCAGGACACACCGTACACTTCTGCAGAGTGGCTGTTGGCAATTTACATCCCGCCCATCAGTGTAGCAAGGCTCCCATTTCTCCATGGCCTGTCCTGCATTTCTGGTTTTGACACCTTTTTCAGCATGTCCCTTTTGACCGATGGGAAGCGAGACTTCTTTGTAGCGCTGATTTGCCTTTCCAGGTTGCTTGGTTGGCCAAAAAGGGCGTATGCGTTTTTTCCTGAATATATTCAGGAAAAAACGCATACGCCCTTTTTGGCCAAGGGCATCATTGTCAACGTTTTGCCGCTTTTCATGTGCTTTAAAGGCGATTCGAATCTACCTCCTGAAATCTGTTTCCTGCAATTCTGCCTTGATTTCAAATCCTCTTCTTTGCCTTCCCTCAATATATTTGTGGACGAGAGTTATCATTTATAACTCTGCAGGTTTGTGAATTGCAGTGCCCTGAAGCTGCATTTTACAAGTCGCTTTTTTGGGAGCCGGCCGCAAAAGTGCAGGATGGCTTCAGGCCCTGTTCTGGTTCCGGGGGGCAGGCTGAGCCTGTGGTTAATTCTTCTTCCTGATGGGAAAATAGAGTGACCTGTGACTGTCCCAACACCAAGAGCTAGTCTCTCATTGGTTTCCCGTCTTCCCGTTCATCCTCAGGACAAATTGCAACCTGTACGGAACAGGAGGTTAAAGGTGCTGATGCTCCAAGTAGGGAGATTGCTAGTAAAGTGGCTGGAATGGCGAACCCGAGCACAAGGAGGTGAGAAATGAGGTGCGTTTTAGAAACCTTTCCCCATCACATGGTGTACCATCTTCTGGGTTTCTCATGCATGTTTTCGATGTAGGAAGATGCCCTTGAACCTGGAGATTTGGGACCCATGCGATGGGTAGCACGCAGTATTACTTTAAAGGGTCTGCGTTTGCTCACCCAACCTCACCAAAACTCTCAGCCCCAAGAGTGTCCACCCTTATGTCTCATCCAGCTGTGGGTCTAGATATGGTCAATCCAGGTTGCATCACAGCCCCTGAACGAATTGTGTAAGAATTTCTCTCTCTTTCCCTGTCTTTGTTTCATGGGTTTTTAAAAGTAATTTATTTTTATAATGGGGTTTAGCTGCTTTTCACGGCTGTGTTTAGGCCGCTTTACACCCACTTGACACACTAACAGAGAGATATCAATACATAGGTTTTAAGATTATTACTAGTCAGATATATTCTTGTGCGGTGAATCGGGCGTGTTGAGTCCAGTTCTCTGAGCAAGGAGTAGGTCTTGTCTATTCCATATTTTGTTTATGGAACGGTATCTGAGCTAATTTGAAACTCTTGTTTTATGTATCACCCCACCTCACCTTTCCCGTTAAGCAGCCATAGTGTGTTTTCTGCATGTGTGACTCTGTTCTGTTTTGTAATTCAGTTCAAGTGTAACGGTTTTTACATTCCCTCTATAAGTGACACCTTATGAGAAGTGTCCTTTTCTGTGTGACTTATTTCACTTAGAATCGTCTTACCTAAATCCACTCATCATGCTGCTACTAGCCTTATGACATTGATTTCATGGCTGAGTGATATTCCATTGTACATAAGGACCACAACTTTTTTATCCATTTTTCGCTTTCCTGGGATATTTAAGGTGGAAGGAAGTGGAGGTCCTTGTCAACAGAGCAGCCCTAACCTTTGGGGTGCTTGTGTCTTGCTGATTTTCAATTTTCCCACTTTATCCCCCCATGCGTGGAAGTGCCCTATGCTCTCTAAGCTGTGTTTTTTAGATGTTTCAGGACACACCGTACACTTCTCCAGAGTGGCTGTTGGCAATTTACATCCCGCCCATCAGTGTAGCAAGGCTCCCATTTCTCCATGGCCTGTCCTGCATTTCTGGTTTTGACACCTTTTTCAGCATGTCCCTTTTGACCGATGGGAAGCGAGACTTCTTTGTAGCGCTGATTTGCCTTTCCAGGTTGCTTGGTTGGCCAAAAAGGGCGTATGCGTTTTTTCCTGAATATATTCAGGAAAAAACGCATACGCCCTTTTTGGCCAAGGGCATCATTGTCAACGTTTTGCCGCTTTTCATGTGCTTTAAAGGCGATTCGAATCTACCTCCTGAAATCTGTTTCCTGCAATTCTGCCTTGATTTCAAATCCTCTTCTTTGCCTTCCCTCAATATATTTGTGGACGAGAGTTATCATTTATAACTCTGCAGGTTTGTGAATTGCAGTGCTCTGAAGCTCCATTTTACAAGTCGCTTTTTTGGGAGCCAGCCGCAAAAGCGCAGGATGGCTTCAGGCCCTGTTCTGGTTCCGGGGGGCAGGCTGAGCCTGTGGTTAATTCTTCTTCCTGATGGGAAAATAGAGTGACCTGTGCCTGTCCCAACACCAAGAGCTAGTCTCTCATTGGTTCCCCGTCTTCCCGTTCATCCTCAGGACAAATTGCAACCTGTACGGAACAGGAGGTTAAAGGTGCTGATGCTCCAAGTAGGGAGATTGCTAGTAAAGTGGCTGGAATGGCGTACACGAGCACAAGAAGATGAGAAATGAGGTGCATTTTAGAAACCTTTCCCCATCACACGGTGTACCATCTTCTGGGTTTCTCATGCATGTTTTCGATGTAGGAAGATGCCCTTGAACCTGGAGATTTGGGACCCATGCGATGGGTAGCACGCAGTATTACTTTAAAGGGTCTGCGTTTGCTCACCCAACCTCACCAAACCTCTCAGCCCCAAGAGTGTCCACCCTTATGTCTCATCCAGCTGTGGGTCTAGATATGGTCAATGCAGGTTGCATCACAGCCCCTGAACGAATTGTGTAAGAATTTCTCTCTCTTTCCCTGTCTTTGTTTCATGGGTTTTTAAAAGTAATTTATTTTTATAATGGGGTTTAGCTGCTTTTCACGGCTGTGTTTATGCCGCCTTACACACACTTGACACACTAACAGAGAGATATCAATACATAGGTTTTAAGATTATTACTAGTCAGATATATTCTTGTGCGGTGAATCGGGCGTGTTGAGTCCAGTTCTCTGAGCAAGGAGTAGGTCTTGTCTATTCCATATTGGGTTTATGGAACGGTATCTGAGCTAATTTGAAACTCTTGTTTTATGTATCACCCCACCTCACCTTTCCCGTTAAGCAGCCATAGTTTGTTTTCTGCATGTGTGACTCTGTTCTGTTTTGTAATTCAGTTCAAGTGTAACGGTTTTTACATTCCCTCTATAAGTGACACCTTATGAGAAGTGTCCTTTTCTGTGTGACTTATTTCACTTAGAATCGTCTTACCTAAATCCACTCATCATGCAGCTACTAGCCTTATGACATTGATTTCATGGCTGAGTGATATTCCATTGTACATAAGGACCACAACTTTTTTATCCATTTTTCGCTTTCCTGGGATATTTAAGGTGGAATGAAGTGGAGGTCCTTGTCAACAGAGCAGCCCTAAACTTTGGGGTGCTTGTGTCTTGCTGATTTTCAATTTTCCCACTTTATCCCCCCATGCGTGGAAGTGCCCTATGCTCTCTAAGCTGTGTTTTTTAGATGTTTCAGGACACACCGTACACTTCTGCAGAGTGGCTGTTGGCAATTTACATCCCGCCCATCAGTGTAGCAAGGCTCCCATTTCTCCATGGCCTGTCCTGCATTTCTGGTTTTGACACCTTTTTCAGCATGTCCCTTTTGACCGATGGGAAGCGAGACTTCTTTGTAGCGCTGATTTGCCTTTCCAGGTTGCTTGGTTGGCCAAAAAGGGCGTATGCGTTTTTTCCTGAATATATTCAGGAAAAAACGCATACGCCCTTTTTGGCCAAGGGCATCATTGTCAACGTTTTGCCGCTTTTCATGTGCTTTAAAGGCGATTCGAATCTACCTCCTGAAATCTGTTTCCTGCAATTCTGCCTTGATTTCAAATCCTCTTCTTTGCCTTCCCTCAATATATTTGTGGACGAGAGTTATCATTTATAACTCTGCAGGTTTGTGAATTGCAGTGCCCTGAAGCTGCATTTTACAAGTCGCTTTTTTGGGAGCCGGCCGCAAAAGTGCAGGATGGCTTCAGGCCCTGTTCTGGTTCCGGGGGGCAGGCTGAGCCTGTGGTTAATTCTTCTTCCTGATGGGAAAATAGAGTGACCTGTGACTGTCCCAACACCAAGAGCTAGTCTCTCATTGGTTTCCCGTCTTCCCGTTCATCCTCAGGACAAATTGCAACCTGTACGGAACAGGAGGTTAAAGGTGCTGATGCTCCAAGTAGGGAGATTGCTAGTAAAGTGGCTGGAATGGCGAACCCGAGCACAAGGAGGTGAGAAATGAGGTGCGTTTTAGAAACCTTTCCCCATCACATGGTGTACCATCTTCTGGGTTTCTCATGCATGTTTTCGATGTAGGAAGATGCCCTTGAACCTGGAGATTTGGGACCCATGCGATGGGTAGCACGCAGTATTACTTTAAAGGGTCTGCGTTTGCTCACCCAACCTCACCAAAACTCTCAGCCCCAAGAGTGTCCACCCTTATGTCTCATCCAGCTGTGGGTCTAGATATGGTCAATCCAGGTTGCATCACAGCCCCTGAACGAATTGTGTAAGAATTTCTCTCTCTTTCCCTGTCTTTGTTTCATGGGTTTTTAAAAGTAATTTATTTTTATAATGGGGTTTAGCTGCTTTTCACGGCTGTGTTTAGGCCGCTTTACACCCACTTGACACACTAACAGAGAGATATCAATACATAGGTTTTAAGATTATTACTAGTCAGATATATTCTTGTGCGGTGAATCGGGCGTGTTGAGTCCAGTTCTCTGAGCAAGGAGTAGGTCTTGTCTATTCCATATTTTGTTTATGGAACGGTATCTGAGCTAATTTGAAACTCTTGTTTTATGTATCACCCCACCTCACCTTTCCCGTTAAGCAGCCATAGTGTGTTTTCTGCATGTGTGACTCTGTTCTGTTTTGTAATTCAGTTCAAGTGTAACGGTTTTTACATTCCCTCTATAAGTGACACCTTATGAGAAGTGTCCTTTTCTGTGTGACTTATTTCACTTAGAATCGTCTTACCTAAATCCACTCATCATGCTGCTACTAGCCTTATGACATTGATTTCATGGCTGAGTGATATTCCATTGTACATAAGGACCACAACTTTTTTATCCATTTTTCGCTTTCCTGGGATATTTAAGGTGGAATGAAGTGGAGGTCCTTCTCAACAGAGCAGCCCTAAACTTTGGGGTGCTTGTGTCTTGCTGATTTTCAATTTTCCCACTTTATCCCCCCATGTGTGGAAGTGCCCTATGCTCTCTAAGCTGTGTTTTTTAGATGTTTCAGGACACACCGTACACTTCTCCAGAGTGGCTGTTGGCAATTTACATCCCGCCCATCAGTGTAGCAAGGCTCCCATTTCTCCATGGCCTGTCCTGCATTTCTGGTTTTGACACTTTTTTCATCATGTCCCTTTTGACCGATGGGAAGCGAGACTTCTTTGTAGCGCTGATTTGCCTTTCCAGGTTGCTTGGTTGGCCAAAGAGGGCGTATGCGTTTTTTCCTGAATATATTCAGGAAAAAACTTATACGCCCTTTTTGGCCAAGGTCATCATTGTCAACGTTTTGCCGCTTTTCATGTGCTTTAAAGGCGATTCGAATCTACCTCCTGAAATCTGTTTCCTGCAATTCTGCCTTGATTTCAAATCCTCTTCTTTGCCTTCCCTCAATATATTTGTGGACGAGAGTTATCATTTATAACTCTGCAGGTTTGTGAATTGCAGTGCCCTGAAGCTGCATTTTACAAGTCGCTTTTTTGGGAGCCGGCCGCAAAAGCGCAGGATGGCTTCAGGCCCTGTTCTGGTTCCGGGGGGCAGGCTGAGCCTGTGGTTAATTCTTCTTCCTGATGGGAAAATAGAGTGACCTGTGACTGTCCCAACACCAAGAGCTAGTCTCTCATTGGTTTCCCGTCTTCCCGTTCATCCTCAGGACAAATTGCAACCTGTACGGAACAGGAGGTTAAAGGTGCTGATGCTCCAAGTAGGGAGATTGCTAGTAAAGTGGCTGGAATGGCGAACACGAGCACAAGGAGGTGAGAAATGAGGTGCGTTTTAGAAACCTTTCCCCATCACACGGTGTACCATCTTCTGGGTTTCTCATGCATGTTTTCGATGTAGGAAGATGCCCTTGAACCTGGAGATTTGGGACCCATGCGATGGGTAGCACGCAGTATTACTTTAAAGGGTCTGCGTTTGCTCACCCAACCTCACCAAACCTCTCAGCCCCAAGAGTGTCCACCCTTATGTCTCATCCAGCTGTGGGTCTAGATATGGTCAATCCAGGTTGCATCACAGCCCCTGAACGAATTGTGTAAGAATTTCTCTCTCTTTCCCTGTCTTTGTTTCATGGGTTTTTAAAAGTAATTTATTTTTATAATGGGGTTTAGCTGCTTTTCACGGCTGTGTTTAGGCCGCTTTACACCCACTTGACACACTAACAGAGAGATATCAATACATAGGTTTTAAGATTATTACTAGTCAGATATATTCTTGTGCGGTGAATCGGGCGTGTTGAGTCCAGTTCTCTGAGCAAGGAGTAGGTCTTGTCTATTCCATATTGGGTTTATGGAACGGTATCTGAGCTAATTTGAAACTCTTGTTTTATGTATCACCCCACCTCACCTTTCCCGTTAAGCAGCCATAGTGTGTTTTCTGCATGTGTGACTCTGTTCTGTTTTGTAATTCAGTTCAAGTGTAACGGTTTTTACATTCCCTCTATAAGTGACACCTTAGGAGAAGTGTCCTTTTCTGTGTGACTTATTTCACTTAGAATCGTCTTACCTAAATCCACTCATCATGCTGCTACTAGCCTTATGACATTGATTTCATGGCTGAGTGATATTCCATTGTACATAAGGACCACAACTTTTTTATCCATTTTTCGCTTTCCTGGGATATTTAAGGTGGAAGGAAGTGGAGGTCCTTGTCAACAGAGCAGCCCAAACTTTGGGGTGCTTGTGTCTTGCTGATTTTCAATTTTCCCACTTTATCCCCCCATGCGTGGAAGTGCCCTATGCTCTCTAAGCTGTGTTTTTTAGATGTTTCAGGACACACCGTACACTTCTCCAGAGTGGCTGTTGGCAATTTACATCCCGCCCATCAGTGTAGCAAGGCTCCCATTTCTCCATGGCCTGTCCTGCATTTCTGGTTTTGACAACTTTTTCAGCATGTCCCTTTTGACCGATGGGAAGCGAGACTTCTTTGTAGCGCTGATTTGCCTTTCCAGGTTGCTTGGTTGGCCAAAAAGGGCGTATGCGTTTTTTCCTGAATGTATTCAGGAAAAAACGCATACGCCCTTTTTGGCCAAGGGCATCATTGTCAATGTTTTGCCGCTTTTCATGTGCTTTAAAGGCGATTCGAATCTACCTCCTGAAATCTGTTTCCTGCAATTCTGCCTTGATTTCAAATCCTCTTCTTTGCCTTCCCTCAATATATTTGTGGACGAGAGTTATCATTTATAACTCTGCAGGTTTGTGAATTGCAGTGCCCTGAAGCTCCATTTTACAAGTCGCTTTTTTGGGAGCCGGCCGCAAAAGCGCAGGATGGCTTCAGGCCCTGTTCTGGTTCAGGGGGGCAGGCTGAGCCTGTGGTTAATTCTTCTTCCTGATGGGAAAATAGAGTGACCTGTGCCTGTCCCAACACCAAGAGCTAGTCTCTCATTGGTTCCCCGTCTTCCGGTTCATCCTCAGGACAAATTGCAACCTGTACGGAACAGGAGGTTAAAGGTGCTGATGCTCCAAGTAGGGAGATTGCTAGTAAAGTGGCTGGAATGGCGAACCCGAGCACAAGGAGGTGAGAAATGAGGTGCGTTTTAGAAACCTTTCCCCATCACACTGTGTACCATCTTCTGGGTTTCTCATGCATGTTTTCGATGTAGGAAGATGCCCTTGAACCTGGAGATTTGGGACCCATGCGATGGGTAGCACGCAGTATTACTTTAAAGGGTCTGCGTTTGCTCACCCAACCTCACCAAACCTCTCAGCCCCAAGAGTGTCCACCCTTATGTCTCATCCAGCTGTGGGTCTAGATATGGTCAATCCAGGTTGCATCACAGCCCCTGAACGAATTGTGTAAGAATTTCTCTCTCTTTCCCTGTCTTTGTTTCATGGGTTTTTAAAAGTAATTTATTTTTATAATGGGGTTTAGCTGCTTTTCACGGCTGTGTTTAGGCCGCTTTACACCCACTTGACACACTAACAGAGAGATATCAATACATAGGTTTTAAGATTATTACTAGTCAGATATATTCTTGTGCGGTGAATCGGGCGTGTTGAGTCCAGTTCTCTGAGCAAGGAGTAGGTCTTGTCTATTCCATATTGGGTTTATGGAACGGTATCTGAGCTAATTTGAAACTCTTGTTTTATGTATCACCCCACCTCACCTTTCCCGTTAAGCAGCCATAGTGTGTTTTCTGCATGTGTGACTCTGTTCTGTTTTGTAATTCAGTTCAAGTGTAACGGTTTTTACATTCCCTCTATAAGTGACACCTTATGAGAAGTGTCCTTTTCTGTGTGACTTATTTCACTTAGAATCGTCTTACCTAAATCCACTCATCATGCTGCTACTAGCCTTATGACATTGATTTCATGGCTGAGTGATATTCCATTGTACATAAGGACCACAACTTTTTTATCCATTTTTCGCTTTCCTGGGATATTTAAGGTGGAATGAAGTGGAGGTCCTTCTCAACAGAGCAGCCCTAAACTTTGGGGTGCTTGTGTCTTGCTGATTTTCAATTTTCCCACTTTATCCCCCCATGTGTGGAAGTGCCCTATGCTCTCTAAGCTGTGTTTTTTAGATGTTTCAGGACACACCGTACACTTCTCCAGAGTGGCTGTTGGCAATTTACATCCCGCCCATCAGTGTAGCAAGGCTCCCATTTCTCCATGGCCTGTCCTGCATTTCTGGTTTTGACACTTTTTTCATCATGTCCCTTTTGACCGATGGGAAGCGAGACTTCTTTGTAGCGCTGATTTGCCTTTCCAGGTTGCTTGGTTGGCCAAAGAGGGCGTATGCGTTTTTTCCTGAATATATTCAGGAAAAAACTTATACGCCCTTTTTGGCCAAGGTCATCATTGTCAACGTTTTGCCGCTTTTCATGTGCTTTAAAGGCGATTCGAATCTACCTCCTGAAATCTGTTTCCTGCAATTCTGCCTTGATTTCAAATCCTCTTCTTTGCCTTCCCTCAATATATTTGTGGACGAGAGTTATCATTTATAACTCTGCAGGTTTGTGAATTGCAGTGCCCTGAAGCTGCATTTTACAAGTCGCTTTTTTGGGAGCCGGCCGCAAAAGCGCAGGATGGCTTCAGGCCCTGTTCTGGTTCCGGGGGGCAGGCTGAGCCTGTGGTTAATTCTTCTTCCTGATGGGAAAATAGAGTGACCTGTGACTGTCCCAACACCAAGAGCTAGTCTCTCATTGGTTTCCCGTCTTCCCGTTCATCCTCAGGACAAATTGCAACCTGTACGGAACAGGAGGTTAAAGGTGCTGATGCTCCAAGTAGGGAGATTGCTAGTAAAGTGGCTGGAATGGCGAACACGAGCACAAGGAGGTGAGAAATGAGGTGCGTTTTAGAAACCTTTCCCCATCACACGGTGTACCATCTTCTGGGTTTCTCATGCATGTTTTCGATGTAGGAAGATGCCCTTGAACCTGGAGATTTGGGACCCATGCGATGGGTAGCACGCAGTATTACTTTAAAGGGTCTGCGTTTGCTCACCCAACCTCACCAAACCTCTCAGCCCCAAGAGTGTCCACCCTTATGTCTCATCCAGCTGTGGGTCTAGATATGGTCAATCCAGGTTGCATCACAGCCCCTGAACGAATTGTGTAAGAATTTCTCTCTCTTTCCCTGTCTTTGTTTCATGGGTTTTTAAAAGTAATTTATTTTTATAATGGGGTTTAGCTGCTTTTCACGGCTGTGTTTAGGCCGCTTTACACCCACTTGACACACTAACAGAGAGATATCAATACATAGGTTTTAAGATTATTACTAGTCAGATATATTCTTGTGCGGTGAATCGGGCGTGTTGAGTCCAGTTCTCTGAGCAAGGAGTAGGTCTTGTCTATTCCATATTGGGTTTATGGAACGGTATCTGAGCTAATTTGAAACTCTTGTTTTATGTATCACCCCACCTCACCTTTCCCGTTAAGCAGCCATAGTGTGTTTTCTGCATGTGTGACTCTGTTCTGTTTTGTAATTCAGTTCAAGTGTAACGGTTTTTACATTCCCTCTATAAGTGACACCTTAGGAGAAGTGTCCTTTTCTGTGTGACTTATTTCACTTAGAATCGTCTTACCTAAATCCACTCATCATGCTGCTACTAGCCTTATGACATTGATTTCATGGCTGAGTGATATTCCATTGTACATAAGGACCACAACTTTTTTATCCATTTTTCGCTTTCCTGGGATATTTAAGGTGGAAGGAAGTGGAGGTCCTTGTCAACAGAGCAGCCCAAACTTTGGGGTGCTTGTGTCTTGCTGATTTTCAATTTTCCCACTTTATCCCCCCATGCGTGGAAGTGCCCTATGCTCTCTAAGCTGTGTTTTTTAGATGTTTCAGGACACACCGTACACTTCTCCAGAGTGGCTGTTGGCAATTTACATCCCGCCCATCAGTGTAGCAAGGCTCCCATTTCTCCATGGCCTGTCCTGCATTTCTGGTTTTGACAACTTTTTCAGCATGTCCCTTTTGACCGATGGGAAGCGAGACTTCTTTGTAGCGCTGATTTGCCTTTCCAGGTTGCTTGGTTGGCCAAAAAGGGCGTATGCGTTTTTTCCTGAATGTATTCAGGAAAAAACGCATACGCCCTTTTTGGCCAAGGGCATCATTGTCAATGTTTTGCCGCTTTTCATGTGCTTTAAAGGCGATTCGAATCTACCTCCTGAAATCTGTTTCCTGCAATTCTGCCTTGATTTCAAATCCTCTTCTTTGCCTTCCCTCAATATATTTGTGGACGAGAGTTATCATTTATAACTCTGCAGGTTTGTGAATTGCAGTGCCCTGAAGCTCCATTTTACAAGTCGCTTTTTTGGGAGCCGGCCGCAAAAGCGCAGGATGGCTTCAGGCCCTGTTCTGGTTCAGGGGGGCAGGCTGAGCCTGTGGTTAATTCTTCTTCCTGATGGGAAAATAGAGTGACCTGTGCCTGTCCCAACACCAAGAGCTAGTCTCTCATTGGTTCCCCGTCTTCCGGTTCATCCTCAGGACAAATTGCAACCTGTACGGAACAGGAGGTTAAAGGTGCTGATGCTCCAAGTAGGGAGATTGCTAGTAAAGTGGCTGGAATGGCGAACCCGAGCACAAGGAGGTGAGAAATGAGGTGCGTTTTAGAAACCTTTCCCCATCACACTGTGTACCATCTTCTGGGTTTCTCATGCATGTTTTCGATGTAGGAAGATGCCCTTGAACCTGGAGATTTGGGACCCATGCGATGGGTAGCACGCAGTATTACTTTAAAGGGTCTGCGTTTGCTCACCCAACCTCACCAAACCTCTCAGCCCCAAGAGTGTCCACCCTTATGTCTCATCCAGCTGTGGGTCTAGATATGGTCAATCCAGGTTGCATCACAGCCCCTGAACGAATTGTGTAAGAATTTCTCTCTCTTTCCCTGTCTTTGTTTCATGGGTTTTTAAAAGTAATTTATTTTTATAATGGGGTTTAGCTGCTTTTCACGGCTGTGTTTAGGCCGCTTTACACCCACTTGACACACTAACAGAGAGATATCAATACATAGGTTTTAAGATTATTACTAGTCAGATATATTCTTGTGCGGTGAATCGGGCGTGTTGAGTCCAGTTCTCTGAGCAAGGAGTAGGTCTTGTCTATTCCATATTGGGTTTATGGAACGGTATCTGAGCTAATTTGAAACTCTTGTTTTATGTATCACCCCACCTCACCTTTCCCGTTAAGCAGCCATAGTGTGTTTTCTGCATGTGTGACTCTGTTCTGTTTTGTAATTCAGTTCAAGTGTAACGGTTTTTACATTCCCTCTATAAGTGACACCTTATGAGAAGTGTCCTTTTCTGTGTGACTTATTTCACTTAGAATCGTCTTACCTAAATCCACTCATCATGCTGCTACTAGCCTTATGACATTGATTTCATGGCTGAGTGATATTCCATTGTACATAAGGACCACAACTTTTTTATCCATTTTTCGCTTTCCTGGGATATTTAAGGTGGAAGGAAGTGGAGGTCCTTGTCAACAGAGCAGCCCTAAACTTTGGGGTGCTTGTGTCTTGCTGATTTTCAATTTTCCCACTTTATCCCCCCATGCGTGGAAGTGCCCTATGCTCTCTAAGCTGTGTTCTTTAGATGTTTCAGGACACACCGTACACTTCTCCAGAGTGGCTGTTGGCAATTTACATCCCGCCCATCAGTGTAGCAAGGCTCCCATTTCTCCATGGCCTGTCCTGCATTTCTGGTTTTGACAACTTTTTCAGCATGTCCCTTTTGACCGATGGGAAGCGAGACTTCTTTGTAGCGCTGATTTGCCTTTCCAGGTTGCTTGGTTGGCCAAAAAGGGCGTATGCGTTTTTTCCTGAATATATTCAGGAAAAAACGCATACGCCTTTTTTGGCCAAGGGCATCATTGTCAACGTTTTGCCACTTTTCATGTGCTTTAAAGGCGATTCGAATCTACCTCCTGAAATCTGTTTCCTGCAATTCTGCCTTGATTTCAAATCCTCTTCTTTGCCTTCCCTCAATATATTTGTGGACGAGAGTTATCATTTATAACTCTGCAGGTTTGTGAATTGCAGTGCCCTGAAGCTCCATTTTACAAGTCGCTTTTTTGGGAGCCGGCCGCAAAAGCGCAGGATGGCTTCAGGCCCTGTTCTGGTTCCGGGGGGCAGGCTGAGCCTGTGGTTAATTCTTCTTCCTGATGGGAAAATTGAGTGACCTGTGCCTGTCCCAACACCAAGAGCTAGTCTCTCATTGGTTCCCCGTCTTCCCGTTCATCCTCAGGACAAATTGCAACCTGTACGGAACAGGAGGTTAAAGGTGCTGATGTTCCAAGTAGGGAGATTGCTAGTAAAGTGGCTGGAATGGCGAACCCGAGCACAAGGAGATGAGAAATGCGGTGCGTTTTAGAAACCTTTCCCCATCACACGGTGTACCATCTTCTGGGTTTCTCATGCATGTTTTCGATGTAGGAAGATGCCCTTGAACCTGGAGATTTGGGACCCATGCGATGGGTAGCACGCAGTATTACTTTAAAGGGTCTGCGTTTGCTCACCAAACCTCACCAAACCTCTCAGCCCCAAGAGTGTCCACCCTTATGTCTCATCCAGCTGTGGGTCTAGATATGGTCAATGCAGGTTGCATCACAGCCCCTGAACGAATTGTGTAAGAATTTCTCTCTCTTTCCCTGTCTTTGTTTCATGGGTTTTTAAAAGTAATTTATTTTTATAATGGGGTTTAGCTGCTTTTCACGGCTGTGTTTATGCCGCCTTACACACACTTGACACACTAACAGAGAGATATCAATACATAGGTTTTAAGATTATTACTAGTCAGATATATTCTTGTGCGGTGAATCGGGCGTGTTGAGTCCAGTTCTCTGAGCAAGGAGTAGGTCTTGTCTATTCCATATTGGGTTTATGGAACGGTATCTGAGCTAATTTGAAACTCTTGTTTTATGTATCACCCCACCTCACCTTTCCCGTTAAGCAGCCATAGTGTGTTTTCTGCATGTGTGACTCTGTTCTGTTTTGTAATTCAGTTCAAGTGTAATGGTTTTTACATTCCCTCTATAAGTGACACCTTATGAGAAGTGTCCTTTTCTGTGTGACTTATTTCACTTAGAATCGTCTTACCTAAATCCACTCATCATGCTGCTACTAGCCTTATGACATTGATTTCATGGCTGAGTGATATTCCATTGTACATAAGGACCACAACTTTTTTATCCATTTTTCGCTTTCCTGGGATATTTAAGGTGGAATGAAGTGGAGGTCCTTGTCAACAGAGCAGCCCTAAACTTTGGGGTGCTTGTGTCTTGCTGATTTTCAATTTTCCCACTTTATCCCCCCATGTGTGGAAGTGCCCTATGCTCTCTAAGCTGTGTTTTTTAGATGTTTCAGGACACACCGTACACTTCTCCAGAGTGGCTGTTGGCAATTTACATCCCGCCCATCAGTGTAGCAAGGCTCCCATTTCTCCATGGCCTGTCCTGCATTTCTGGTTTTGACACTTTTTTCAGCATGTCCCTTTTGACCGATGGGAAGCGAGACTTCTTTGTAGCGCTGATTTGCCTTTCCAGGTTGCTTGGTTGGCCAAAAAGGGCGTATGCGTTTTTTCCTGAATATATTCAGGAAAAAACGTATACGCCCTTTTTGGCCAAGGGCATCATTGTCAACGTTTTGCCGCTTTTCATGTGCTTTAAAGGCGATTCGAATCTACCTCCTGAAATCTGTTTCCTGCAATTCTGCCTTGATTTCAAATCCTCTTCTTTGCCTTCCCTCAATATATTTGTGGACGAGAGTTTTCATTTATAACTCTGCAGGTTTGTGAATTGCAGTGCCCTGAAGCTGCATTTTACAAGTCGCTTTTTTGGGAGCCGGCCGCAAAAGCGCAGGATGGCTTCAGGCCCTGTTCTGGTTCCGGGGGGCAGGCTGAGCCTGTGGTTAATTCTTCTTCCTGATGGGAAAATAGAGTGACCTGTGACTGTCCCAACACCAAGTGCTAGTCTCTCATTGGTTTCCCGTCTTCCCGTTCATCCTCAGGACAAATTGCAACCTGTACGGAACAGGAGGTTAAAGGTGCTGATGCTCCAAGTAGGGAGATTGCTAGTAAAGTGGCTGGAATGGCGAACCCGAGCACAAGGAGGTGAGAAATGAGGTGCGTTTTAGAAACCTTTCCCCATCACACGGTGTACCATCTTCTGGGTTTCTCATGCATGTTTTCGATGTAGGAAGATGCCCTTGAACCTGGAGATTTGGGACCCATGCGATGGGTAGCACGCAGTATTACTTTAAAGGGTCTGCGTTTGCTCACCCAACCTCACCAAAACTCTCAGCCCCAAGAGTGTCCACCCTTATGTCTCATCCAGCTGTGGGTCTAGATATGGTCAATCCAGGTTGCATCACAGCCCCTGAACGAATTGTGTAAGAATTTCTCTCTCTTTCCCTGTCTTTGTTTCATGGGTTTTTAAAAGTAATTTATTTTTATAATGGGGTTTAGCTGCTTTTCACGGCTGTGTTTAGGCCGCTTTACACCCACTTGACACACTAACAGAGAGATATCAATACATAGGTTTTAAGATTATTACTAGTCAGATATATTCTTGTGCGGTGAATCGGGCGTGTTGAGTCCAGTTCTCTGAGCAAGGAGTAGGTCTTGTCTATTCCATATTGGGTTTATGGAACGGTATCTGAGCTAATTTGAAACTCTTGTTTTATGTATCACCCCACCTCACCTTTCCCGTTAAGCAGCCATAGTGTGTTTTCTGCATGTGTGACTCTGTTCTGTTTTGTAATTCAGTTCAAGTGTAACGGTTTTTACATTCCCTCTATAAGTGACACCTTATGAGAAGTGTCCTTTTCTGTGTGACTTATTTCACTTAGAATCGTCTTACCTAAATCCACTCATCATGCTGCTACTAGCCTTATGACATTGATTTCATGGCTGAGTGATATTCCATTGTACATAAGGACCACAACATTTTTATCCATTTTTCGCTTTCCTGGGATATTTAAGGTGGAAGGAAGTGGAGGTCCTTGTCAACAGAGCAGCCCTAAACTTTGGGGTGCTTGTGTCTTGCTGATTTTCAATTTTCCCACTTTATCCCCCCATGCGTGGAAGTGCCCTATGCTCTCTAAGCTGTGTTTTTTAGATGTTTCAGGACACACCGTACACTTCTCCAGAGTGGCTGTTGGCAATTTACATCCCGCCCATCAGTGTAGCAAGGCTCCCATTTCTCCATGGCCTGTCCTGCATTTCTGGTTTTGACACCTTTTTCAGCATGTCCCTTTTGACCGATGGGAAGCGAGACTTCTTTGTAGCGCTGATTTGCCTTTCCAGGTTGCTTGGTTGGCCAAAAAGGGCGTATGCGTTTTTTCCTGAATATATTCAGGAAAAAACGCATACGCCTTTTTTGGCCAAGGGCATCATTGTCAACGTTTTGCCACTTTTCATGTGCTTTAAAGGCGATTCGAATCTACCTCCTGAAATCTGTTTCCTGCAATTCTGCCTTGATTTCAAATCCTCTTCTTTGCCTTCCCTCAATATATTTGTGGACGAGAGTTATCATTTATAACTCTGCAGGTTTGTGAATTGCAGTGCCCTGAAGCTCCATTTTACAAGTCGCTTTTTTGGGAGCCGGCCGCAAAAGCGCAGGATGGCTTCAGGCCCTGTTCTGGTTCCGGGGGGCAGGCTGAGCCTGTGGTTAATTCTTCTTCCTGATGGGAAAATTGAGTGACCTGTGCCTGTCCCAACACCAAGAGCTAGTCTCTCATTGGTTCCCCGTCTTCCCGTTCATCCTCAGGACAAATTGCAACCTGTACGGAACAGGAGGTTAAAGGTGCTGATGTTCCAAGTAGGGAGATTGCTAGTAAAGTGGCTGGAATGGCGAACCCGAGCACAAGGAGATGAGAAATGCGGTGCGTTTTAGAAACCTTTCCCCATCACACGGTGTACCATCTTCTGGGTTTCTCATGCATGTTTTCGATGTAGGAAGATGCCCTTGAACCTGGAGATTTGGGACCCATGCGATGGGTAGCACGCAGTATTACTTTAAAGGGTCTGCGTTTGCTCACCAAACCTCACCAAACCTCTCAGCCCCAAGAGTGTCCACCCTTATGTCTCATCCAGCTGTGGGTCTAGATATGGTCAATGCAGGTTGCATCACAGCCCCTGAACGAATTGTGTAAGAATTTCTCTCTCTTTCCCTGTCTTTGTTTCATGGGTTTTTAAAAGTAATTTATTTTTATAATGGGGTTTAGCTGCTTTTCACGGCTGTGTTTATGCCGCCTTACACACACTTGACACACTAACAGAGAGATATCAATACATAGGTTTTAAGATTATTACTAGTCAGATATATTCTTGTGCGGTGAATCGGGCGTGTTGAGTCCAGTTCTCTGAGCAAGGAGTAGGTCTTGTCTATTCCATATTGGGTTTATGGAACGGTATCTGAGCTAATTTGAAACTCTTGTTTTATGTATCACCCCACCTCACCTTTCCCGTTAAGCAGCCATAGTGTGTTTTCTGCATGTGTGACTCTGTTCTGTTTTGTAATTCAGTTCAAGTGTAATGGTTTTTACATTCCCTCTATAAGTGACACCTTATGAGAAGTGTCCTTTTCTGTGTGACTTATTTCACTTAGAATCGTCTTACCTAAATCCACTCATCATGCTGCTACTAGCCTTATGACATTGATTTCATGGCTGAGTGATATTCCATTGTACATAAGGACCACAACTTTTTTATCCATTTTTCGCTTTCCTGGGATATTTAAGGTGGAATGAAGTGGAGGTCCTTGTCAACAGAGCAGCCCTAAACTTTGGGGTGCTTGTGTCTTGCTGATTTTCAATTTTCCCACTTTATCCCCCCATGTGTGGAAGTGCCCTATGCTCTCTAAGCTGTGTTTTTTAGATGTTTCAGGACACACCGTACACTTCTCCAGAGTGGCTGTTGGCAATTTACATCCCGCCCATCAGTGTAGCAAGGCTCCCATTTCTCCATGGCCTGTCCTGCATTTCTGGTTTTGACACTTTTTTCAGCATGTCCCTTTTGACCGATGGGAAGCGAGACTTCTTTGTAGCGCTGATTTGCCTTTCCAGGTTGCTTGGTTGGCCAAAAAGGGCGTATGCGTTTTTTCCTGAATATATTCAGGAAAAAACGTATACGCCCTTTTTGGCCAAGGGCATCATTGTCAACGTTTTGCCGCTTTTCATGTGCTTTAAAGGCGATTCGAATCTACCTCCTGAAATCTGTTTCCTGCAATTCTGCCTTGATTTCAAATCCTCTTCTTTGCCTTCCCTCAATATATTTGTGGACGAGAGTTTTCATTTATAACTCTGCAGGTTTGTGAATTGCAGTGCCCTGAAGCTGCATTTTACAAGTCGCTTTTTTGGGAGCCGGCCGCAAAAGCGCAGGATGGCTTCAGGCCCTGTTCTGGTTCCGGGGGGCAGGCTGAGCCTGTGGTTAATTCTTCTTCCTGATGGGAAAATAGAGTGACCTGTGACTGTCCCAACACCAAGAGCTAGTCTCTCATTGGTTTCCCGTCTTCCCGTTCATCCTCAGGACAAATTGCAACCTGTACGGAACAGGAGGTTAAAGGTGCTGATGCTCCAAGTAGGGAGATTGCTAGTAAAGTGGCTGGAATGGCGAACCCGAGCACAAGGAGGTGAGAAATGAGGTGCGTTTTAGAAACCTTTCCCCATCACACAGTGTACCATCTTCTGGGTTTCTCATGCATGTTTTCGATGTAGGAAGATGCCCTTGAACCTGGAGATTTGGGACCCATGCGATGGGTAGCACGCAGTATTACTTTAAAGGGTCTGCGTTTGCTCACCCAACCTCACCAAAACTCTCAGCCCCAAGAGTGTCCACCCTTATGTCTCATCCAGCTGTGGGTCTAGATATGGTCAATCCAGGTTGCATCACAGCCCCTGAACGAATTGTGTAAGAATTTCTCTCTCTTTCCCTGTCTTTGTTTCATGGGTTTTTAAAAGTAATTTATTTTTATAATGGGGTTTAGCTGCTTTTCACGGCTGTGTTTAGGCCGCTTTACACCCACTTGACACACTAACAGAGAGATATCAATACATAGGTTTTAAGATTATTACTAGTCAGATATATTCTTGTGCGGTGAATCGGGCGTGTTGAGTCCAGTTCTCTGAGCAAGGAGTAGGTCTTGTCTATTCCATATTGGGTTTATGGAACGGTATCTGAGCTAATTTGAAACTCTTGTTTTATGTATCACCCCACCTCACCTTTCCCGTTAAGCAGCCATAGTGTGTTTTCTGCATGTGTGACTCTGTTCTGTTTTGTAATTCAGTTCAAGTGTAACGGTTTTTACATTCCCTCTATAAGTGACACCTTATGAGAAGTGTCCTTTTCTGTGTGACTTATTTCACTTAGAATCGTCTTACCTAAATCCACTCATCATGCTGCTACTAGCCTTATGACATTGATTTCATGGCTGAGTGATATTCCATTGTACATAAGGACCACAACATTTTTATCCATTTTTCGCTTTCCTGGGATATTTAAGGTGGAAGGAAGTGGAGGTCCTTGTCAACAGAGCAGCCCTAAACTTTGGGGTGCTTGTGTCTTGCTGATTTTCAATTTTCCCACTTTATCCCCCCATGCGTGGAAGTGCCCTATGCTCTCTAAGCTGTGTTTTTTAGATGTTTCAGGACACACCGTACACTTCTCCAGAGTGGCTGTTGGCAATTTACATCCCGCCCATCAGTGTAGCAAGGCTCCCATTTCTCCATGGCCTGTCCTGCATTTCTGGTTTTGACACCTTTTTCAGCATGTCCCTTTTGACCGATGGGAAGCGAGACTTCTTTGTAGCGCTGATTTGCCTTTCCAGGTTGCTTGGTTGGCCAAAAAGGGCGTATGCGTTTTTTCCTGAATATATTCAGGAAAAAACGCATACGCCCTTTTTGGCCAAGGGCATCATTGTCAACGTTTTGCCGCATTTCATGTGCTTTAAAGGCGATTCGAATCTACCTCCTGAAATCTGTTTCCTGCAATTCTGCCTTGATTTCAAATCCTCTTCTTTGCCTTCCTTCAATATATTTGTGGACGAGAGTTATCATTTATAACTCTGCAGGTTTGTGAATTGCAGTGCCCTGAAGCTCCATTTTACAAGTCGCTTTTTTGGGAGCCGGCCGCAAAAGCGCAGGATGGCTTCAGGCCCTGTTCTGGTTCCGGGGGGCAGGCTGAGCCTGTGGTTAATTCTTCTTCCTGATGGGAAAATAGAGTGACCTGTGCCTGTCCCAACACCAAGAGCTAGTCTCTCATTGGTTCCCCGTCTTCCCGTTCATCCTCAGGACAAATTGCAACCTGTACGGAACAGGAGGTTAAAGGTGCTGATGCTCCAAGTAGGGAGATTGCTAGTAAAGTGGCTGGAATGGCGAACCCGAGCACAAGGAGGTGAGAAATGAGGTGCGTTTTAGAAACCTTTCCCCATCACACGGTGTACCATCTTCTGGGTTTCTCATGCATGTTTTCGATGTAGGAAGATGCCCTTGAACCTGGAGATTTGGGACCCATGCGATGGGTAGCACGCAGTATTACTTTAAAGGGTCTGCGTTTGCTCACCCAACCTCACCAAAACTCTCAGCCCCAAGAGTGTCCACCCTTATGTCTCATCCAGCTGTGGGTCTAGATATGGTCAATCCAGGTTGCATCACAGCCCCTGAACGAATTGTGTAAGAATTTCTCTCTCTTTCCCTGTCTTTGTTTCATGGGTTTTTAAAAGTAATTTATTTTTATAATGGGGTTTAGCTGCTTTTCACGGCTGTGTTTAGGCCGCTTTACACCCACTTGACCCACTAACAGAGAGATATCAATACATAGGTTTTAAGATTATTACTAGTCAAATATATTCTTGTGCGGTGAATCGGGCGTGTTGAGTCCAGTTCTCTGAGCAAGGAGTAGGTCTTGTCTATTCCATATTGGGTTTATGGAACGGTATCTGAGCTAATTTGAAACTCTTGTTTTATGTATCACCCCACCTCACCTTTCCCGTTAAGCAGCCATAGTGTGTTTTCTGCATGTGTGACTCTGTTCTGTTTTGTAATTCAGTTCAAGTGTAACGGTTTTTACATTCCCTCTATAAGTGACACCTTATGAGAAGTGTCCTTTTCTGTGTGACTTATTTCACTTAGAATCGTCTTACCTAAATCCACTCATCATGCTGCTACTAGCCTTATGACATTGATTTCATGGCTGAGTGATATTCCATTGTACATAAGGACCACAACATTTTTATCCATTTTTCGCTTTCCTGGGATATTTAAGGTGGAAGGAAGTGGAGGTCCTTGTCAACAGAGCAGCCCTAAACTTTGGGGTGCTTGTGTCTTGCTGATTTTCAATTTTCCCACTTTATCCCCCCATGCGTGGAAGTGCCCTATGCTCTCTAAGCTGTGTTTTTTAGATGTTTCAGGACACACCGTACACTTCTCCAGAGTGGCTGTTGGCAATTTACATCCCGCCCATCAGTGTAGCAAGGCTCCCATTTCTCCATGGCCTGTCCTGCATTTCTGGTTTTGACACCTTTTTCAGCATGTCCCTTTTGACCGATGGGAAGCGAGACTTCTTTGTAGCGCTGATTTGCCTTTCCAGGTTGCTTGGTTGGCCAAAAAGGGCGTATGCGTTTTTTCCTGAATATATTCAGGAAAAAACGCATACGCCCTTTTTGGCCAAGGGCATCATTGTCAACGTTTTGCCCCTTTTCATGTGCTTTAAAGGCGATTCGAATGTACCTCCTAAAATCTGTTTCCTGCAATTCTGCCTTGATTTCAAATCCTCTTCTTTGCCTTCCTTCAATATATTTGTGGACGAGAGTTATCATTTATAACTCTGCAGGTTTGTGAATTGCAGTGCCCTGAAGCTCTATTTTACAAGTCGCTTTTTTGGGAGCCGGCCGCAAAAGCGCAGGATGGCTTCAGGCCCTGTTCTGGTTCCGGGGGGCAGGCTGAGCCTGTGGTTAATTCTTCTTCCTGATGGGAAAATAGAGTGACCTGTGCCTGTCCCAACACCAAGAGCTAGTCTCTCATTGGTTCCCCGTCTTCCCGTTCATCCTCAGGACAAATTGCAACCTGTACGGAACAGGAGGTTAAAGGTGCTGATGCTCCAAGTAGGGAGATTGCTAGTAAAGTGGCTGGAATGGCGAACCCGAGCACAAGGAGGTGAGAAATGAGGTGCGTTTTAGAAACCTTTCCCCATCACACGGTGTACCATCTTCTGGGTTTCTCATGCATGTTTTCGATGTAGGAAGATGCCCTTGAACCTGGAGATTTGGGACCCATGCGATGGGTAGCACGCAGTATTACTTTAAAGGGTCTGCGTTTGCTCACCCAACCTCACCAAAACTCTCAGCCCCAAGAGTGTCCACCCTTATGTCTCATCCAGCTGTGGGTCTAGATATGGTCAATCCAGGTTGCATCACAGCCCCTGAACGAATTGTGTAAGAATTTCTCTCTCTTTCCCTGTCTTTGTTTCATGGGTTTTTAAAAGTAATTTATTTTTATAATGGGGTTTAGCTGCTTTTCACGGCTGTGTTTAGGCCGCTTTACACCCACTTGACCCACTAACAGAGAGATATCAATACATAGGTTTTAAGATTATTACTAGTCAGATATATTCTTGTGCGGTGAATCGGGCGTGTTGAGTCCAGTTCTCTGAGCAAGGAGTAGGTCTTGTCTATTCCATATTGGGTTTATGGAACGGTATCTGAGCTAATTTGAAACTCTTGTTTTATGTATCACCCCACCTCACCTTTCC
The DNA here is from genome assembly GCF_965194825.1 of Balaenoptera physalus. Taxonomy (NCBI): domain Eukaryota; kingdom Metazoa; phylum Chordata; class Mammalia; order Artiodactyla; family Balaenopteridae; genus Balaenoptera; species Balaenoptera physalus. Next base: position 1,204,940 of record NW_028126451.1, on the reverse strand, counting down.
CGTTAAGCAGCCATAGTGTGTTTTCTGCATGTGTGACTCTGTTCTGTTTTGTAATTCAGTTCAAGTGTAACGGTTTTTACATTCCCTCTATAAGTGACACCTTATGAGAAGTGTCCTTTTCTGTGTGACTTATTTCACTTAGAATCGTCTTACCTAAATCCACTCATCATGCTGCTACTAGCCTTATGACATTGATTTCATGGCTGAGTGATATTCCATTGTACATAAGGACCACAACATTTTTATCCATTTTTCGCTTTCCTGGGATATTTAAGGTGGAAGGAAGTGGAGGTCCTTGTCAACAGAGCAGCCCTAAACTTTGGGGTGCTTGTGTCTTGCTGATTTTCAATTTTCCCACTTTATCCCCCCATGCGTGGAAGTGCCCTATGCTCTCTAAGCTGTGTTTTTTAGATGTTTCAGGACACACCGTACACTTCTCCAGAGTGGCTGTTGGCAATTTACATCCCGCCCATCAGTGTAGCAAGGCTCCCATTTCTCCATGGCCTGTCCTGCATTTCTGGTTTTGACACCTTTTTCAGCATGTCCCTTTTGACCGATGGGAAGCGAGACTTCTTTGTAGCGCTGATTTGCCTTTCCAGGTTGCTTGGTTGGCCAAAAAGGGCGTATGCGTTTTTTCCTGAATATATTCAGGAAAAAACGCATACGCCCTTTTTGGCCAAGGGCATCATTGTCAACGTTTTGCCCCTTTTCATGTGCTTTAAAGGCGATTCGAATGTACCTCCTAAAATCTGTTTCCTGCAATTCTGCCTTGATTTCAAATCCTCTTCTTTGCCTTCCCTCAATATATTTGTGGACGAGAGTTATCATTTATAACTCTTCAGGTTTGTGAATTGCAGTGCCCTGAAGCTCCATTTTACAAGTCGCTTTTTTGGGAGCCGGCCGCAAAAGCGCAGGATGGCTTCAGGCCCTGTTCTGGTTCCGGGGGGCAGGCTGAGCCTGTGGTTAATTCTTCTTCCTGATGGGAAAATAGAGTGACCTGTGCCTGTCCCAACACCAAGAGCTAGTCTCTCATTGGTTCCCCGTCTTCCCGTTCATCCTCAGGACAAATTGCAACCTGTACGGAACAGGAGGTTAAAGGTGCTGATGCTCCAAGTAGGGAGATTGCTAGTAAAGTGGCTGGAATGGCGAACACGAGCACAAGGAGATGAGAAATGAGGTGCATTTTAGAAACCTTTCCCCATAACACGGTGTACCATATTCTGGGTTTCTCATGCATGTTTTCGATGTAGGAAGATGCCCTTGAACCTGGAGATTTGGGACCCATGCGATGGGTAGCACGCAGTATTACTTTAAAGGGTCTGCATTTGCTCACCCAACCTCACCAAACCTCTCAGCCCCAAGAGTGTCCACCCTTATGTCTCATCCAGCTGTGGGTCTAGATATGGTCAATGCAGGTTGCATCACAGCCCCTGAACGAATTGTGTAAGAATTTCTCTCTCTTTCCCTGTCTTTGTTTCATGGGTTTTTAAAAGTAATTTATTTTTATAATGGGGTTTAGCTGCTTTTCACGGCTGTGTTTATGCCGCCTTACATACACTTGACACACTAACAGAGAGATATCAATACATAGGTTTTAAGATTATTACTAGTCAGATATATTCTTGTGCGGTGAATCGGGCGTGTTGAGTCCAGTTCTCTGAGCAAGGAGTAGGTCTTGTCTATTCCATATTGGGTTTATGGAACGGTATCTGAGCTAATTTGAAACTCTTGTTTTATGTATCACCCCACCTCACCTTTCCCGTTAAGCAGCCATAGTGTGTTTTCTGCATGTGTGACTCTGTTCTGTTTTGTAATTCAGTTCAAGTGTAACGGTTTTTACATTCCCTCTATAAGTGACACCTTATGAGAAGTGTCCTTTTCTGTGTGACTTATTTCACTTAGAATCGTCTTACCTAAATCCACTCATCATGCTGCTACTAGCCTTATGACATTGATTTCATGGCTGAGTGATATTCCATTGTACATAAGGACCACAACTTTTTTATCCATTTTTCGCTTTCCTGGGATATTTAAGGTGGAATGAAGTGGAGGTCCTTGTCAACAGAGCAGCCCTAAACTTTGGGGTGCTTGTGTCTTGCTGATTTTCAATTTTCCCACTTTATCCCCCCATGTGTGGAAGTGCCCTATGCTCTCTAAGCTGTGTTTTTTAGATGTTTCAGGACACACCGTACACTTCTCCAGAGTGGCTGTTGGCAATTTACATCCCGCCCATCAGTGTAGCAAGGCTCCCATTTCTCCATGGCCTGTCCTGCATTTCTGGTTTTGACACTTTTTTCAGCATGTCCCTTTTGACCGATGGGAAGCGAGACTTCTTTGTAGCGCTGATTTGCCTTTCCAGGTTGCTTGGTTGGCCAAAAAGGGCGTATGCGTTTTTTCCTGAATATATTCAGGAAAAAACGTATACGCCCTTTTTGGCCAAGGTCATCATTGTCAACGTTTTGCCGCTTTTCATGTGCTTTAAAGGCGATTCGAATCTACCTCCTGAAATCTGTTTCCTGCAATTCTGCCTTGATTTCAAATCCTCTTCTTTGCCTTCCCTCAATATATTTGTGGACGAGAGTTATCATTTATAACTCTGCAGGTTTGTGAATTGCAGTGCCCTGAAGCTGCATTTTACAAGTCGCTTTTTTGGGAGCCGGCCGCAAAAGCGCAGGATGGCTTCAGGCCCTGTTCTGGTTCCGGGGGGCAGGCTGAGCCTGTGGTTAATTCTTCTTCCTGATGGGAAAATAGAGTGACCTGTGACTATCCCAACACCAAGAGCTAGTCTCTCATTGGTTTCCCGTCTTCCCGTTCATCCTCAGGACAAATTGCAACCTGTACGGAACAGGAGGTTAAAGGTGCTGATGCTCCAAGTAGGGAGATTGCTAGTAAAGTGGCTGGAATGGCGAACCCGAGCACAAGGAGGTGAGAAATGAGGTGCGTTTTAGAAACCTTTCCCCATCACACGGTGTACCATCTTCTGGGTTTCTCATGCATGTTTTCGATGTAGGAAGATGCCCTTGAACCTGGAGATTTGGGACCCATGCGATGGGTAGCACGCAGTATTACTTTAAAGGGTCTGCGTTTGCTCACCCAACCTCACCAAAACTCTCAGCCCCAAGAGTGTCCACCCTTATGTCTCATCCAGCTGTGGGTCTAGATATGGTCAATCCAGGTTGCATCACAGCCCCTGAACGAATTGTGTAAGAATTTCTCTCTCTTTCCCTGTCTTTGTTTCATGGGTTTTTAAAAGTAATTTATTTTTATAATGGGGTTTAGCTGCTTTTCACGGCTGTGTTTAGGCCGCTTTACACCCACTTGACCCACTAACAGAGAGATATCAATACATAGGTTTTAAGATTATTACTAGTCAGATATATTCTTGTGCGGTGAATCGGGCGTGTTGAGTCCAGTTCTCTGAGCAAGGAGTAGGTCTTGTCTATTCCATATTGGGTTTATGGAACGGTATCTGAGCTAATTTGAAACTCTTGTTTTATGTATCACCCCACCTCACCTTTCCCGTTAAGCAGCCATAGTGTGTTTTCTGCATGTGTGACTCTGTTCTGTTTTGTAATTCAGTTCAAGTGTAACGGTTTTTACATTCCCTCTATAAGTGACACCTTATGAGAAGTGTCCTTTTCTGTGTGACTTATTTCACTTAGAATCGTCTTACCTAAATCCACTCATCATGCTGCTACTAGCCTTATGACATTGATTTCATGGCTGAGTGATATTCCATTGTACATAAGGACCACAACATTTTTATCCATTTTTCGCTTTCCTGGGATATTTAAGGTGGAAGGAAGTGGAGGTCCTTGTCAACAGAGCAGCCCTAAACTTTGGGGTGCTTGTGTCTTGCTGATTTTCAATTTTCCCACTTTATCCCCCCATGCGTGGAAGTGCCCTATGCTCTCTAAGCTGTGTTTTTTAGATGTTTCAGGACACACCGTACACTTCTCCAGAGTGGCTGTTGGCAATTTACATCCCGCCCATCAGTGTAGCAAGGCTCCCATTTCTCCATGGCCTGTCCTGCATTTCTGGTTTTGACACCTTTTTCAGCATGTCCCTTTTGACCGATGGGAAGCGAGACTTCTTTGTAGCGCTGATTTGCCTTTCCAGGTTGCTTGGTTGGCCAAAAAGGGCGTATGCGTTTTTTCCTGAATATATTCAGGAAAAAACGCATACGCCCTTTTTGGCCAAGGGCATCATTGTCAACGTTTTGCCCCTTTTCATGTGCTTTAAAGGCGATTCGAATGTACCTCCTAAAATCTGTTTCCTGCAATTCTGCCTTGATTTCAAATCCTCTTCTTTGCCTTCCCTCAATATATTTGTGGACGAGAGTTATCATTTATAACTCTTCAGGTTTGTGAATTGCAGTGCCCTGAAGCTCCATTTTACAAGTCGCTTTTTTGGGAGCCGGCCGCAAAAGCGCAGGATGGCTTCAGGCCCTGTTCTGGTTCCGGGGGGCAGGCTGAGCCTGTGGTTAATTCTTCTTCCTGATGGGAAAATAGAGTGACCTGTGCCTGTCCCAACACCAAGAGCTAGTCTCTCATTGGTTCCCCGTCTTCCCGTTCATCCTCAGGACAAATTGCAACCTGTACGGAACAGGAGGTTAAAGGTGCTGATGCTCCAAGTAGGGAGATTGCTAGTAAAGTGGCTGGAATGGCGAACACGAGCACAAGGAGATGAGAAATGAGGTGCATTTTAGAAACCTTTCCCCATAACACGGTGTACCATATTCTGGGTTTCTCATGCATGTTTTCGATGTAGGAAGATGCCCTTGAACCTGGAGATTTGGGACCCATGCGATGGGTAGCACGCAGTATTACTTTAAAGGGTCTGCATTTGCTCACCCAACCTCACCAAACCTCTCAGCCCCAAGAGTGTCCACCCTTATGTCTCATCCAGCTGTGGGTCTAGATATGGTCAATGCAGGTTGC